>NC_135349.1:23267232-23573119 GCF_023851605.1 Tamandua tetradactyla
CATGATATTGATAACCCATTGGGCTACCAAATGGCTAGGGAAGTAGGTATTTTCATAAATTTCTGCTGTAAATGTAAGTTGAGGTCACCTCTATGGAAGCTAATCTGGAAAAATCTATTAAAATTATGTGCAATCTGCACGTGTACTCTTTGATCCAGCAATCCACTTCTAGGAATTTATTTCCAAATATACTTGCACATAAACAAGGCATAGTGACAGCTTTGTTTGTATAGCAAAGTTTGGAAATAATCTACATGCACAATAAGAAGAGATTTAATGTACTATAAATGTAAATCACAGTATCTCTATATAATAGAAACACAATGCAAGCATAAGAAAGAATGAGGTTCTTTATGTACTTATTTGGTAAAATCACCAAACTATATTAAGAAAGGGGGGCGGAAGCAAGGGACAGTATAAGCAGATGTCTGCAAACTTCTGTTAAGTTTAGATAGTAAATAATTTATACTTTACAGGACATACAGTCTCAGCTCAATAAAACTTACAACCAGACAGAGACCACAAGTTGTGGTTTGGCCAGTCTCTGGTATAAGGTGTAACGTGTGCTATACACAATGTGCTATACACAAGAAACCATTTATCTTGTGGTTCTTTCCTGGGAAGAGACTTGAATGAAAGGAATGAGGAAGAGACTTTTTACTGTTACACCTTTTTGTATCTTTTGAATTTAGAACCTACAACTTAAAATTCAAAAAATATTTTCATTGCTCAGATGTGGCTTCTCTCTCTCTTAGCCCAACTCTGCAAGGAAAATGATTACCCTCTCCGCTACTAGCACATGACATTCAGGGGTGAAAGTCTCCCTGACAACTTGGGGCGTGACACCCCGGGATGAGTCTGGCCCTGGCATCTTGGGATCGACAACCCCTTCCTGAACAAAACCAGTAAAATTGTAGTAAAACAAGGCATCAGTGGCTAAGAGAGATCAAATAGAGTCAAGAGGCTATTCTGGAGGCTGCTCCTATGCAAGCTTCAGTTAGATAATGCTAATTGCCATGGTTTGCTAAACCCCAACCAATATCACTCCCTTTAACTCTTAAGAACACCTAGGGCTCAAACTGAGTTTCTCTAATAGTTTCAGGCACTGTTTGCTTTTCTGGAACCTATAATTTCCAAAGGGTTCCAAGGTCAGATAAATCCCGAAACCCAGAGGGACCAGCCTCTCCAAGATTATCAGCTAATTACACCCCCCCTATTCTTTGGTGTCAATACCCTTTCTCAACATGAAAAAGTCAGAAGAGGCACTGCCTAAAGATCCCTATCGATTGAGAGAAGAATCAAAGGAGAAGGAGGAGCTATAACAGACAAAACAGGATTTAATAAACGAGTATGACTGTTGAATCACTCTATTAATACTCCTTCTAGCCTCCAGAGTTTTGGAGCCAGCTAGAAGGGAAAACCTGAAATAGTTGGAACGGACCCGTAACAAACTTTGAAATCTGTTCTGTTCTGTAGCTGCCTGTTGATGTCTACTTTGAAAATTATTGCCGTTTCTTTCTTTTCTTTGTGTATCTGTTATATTTCACAATAAAAATATATATCAAGGAAATTGTCTTTTTTTTTTTTTCAGGTATTTGGAGGGAACGCACAGGAGGCAGGAAACTCCACCTGAGGCTCTTACCGGGATCCCTCAAACTGGACCACGCTCTGCCCAAAGCCCCTTGCGTTGATTTGGAAGATCTTTGAGTTTTCAGTGTCCAGGTTGAACCCATGACACAAGGACAGGGCTGGAGGGAGAACAAGGGGGTGAGGGTCAGCGGGAGTAAAGGGAACAACAAAGCAAGCAGAGTCCCGTCCTGCTCCAAGCAACTTCCTCCTGGGTGCCCCCTACTCAAATGTCTTGCCTCCCAGGTCCAGCACTGATAACCTGAGACAGGGGTGACCACACATTTCCGTAAAGGCCCAGATAGCAGATATTTTAGGCTTTGATGGATAAGAGTCAAAATAGGGTATATTACATATATGTATATAACAAGAGAGAAAACCCATTGCCACAAAAATTTTAATTGAGGAAATTCAAAATATCATAATAATAATTTAGTATAATTTTTTGACCCTGAAGGTCTACTAATGAAACAAATAGAATTCTTTGGGGGGGATAACATTTTGCTTAATTGGGGTGCAAAGTTAGCATTCCCTATCATCAAATCAATTACCAATGTTCATCTTAAAAGCTGATATTAGCTCACAGATTGCACAAGGATAGTTTGCCAACCCCTGGCCTGAGGTCTACTTGGGTCATCATGAAGGGACACAATGAGCCGCTCTCTGCGCTTCACCCTCCTTGTTGAACTCACAAATCACCCTTTCTCACAGCGCCCCCACACCACTGATTTGCCCAACAATCAAGTTTCTATAAACGTTCTGTTGGGTAATTTCCTTCCTACATAACTCTCAAGAATTTCCTTCCCTCCTTCAGCTCATTCTCAGCAAAACAGGCTTAAAAGACAACAAATTCAAATCATTTTGATCTATCAGTCACTTAACAAACATTGACACCTGGAAAATAGGACTGGAGGCAAAGTAGGGATGGAAGGTGGAGTCCAAGAGGAAATGCTCTGGGAGAGGAGTCCCATACCAGCTGCGTGCACTTGGGCAAGTCACATCACCTCTCTGGGCTTCAGTTTCCTCATCCATAAAGTGAAGGAAACCATCAAACCTCCTTGCCCAGGCTACAGATTTAGTCATTTGTCCATGCTCTTCTCTGGACAGCTCATCTTGAACTAGCAGCACTCTGCTTCTTAAACCCTTTATCTTTCCCCAAGTTCCATTTGTTCCCACCCCCAGTCTAACCCCTAGATATTCTGTGCCCTCTATCTCCACTCACAGACCCAAAAGTCAACTTCCTCCCCACCCTAAGAGCCTCCTCAGCCCCCTCAGGCACCTGTCAACAGTAGAACTCTTCGAGTCATGGCTGGAAGGAGCAGGAACCGCTGAGCTTGGGTACCACTGAGCTATCTCAAGGAAGTCACCAAAGCCAGGAAGGGTGGAAAGTGAGAAGTAGAAGGCAGAAGTTTGATTAGAGACCCAAAGGAAGAGGGCGGGACTCAGTGAACACACAGCCCTGCTTGACCTTCCTCCTGGGACTGTGCGCAGCCTTCTCCCTTCCTGCCCAGCTTCCTGGCTGAAACCATCAAAATCCCTATCAAGAAGGTGTCATGTGTTGCCCACCTACTTCTGACATTGGCCAAAGCATTGTGAAAAGCAAGCTGGATGGACTTGGAGGATGCCTCCTGGAACATATGTTCTAAACAATCCAAGCAAACTTTGTAACATGTCCCTCCTCTAGCCCACAGAAGCACCGGCATCCTTCAGCCAGAATTGTCTTCCTCTGTAGCCATCAACAAGGACAATTCAGGAGCAGAAAAATCCAGTGCCCAAAAAACCAAACCAAAAAAACCCAGTGCCTTTTGGATATTTTGCTTTAAGAAAGAAAAAGCTTTAAAATGCTGAAACCCTTTGCCCAAGAATTTTCCCCTTCAAGTTTTTACCCCAAGGAATAACTCAGAAGTGCAGTCCAAGATATATGTACAAACTTGGGTGCAGCAGCATTGTTTATTACAGTGAGAAACTACTAACAGCCTAAATATCCAGCAACAGGGGAGTGGTTAAATAATGTCCCACTCTGTTGGGAGTCCCATTCCATGGAGTGCAGTCACTTGTAAATCTGTTTTCAAAGACATGGAAAGATACTTGCAATATGAAATTCTATGAAATATATAGAACACCAAACCATATCTTGTGTATGACCATATGTGATTCTCAAGCAGATAACTTCTCTATTCTTTCTCTCATAACTTTTCCTTTGTCCCTAGTTCTATTTTCCCAATATTCAAATAGAAACAAATGTTTGCTGATGGAAAAAAATAAAAGCCCATAAAAATTCTGTGTGTTATGGATAAATAAAACATGGTGTATATATATATATACAATGGAATATTATACAGCTGTAAAGAGGAATGAAGTCCTGATACATGTGAAAGCATAGCTGAACCTTGACGACATCATGTGAAATGAAATAAGCCAGATACAAAGGATAAATAGTGTATGATCTCACTGAGCTGAAACAATTAGAATAAGTAAACTTAAAGAGTCAGAATCTAGGATTTAGGTTACCAGGGGACAGGGTGGGAAAAGGTAATGGGAAGTTATGGCTTAAAATGTACAGGGTTCCTATTTGGAATGATGGAAATGTTTAGGTGATGGTAGCACAACATTGTTGTCATATATACAATCTAACATTTTCCCAAGGGAAATATAACAACAGAATTTTTAAAAAATTTTAAGATCCATGGAACTACACTACACAAATACGGAACCGTAAGTTAATAGGGTTAATAGACTTTAATTAATAGTACAATTATACAAATGCGCTGTCCTCAATTGTAACGAATGTTTCACAGTAATGCAAGGTGGTTGTGGGGGGTTTGGGAAACCTGTATTTTACGCATGATTGTCTGTAAACAGTTAAAAAAAAATCTGTGCATCTGTTTTAAAATCAGCTGTTTGAAAACCAAAATGCTAACAGTGGTTATCTGCAGATGACAGAGCCACAGGTGTGCTCCAGTTATCTTTTGCAGCATAGCAAATGACCCCAACATTTACTGGCCTCATACAGCAATTTAATATTATATTGTCTAGGTCTGTCTGTTGGCTGACCTTGCCAGGCAGTTCTCATTGAAAGTCAAAGGATTTGTGGCCATCTCCAATCTGCCGCGGGATGATTTTAATTTTCTTCTGTATTTTTTTTTACTTAAAACTTTTAAATCACAACAAAAAATGAATGACTTTTCTAATCTGAAGAAAAAGAAAACCTACCAGGAAACCATTTAAAACAACAAAATATCTATTTGTATTAAAAGGTAAAAGGGCTGAGGATACAGGAACATTCTAGATCCACTAGAAAATACACACCAAAGTGTGGTGCTACGTAGTCTAAGAGATAAGCACGGTTGGTTTTGGCAAAAGCTTTCACGCTCTGACCACCACAGGGGCGGCTCTAGCTCAGCACTGGCAGGCCCTCTCTATTCCAAGCAGGGCCCACCCTCTGTAAGGTACAGGCAAAGTCTCAGAATAACTCCAGCCCGCAGATTCTTTCTCAACGACCCCCCAGTGGGTGTGCATGTGACCAGAGACCATGGTGGGCACCCGACCAGGCCAGCCCACCTACACACCGATACTCATTCTCTCCTTCCTGGCCCCCACTCCACTCCTGATATCATCTTTAGCTTGGATTCGCCTATAAGTGGATCCTGAGACAAGGTTTTGAATGCAAGCAATTTATTTAGGAGGTGATCCAGGAAATACTGGTGGGAAAGGGAAAAGGGAAGGAGGCCATAAAAAGTGGGTTATGAAACAAGTTATCTGCGTGGGCAACTGAAACTCAATTCACTGAGGAATTCTGGCAGCCAGCGTAGAGCAAGTCTGAGAGTTATCCCACCTGAGAAGCACGGGAACTAGATTTTTATTCACAACTTGCATCAGCTATTGGTTGAAGGCTGCTCTCTAGGGAAGCCCTGATTTTCTGGCATTGCCAGCCAGAGGAGGCTCCAGCCGGAAAGTTCTCAGGTAAGCAGTTGCAGGTAATAGCAGCTGGAAATCTGGCCAGCTTGCACAAGAATGTTAAATGCTGATGGGATATGGGTGCAACCACTACAGCATCTGTTACAGATCCTTGATATTTGTTCATAGCACTTATTATTACCTGAAATTATGCTATATTATACAAATATATAAAATATTTATATAAATAATATATAAAATATACATAATATATAATTATATTATATATGAATTTAGTTGTCTATTGTCTGATTCCCCTACTAGAGTTCATAAGCTCCATGACTGCAGAAATTTTTTTCTGTCTTGCTCACTCCTCTATCTCCAGTGCACAGAACAGTGCCTGGTTTATAATGAAAATTAACTGAATGAATGAGGTAACATGAAATGGGAAGATAAGTTGGAACCACTCAAATTCCCTGGGAATTTGGACTAAGAACTAAGACCTACTGAGAAGAATTTCCAGTTAGCAGTGGGAGCTGAGGCTGAAACATCAGGTTGTAGATCTGAGTTTGGAGAAGGCTTGCATAAAATGAAGTTATAAATAAGCAGAAGAAGCTGATCATTAGTAAGAGAAGATCAGAGTTAACTTGCAGAAAGTGATAAGATATGCTGAGTGAGGGACCATATGGAAATTGCTTCAAGAGAAAGAACTGTTCTGACCCCTTTCATTGCTTTCTCAAGAGAAAACAGGATGGGAAGGAATAACATCCAAGCATAACTCTGTTTCATCCTAGAGGGGGATTCAGTGGACAAAAAGGTCATTATTTGCCGAGGGTATGATCAACTATTGTGAAAATCCAAGGTCGTTAACTGACAACTTGTTAGAACTAATCTTGTTCAGTGAGATCAATATATAAAAATCTAATTCATTTCTTATTTGCCATTCTTATTTCTGATCTAGTCAGAAAATATAATAGGAAAGACACCATTTGTAGCACCAAAAATACTACAAAATATTTAGGCATGAATCTAGCAAGCAATATGGAAGAACTCTATTTTTAAAAACTTGGATTTTCCTGAAAGGCATAAAAGAATAGAGAGGTAGGCCACATTCACAGATGACATGACAATATAATAAAGATGTCAGTTCTCCCTCCAATTATTCAGTGTGATCTCAAAGGAATGGGGTTGGCTGGGTCTCCCTCAACTCCTGCTGCCCCAATATCACCCAGAATCATAGCTCCTCTCTTTCTCAGTACAATCTCCCATACCCACCCCTGAAAATCTCTCTCCCTTGGTTACACAGACAATTAAGCTCTGTCTAAACTCCACCAATTTGCTTAACCAACTACATTCATCGGAACTGGCCACACAGGAGCCACCCTCCTGAGAAGTTTCTGGGAAGCACAAATAAAATATTCATTTCCGTTGCACCAGGTTGTCAAGAAAACCTTCACTTGACTGTCATCTACAACAAACCGGCTAAGTCTTTGAGGTCTGGGGTCAGACTAAGAGTTCAAAATGCTGGTTTTATAAATGTGTGAATTTGGACCTCATAGCTACTCTATGAACCCCTTAGTCCTCATCTGAGAAATTCAGGTAATAATAGTATTCATCTCTTGGGGTTGTTGTGACAACTCAATTAGATAATAGATGTCAAAGCGTATTTGCAATAATTTTTCTACTTACTGTGCCTTAAGTTGACCAATGTTGTGGTTAACACAGTCCAGTGAAACATAAAAAGTTTGTCGACCTCAAAGTTGCCTCACTGTTACTCAGTTAGAAATCTGTTCCACCCTCCTTCCTCAGTTGTCCAAGCAGGGGTTCAAATATAGGCGGGTGAGAGAAACCGCCCTACCAGAGTCATGGGTATTCTTACCAAGATCACATTCAAGACCAGCAGCTGTTTGCAGGGCAGGGACAGCTATGCCCCTGAAATAGTTCTTCTTACTTCACCCCTCAAAAGCAGAAGTAGCTCAGGGCCTGACCCAGTGAGGACCAGGGAGAAAACTACTCACTCCTAGAGTAAGACAGGAAGGAAGTTGCACTGGTTGGGTGGAGGAGAACCATGAACTTTTTTATGGGGATGCTTTTGCTTCTAGGGGTGGAGGCAAATGTCAAAGGACAGCAATCTCTCTTCAACTCTATGGGACGGGTCATTTCTGGAAAGTGGGTCAGGTACATCCTAAGGTATCTGATCCCACTGAACCTGAGAGAGGTTGAGTCAGGCCTAGGAAGTTAGTGTAATTGTGCATTCTTCTCCCAGTTGTATTGACTATACAAACAGTATTATGACAATATTAAAGAAAATACAACACACAGTCCAACCACCATAACTTATCAGCTTTTCTGAACTCCCCCCCAGGTTTCAGCCCTGTACTGATATCATTTATCAATTTGTCATGATGGGGTAGGTTTCATTCTGCATCATTTTAGTATAACATTGTAGCATAGAGATTTTCATATAGCTTCATTTTAATGGGTATGTAGTATTCCATTAAGTAAAGAGATTTAAGTGGTTTACTATGTTAGGCAATATTACACTGAATAATTCTCTACATACAGCATTTTTGCTTTTTTGGAGTTCTTTCCTCCAGATACTATTTTTTTAAGATGAAATGACAAGGGCAAATTAGATGTGCATTTTGGAACTTCCCATACTCATTGCCCAGTGACTCTCTAAGTGGGTTGCAGGACATATATCCAATTTTTAAATCAACTTTTGTAGCACGCACTAAAGTTTCAAACCATTTCATATATTCCATATGAACCACGCAGGCAGATTGGTTGATTTCTACCTCTTGGGGCAGATCCTTTAGCAGGTAACCCCAAACCCTCTCCTGCGTCCCTCTCCAATAAAGACTGGAAAAGCTCGATACCCCTTTCCCACCCTGCCTTGCAGCTAGGCGTGGCCATGTGACCAGTTCTGGCCAATGAGATATAAAGGAGAGCCTGGGGAGGCTTCTGGGAAAGCACTGACTTCCAGACAGACAAAGGGACCTACAGGTCTCCTCCCTACCCTTCTTACCTAGAATGAGGAAGAAAAACCAGGAGAGTCAACAAACTAAATTATCAAGTAGCAGAGGTAAGAGGAAGGGAAGGGAGGTGATTCACAGAGAGGAGCACTGATACCATTAGGGGCACCCCACCTCTGAGGAAGGTGTAGAGTGAGCCTGGGCCAGCCTGGGCTCTGGGGGTGATTTCTGGGTTTGTACTCACACCTGAACCCCCACTTCCTTACAGAAACTGAGGTGGGTCTCTATTCCTTGAAAACAGTCAAACCTGCAGGGTTTCTGAATGTTGTGCAATTTCTACTCCATGTCAGCCAACTCAGAGTATCAGGGGCGAGTAAAAATTTTGCTCTGTTCATGCCTTGTAAGGAAAGGAAGGTGTTCACACAAGAGATGTCCCTTGTTCACTGTCTAAACCACTTGTACCCTGTACCCTGAAGTGGTCAAACTTCCCTACTTTTCCAAAAACCCAAACTTCAAATATTTTGTTCTGTTGTCAATGTATGCCCCTAATATGTGGCTCAAATAAGGCCAAGAATCAACAGGAAAAAGAACTCCTGTTAGATCCATCTCAATGAAGTAGCATTCATCAGTGGAAAGTCACCTGGGCACAAAACCGCCAGCTGTGTGTGGTCAGGGTTAGCCACCAGAAGCCAAAGAGCATAATGGTTTCAAGCATGGCAGTGAGCCCACGTCCCCATGTGACTAGGACATGGCTGGCAAAGCACACGCATGGGAGAGGAACCAACTGCTGCCAAACCTGAGGGCTGTGGGGTGAAATGAGCTGGAAGGTCACGTCACCATATTCAAGCAGTTCCATTTCAAATACTTCAATAGGGCTTTTGGTTTCATGATAAGAGGGGGTCCCACAGACTAGCAACTGATCACTATCCTGAGTGGTTTAACATGTAGGACAGTGTCCATACCACCCTCGGCAGCCGGGTGTCTGCACGCCTTTCTGAATAAGCATGAAGGCCTGCATAAAGCATAAACCTGAATAAGCAGCAGTGTCCATGACCTAGACAGTGCGTTTTCTCTTTGAATTCCTTGAGGAAGGAAGTGGGTGTGAGGAGGGTGATTGCTGGGAATCTGCGAAGAGAACCACAAGGTCCTTGGCTAAGAATTTGCTGCAGTCAAAATTGCCAAGTCAGTCCTGTTGCCTCTTTTAGGGTGGTGAGTCCTTGCTGTGAAAAGAGGAAATAATTGTCTCACTGCTAATACCAGGATTTGAGATCTTTTCCTTCCCACGCCACTCCCTTCATCCTTGGAGCTCTGTTACAGGTACACTAATTTGAATAAGCTCTTCCCTTTCTTTGTAGAACAGTAATTTCTCACCTGCATCTTGCTGCCTTTTTATTTGTTTCCCAAGTAGCTGTGAAAAAGGGTGAATCTAAGGCCTAACTTGGAAACCAGAATCCAAAATTAAACCCCACCTTATGTAATGAAAACATTTTAAAAAATTAAAAATTAAAAGCAAAAACATGGCAGTGGACCAGGGTTCAAACACTGGCTCTGCCTTCTATTAGCTGCTGTGTGATTTTGGACATGTTAACTCACCTCCATGAGCCTCATTTTTCTTATCATATAATTAAAGATCATATCTTTTCATTTAATTATCACGAAAACGTTGTGTAGTACATAGGTTCAGGCCTTTTGTGCAAAACTAGTAGAAACAGACACTGGGTAACAAGTTAGAAAAGGAATTTACTGAAAGGAAATGGAGTGACTCACAGAACGAAAGGGGAGATTGAAGAAGCAGGCTCAGAGAGTCTGCTTTGTTTTTAAGCCACCTAGCATCCATTCTTCCATTCTTTTGCTGATAGAACCTGCATTAGGGTTTTATATATATGTATATATATACACACAGAGAGAGAGAGAGAGAGAGAGAGAGAGAGAGAGAGATGTTCTATAGGAATTGGCTCACAGAACCATGGGAAATGGCAAGTCTGAATGCTACAGGACAGGCCACAAGTTGGAAACTCTGATAGAGGTGGATGAATTCACCAGGATAAGCTGGCTGACTGAAGTAGAGATAGAAATTCTTCTTTCTGACTCCTCAAATCTTCAGTTCTTCCTTTAAGCCTTCAACTGATTGAATGAGACTTCTCTCATCGCTGGAGACAATCTGCTTTGTTTACTACAGATGTAATCAGCCATAGGTGTAATGACAAATTATTTAAATGCACAAGATACCTCACAGTAACAGTCTAGCCAGTGCTTGCTTGACCAAACAACTGGACACCATAACTTAGCTGTATTAGTCAGGGTTCTCTAGAGAAACAGAACCAACAAGAAAGATCTGTAAATATAAGATTTATAGAAGTGTCTCACACAACCATGGGAATGCCAAGAGTCCCAAGTCCATAGGCAGGCTGCGAGGCTGGCAACTCCAGTGAAGGGTCTCAACAAACTCCACAGGAAAGGCTCACTACTGAAGAAGCAGTGAAAATTCTCTCTTCTTCCTTAAAAGTCTTCAACTGATCGAATCAAGCCCAACTGATTGGATTATCTCATTTGTGGGAGACCCGCCCTTAGTTGATTGCAGCCACAGCTGCAAATACACCAGCCTTCTGGTTTATCAACCAGCCACAAAATATCCTTGCAGTAACAGTTAGGCTAGTGTTTACCTGACCATCACCTGGTCAAGTTAACACCAGAACTTAACCACCACACTAGCTAAATTGACACATGAACTTAACCATCACAATGCCCAATTTTTTTTTTAATTTTTTTACTTGGGCAGGCACCGGGAATCGAACCTGTGTCCTCTGGCATCGCAGGCAAGCATTCCTGCCTGTTGAGCCACCATGGCCCCCAATTTTCTTTTGAGCAATTATCTCTCCACCATTGTATGCAGTCTGGATGAAAGAGAAAGCCAAAGTGAATTGACTTCCTCAACTAAAAGAGTACTCTCTTGACCCAAGCTAGGTCAAGTGGACTCTGAACTTGTTAATTTGAATTTTGTGCACATTGATGCAAGGACAGAAAATTAACATTTGGTTTCTTTCTTCTCCATGGTAGTATCTTAAAGAGACTGCCAGTTCCCTGAGGGTGGGACTCCAAAGACATTGTTTCTGTCCTCTCTGAGTTTCCATTCAGTGAGTCACCCCATTGCCTTCAACCTTCCCTTCCATTCGGTGAGTCACCCCATTGCCTTCAGTAAGTGCCTTTTCTTCGCTTGTTACTCAGAGTCTGCTTCTACTGGTTTTGTCCAAAGGCCCTAACCAATGCACTATGTAACAAAGTTTTTGAGATGATTAAATGAATAATATATGCGAAAAGCTTAGCACAGTACCTGAAATATAGGATGTATCCAACAAATGGTCATTTTTATTGGTGAAAATTGAGGTTTCAACTGCTGTAATAAGACCCAAAATAACAGAGGCCTAAGCCAGACTGCCCTGTTAACAGTTTAAGCATAAGTAGTCCAGGGAGGATATAGAGGTGTTACAGGGTTGGAGACCCAGGCTTCTTCTAGTAGACTACTCTGTCATCCCCAGGATTTTGTCTTTATCCCTTTGGTCAAAGATGGCCCACAACCATGTCCACATTCCAGCGACTGGAAGAGTAAAGAAAGGAATGGGTGGATATGCCTCTTTCCTTTAAAAGTGGGATTCCAAATGTGCCCATATTATTTCCCTTCTCATCACATTGGCCAGAACTTAATCACATGGCCACACGCAGCCACAAGAGAGGCTGGGAAATGTAGTCTTTTTGTTTTGTTTTGTTTTAATTAGAGAAATTGTGGGTTTACAGAACAATCATACATGAAATAAATACAGGGTTCCCATATATCCCCCCTATTAGTAACACCTTGGCTTGGTGTGTGACATTTGTTACACTGATGAAAGCACATTTTTATAATTATATTCATAACTATTGTCAGTGGTTTATCTTAGGGCTCATTGTTTGCGTAATAAGTTTTCATGGACTTTTTAAAATACTTATCCTATTGCCATGTATATAATCTAGCATGGGAAATGTAGTCTTAATTCTAAGCATCCATGTGCCTAGCTAAAATTTGGAGTTATATTACTGTTTCAGTTTGCTAAATCTGCCAGAATGCAATATACCAGAAATGGAATGGCTTTTATAAAGGGAATTTATTAATTTACAAGTTTAGAGTTCTAAGGCCATAAAAAATATTCAAACTAAGACATACCTTGACTCAAGAAAAAGATACGTTAACTCAAGAAAAGCAAATGCCTGTCACACGGGAAGGCACATGGCTAGTGTCTGCTGGTCCTTGTTCCTGGTTCCATTGCTTCCAGGTTCTGATGCCACCAGTTTCCTCTCTAAGTGTCTGTGGGCCTTCACTTAGCTCCTCTAGAACACAACTCTGGGTGCTGGCTTGCTTAGCATCTCAGGAGAAAGCACATGGCAACATCTGCTGAGCTCTGCCCTTGCCTAGGCATCTGAGGTTTCTCCAAAAATCTCTTTTTAAAGGCCTCTGGTAAATTACTTAAGATCCACCTCGAATGGGGGGAATCACATCTCCATCTAATCAAAAGGCCACACCCACAACTGGATGTTTCACATCTCCAAGAAAGTAATCTAACCAAAAGGTCACACCCACAACTGATGTGTCACATCTCCACAGAAACAATCCAATCAAAGTTTCCCACCTTAAACAATAGGTCTGGCCCCACAAGTTTCAATCAGGATTAAAACATGGCTTTTCTGGGGTACATAATAGTTTCAAACTGGCACAAGTACTAATGAAAAGGAGAAAAGATAGTGGGGGACAACCAGCTCTCTCTGCCACATTATCATTGTCATCACTCTAAACACCCTCTGCGTGAAACATCGGGTGCAGTTTAACAAAGTGCTCATAATCTTTAGGAGTCCTTGACCAGATCCTGCATTATCTGGTCACATTCAGCTTTAGGGGCCTCTCCATCCAGAACTTTACAGAGTTCAGGATTTTGGGAAGGGCTGCAGGTATAAGAGCTTTCCTCTGGAAGTTTTATGTGGCTTAAATAAGATCAAGAAATTGAAAGAGATGAGGGTTCATGGCTCCACATGAAGGAACACAGAGATTAGAGAAGGGGCTGGGGTATAGACCCCCTGGAGAAGCCAAAGAAGACAAGCATCCCCTGATCCAAGGGGCTCCTTAGCAGAGAAGAGAGCCATGGTAGAGCTAAGTACCACTCCCAAAACACGCTTGCACCTCAGTTGCCTCAGGTCATGAACAAGGAACGAACCCAGGCTCTGCCAGAATGGCACCAGGCACCTCCCACCATCAACAGGCAACTGGACACGTGGGGAGCCCTTTGCCATCTCTCCAATTCTTTCATCCTGGTCTCTCACTGTGGAGAGGTTAGACTCAGAAGACGAAGAAGGAAGAAGAGTGAAAGGGCAGGTCACAGCCCCACCCTTGCCAAGTTTCTGAAGCCACAAGTCAATCTTATGGTGTGGTGTATATGGTCATCTTTCCCCCAGGCTATTCATTCAGTAAATATTTACTGTGTGCTCATAATGTGCTAGGTGCTATTCCAGGCTTGAAGATGCAGATGTGAACAAGACAGGATTGTGTCTCAGTGGATAGTGAGCTATGCCTTCTATGCCAGTTTAATGTACCCCAGAAAAGCCAGGTCCTTTTTCCTGATCCAATCTTGTGGGGGATCAGGAAAAACCTGATAAGTTTTTCAAGATAAGTGTTGATTAGTTTACTAGATGTAGCAGATAGGATTAACATAAGACCTGCGGAACTACTTGGGAGTAGATGGCATTAGGGTGGTGGCGGCAGTAAGCTGCTTTATGTTATCTGACTTATGTAAAACAGTCTAGGAGGAAGAGAATGTTTGTTTACCCCAAATGGTTATTTTAAGTATGAAGGAAGAACACTGAAAGATAAAAACTTTGTTCCCTCAGGAAATGCATGCATGCCTGTTGTCATCCTGTGGTATATAACCAGGATCTGGTTAAGAATAAAATTGTCTGAAGTCTGTCTGATGTAAACTTAAACTTCAGACCCCCTGAGCCCGTCTGTGTCTCTTTCTTTCTTTCTTTCGTCTTTCTTTCTTTTTCTTTCTTTCTTTCTTTCTTTCTTTCTTTCTTTCTCTTTCTTTCTTTCTTTCTTTCTTCCTTCCTTCCTTCCTTCCTTCCTTCCTTCCTTCCTTCCTTCCTTCCTTCCTTCCTTCCTTCCTTCCTTCCTTCCTTCCTTCCTTCCTTCCTTCCTTCCTTCCTTCCTTCCTTCCTTCCTTCCTTCCTTTTTTCCTTTCTTCCTTTCTTTCTTTCTTCCTTTCTTTCTTTCTCATCATTCCTTAATATCCTTCAAGCTCCATTTCATAGGAAGCAACAACTAGAGTCCTTTAAAGGAGGTTTTTAGAGAAATTTCAGATGCCTAGACATGGAAAGAGCCCAGCAGACTTGCCATGTGTCTTCTCATGAGATGCTAATCAAGCCAGAACCCAGAGTTGTGTCTCAACGTAGCTAAGTGAAGGCCCACAGACACTTAGAGAGGAAACCGGTGATATCAGAACTACGAAACAACAGAATTGGGAATACGGACCAGCAGACACCAGCCACATGCCTACTCATGTGACAGACATCAACCTTTCTTGAGTCAAGGTATCTTTTTCTGGATGCCTTAGTTTGGATATTTTTCTTGCCCTAGAACTGTAAACTTGTAACTTAATAAGTTCCCTTTTTAAAAGCCATTTCATTTCTAGTATACTGCATTCTGACAGCATTTAGCAAACTAAAACACCTTCCTTGAAGGCAGGGACTCTGTCCCAAGGCCCAGCATGATATTTGGCTTGGAGCTTAGTAAACGTTGGCTAGATGAACCATGTCCATATCATAGCTTTAATTTTGTGTTGGATGCTTATAGTTGTCTCCCAAGCATTCACTTTCCCCCTTCCCAGGAATCTCAATTTCCATTTGGAGGACCAGGTCCAAGGAAGAGACATATAAACTAAGCTAAGACAATAAGCATAGTTCATGTCTCTGACTGCTGTGATTGGTTCAAGTATGGGCATCTGACCTAAGCCAAACCAGTAAAAGTGGGTCTTAGGTCAAAGATGCTTTTTCTATTCCCAGTGTAATGTTAAAGCTGGAAGCACTACAACCACTTTTGCTAATGTGAAAAAAGTCCATCTGAGGATGAACCAACACATTACAGAAATGGATTCGAAGCCCTCCTGAATATGGAGAGAAAAAACAACACCCCTGAACCAAATCATACCTGAAGTCTTCTCTACCTTTGTACTTTCCAGTTGCATGAGTCTACAAATTTTTTTCATTGCTTCAGCCATTTTGAGTTGAATTTTTTATTTGCCCCAAAAGTACCCCAACTGATACGGAGATACTGAGTTCAACATAGTGGAAGAAACTCTAAGCTTACTTAGAACATAGACGAATAGCTACCAAAAGGTATTCCAATACAAAATACATGTATCTCTATTAGCAGCTCTCACACTCTGATCTTATTAAATGTTTGAAACCTAGCAAAAATAATAATAATTGATCGTGGGATATATGCACAACTATGTGATGATACTATGAGCCAGTGACTGTATACTTTGTATGGTTTGTATGGTGTGTGGGTAAAATAGCATTTTTTAAAAATTGGAAGGGGTGTTCTGGGAAGATGGTGGAGTAGGGTAGGCTGGATTCACCTCTGGTCCATAGGACAAGATAAGGGGCAGGGAAACAATGAACAGGGACTGCAGTCCTCAGGGGTGGGGGGATTAGTGTGAGTGATCGGAGAGGGTCTCCAGTGCTTCATAGGGAAATGAAAGGCAGGCATTGGGATGGGGAGAGCAGGGTGGATCTGATCAGTCATGGCCTCCACTGAGGGCGGGCGGCAGCCCACGGGGAGGTACGGATCCAAGAGAACTGGCCATCTCTCCACTCCAGCTTGCCCTAGTGGCTGGCTGGGGAAACCTCTCTGAGTGGCTCTGAAGCTGGTAGCACTCACGAAGAGCCTGGAGGCCCTCCTAGCTGTCCACTGCGACACCAGTGGCACTGGGAGCAGCCACCAGCCAGGCACCACAATTAACCATTCCATCAGACGCAGTGAACAATGGATCCACTGGGTGCCAGGTACTGTCGATCAACTGCTCCCCAGGGTGCTGTGATCAGGTCCTCTGTCCCACACACTGGGATCAGCTGTCCTGCTGCCACAGGCTCAAAGCAGCCACCCTGCACGAACAACATCTTCCCGGCCACCCACTGCAGTGGGGGAGGGGTGGGCTGTGAGCAGGAGGTGCCTCAGGAGCACCACCTGCTGGGAAGAAGTGGTAAGTGCAGTCTGGCAAACTCCCTATCTGCCTGGGTTTTAAAAATATCGTCATATTTTTCTATATATTTTAATTATTTTTATCCATATACTTCTATATTTTATTGATTTTTTATTTATCGTTTCTTATTTTTTATATTATTTTTTTTAATTTATCTCCTTTCTGTGGGCACCAGTCTGAGTTCATTCCCAATGTATCTTGCAGTGTTTCCTTCTGACTTTGGGGACTACTACTGCTGAGGTGTGGGTTTTTTTTGGGGGGAGTGCATGGACCAGGAATACAGCCTGAGTCTCATATGTGGCAGGTGGGTATTCTGCCACTGGTATATCCATGCACCCCTGCCTAGCTTTTAATAGACCCTCAAGTATAATTGTACCCACTATATGAGGTCCAGGCCTTGGTTTAGTGGGGAATTACTGACAAACCAAGTGCAAAAGAGAAACTTCAACCTAAAACCAATTAAATACAAAACTTTTAGATGAGTGAAGGAAGCCAACTTGTAAAATAACCTTAGTAAGATAATCAAATGCCCTGAACACAACAGAAAATCACAAAGCATGTGAAGATCTGAGCAGAAATGACCCAGCCAAACAACTAAATCAAAACACTGGAGGGGACACAGAATATGGAATATCTATTCAAAGATATTTATAAAGAAATAAAAGATATCAGGAAGACACTAGAAGAGCATAGAGAAGAAATCAAAATATTAAATTAAAAAATGACAGATCTCAACAGCAATGATACAGTCAACCAAATTAGAAATATACTAGAGACATATGATAACAGATCCAAAGAAGCAAAATGAAAAATAAGTAAACTAGAAGACAGAACAGTTGAACTGGAGTGTACAAAAGAACCAATGGCAAGAAAGGTGGGGAAAAAATGGAACTGGATCTTAGAGAATGATGGACAACAAGAGGTGCACAAATGTAAGAAACATTGGCGTCTCAGAAGAAGAGAAAGCAAAAGGGCTGGAAAGGTTAGTTGAAGATATAATCAGGGAAATTTTCCCAACCCTTATAAAAGACATAAAGATGCAAATCAAAGAGATCCAATAAACCCCAAATAGAATAAATCCAAATAGGCCTACCCCGAGACACATACTGATCGAACTGTCAAATGATGGAAAGAAACGGAAAGTCCTTGAAAGCAGCACAAGGAATGTGATCTACTACACACAATGAAAAACACATAAGACTGAGTTAGGACTGCTCAACAGGCATGATGGAGACAAGAATGCAGTGGAAAGATATATTTAAGATCCTAAATGAAACACGCCTTCATCCAAGAAATTCTTTATCCAGCTAACTTGTCCTTCATAATTGAGAGATATGCTCTCATCAATTGATGGAAAACCTAGACAGAGGATCAATAAGGAAAAGGAGATTTTGAATAATACAATAAATAAACTAGACTTAACAGACATTTCAGAACATTACACCCAACAGCAGCAGGATACACATTTTTCACGAGTACTCATGGATCATTCTCAAGGATAGACCATATGCTAGGTCATAAAGCAAGCTCAATAAATTTAAAAAGATTGAAATCATACAAAACACTTTCTCATATCATAAGAGAATGAAGTTGGATATCAATAACAGACAGAGGGACAGAAAATTCACAAATATATGGAGGCAAAATAACACACTCTTAATCAGTAGATTAAGGAAGAAATTACAAGAGAAATCAGTAAATATCTCAAGACGAATGAAGATGAAAACACAACATATCAAAATTTATGAAAAGCAGCAAAGACAGTGCTGAGAGAGAAATTTATTGCCTTAAATGCCTATATGAAAAAAGATAAAGGAGCAAAAATCAAAGAATTAGCTGTTCATTTGGAAGAATCAGAGAAAGAACAGCAAACTAATTCCAAAGCAAACAAAAGGAAAGAAATAGCAAAGATTAGAGCAAAAATAAATGAAATTGAGAATATGAAAACAATCAAGAAAGTCAACAAAACAAGAAGTTGATTCTTTGAGTAAATCAATAAAAGGACCCTTAGCTAGGTTGAAAAAGAGAGAGAAAGAGAGAGAGGATGCAAGTAAATAAAATCAGAAATGGAAGAGGAGACATAACAACCGACTCCACAGAAATAAAGGAGGTAATGAGAGGATACTATAGAAAATTATATGGTAATAAACTAGACAAAGTAGAAAAATGGACAACTTCCTAGAAAGACACGAACAATCAACATTGACTCAAGAAGTAGACAACCTCAACAAACCAATCACAAGTAAAGAGACCGAATCAGTCATCAAGAAACTCCCCAAAAAGAAAAGTCCAGGACCAGATGGCTTCACATGTGAATTCTATCAAGTATTCAAGAAAGAATTAGTACCATCCCTGCTCAAGCTCTTCAAAAAAATGGAAGAGGAGGGAAAGTTACCTAACCCATTCTATGAAGCCAACATCACCCTGATACCAACCCAGACAAAGATACTACAAAAAAAGAAAATTAGAGATCAATTTCTTTAATGAATATAGATCCAAAAATCTTCCACACAATACTTGCAAATTGATTCCAGCAGCACATGAAAAGAATTATACACCATGACCAAGTGGGATTTATTCCAGGTATGATTCAACATAAGAACTCCAATTAATGTAATATATCATATCAACAAATCAAAGCGAAAAAACCACATGATCATCTCAATTGATGCAGAAAACACATTTCACAAAATTTAACATCCTTTCTTGATAAAAACACTTCAAAGGATAGGACTAGAAGGAAACTTCCTCAATATGACAAAGGGAATATATGAAGAACCCACAGCTAACATCATCCTCTTGTTTCTCAGGGACAAGACAAGGATGTCCACTGTCCCTTTTGTTATTCAACATTGTGCTGGAAGTTCTAGCCAGAACAATTAGACAAGAAAAGGAAATAAAAAACATTCAAATTGGAAAGGAAGAAGTAAATCTCTCACTGTTTGCAGATGACATGATACTATATGTCAAAAGTCCAAAAAAATCTGCAGCAAAGCTACTAAAGCTAATAAAGTACAGCAAAGTGGAAGGGTACACCCCAAAATCAGTAGTGTTTTTATACACTAGAGATAAGCATCCTGAGGAGGAAATGAAAGAAAGAAATTCTATTTACAATAGCAACCGAAAGAATCAAATATTTAGGAATACATTTAACTAAGGGTACAAAAGAGCTATAAACAGAAAACTACGGGAAATTGCTAAAAGAAATCATGGAAGACCTGAATAAATGGAAGGGCATACCGTGTTCATGGATTGGAAGACTAAATATAGTTAAGATGTCAATTCTACCTGAATTGATTAAAGATTCAATGCAATACCAATTAAAATCCCAAAAACATACTTAGCAGAAATTGAAAAACCGATGACCAAATTTTAGAAGGTCAGGATGCCCCAAATAGCTGAAAATTTCTTGAGAAAGAAAAATGAACCGGGACGTCTCACAATTCCTGACTTTAAGGCATATTACAAAGCTACAGTAGTCAAAATTGCATGGTACTGGCATAAAGATAGATATATTGAAAAATGGAATCAAATTGCATGTTCAGAAATAGACCTTCTCATCTATGTACAATTGATCTTTTGATCTTTTTGAAGGTGATCAAGCCAACCCACCTGGGACAGAGCAGCCTCATCAATAAATGGTGTTTGGAGAACTGGATATCTATATACAAAACAATGAAAGATGATCCATATCTCATAACCTATACAAAAATTAACTCAAAATTGATCAAAGATTTTGATAATAATTGTGTATGATGAAATGTTTGCTTGAAGTAGTGACTTGAGTTTGAAGGATATAAAGGATATATTTTTGCTGAGAGGAAAAACAGAATAGTTTTGTCCTAACATGAAATGAATGGCTGTTGCAGATTGAAAACTGTGGGGCAAAGCCTGAATGAATATAGTAAGTTATCAAAGGTTTGTAGAGGGGAAATTATGGTCAAAGTTAAGAAAAGCTTTAAATGAACTAAAAGGAAAGGTATTAAAAACAGTACTCTTTAGCATCCACCCTCCCTTACCTGAGGTTAAGCCAGGAAACGTGGTATGGGTAAAAAGCTGAAAAGAATAAGAAGAAGAAAAAAAGGAGGCTCCCTCCAGTCTTATTAGAAAGGTCCTTACCGTGTTGTTTTAGTAACCACAACAGCTGTCAAAGCCGTGAAGATCATCCTATAAATTCACCACTCTCAGGTCAAAAGGGTCACTGCAGACAAACCCTGGGAATGCACCCCTAATCCTGAACACCTGAGATTCATCATCTTCTGGGAGCCACTCCACCCTTCTCTGTCACAGCTGAGATGAGCTGACCAGCCCACGACTGAGGCCTGAGTGACTGTTGTTGCCTTGCTGTAGCTCACCCGAAGCAGCTAGTCAATGCATGGCCAAAGCCTGAGGAGACCTCCGAGCCCTGCTTCAGTCACCCCGAAAGCTGACTGGTCTACGTACAGTCAAAAATTAAAAAATCAACACATGGACATCCCGACCTGCTGGGTCTATGGGCTAATGGTCTTTTCTTGCTCTTTGCTCTTTGCATTTGTCTTTCGTTTAGCAGTTTCAGCCCTCCTGGACATAGGTCTCCTGGAATTCTTCCCCCAAACCAACTTTACTTTAATTTGATGGAATCCTTCTTACCCAGGTAACTTCCCCCTTCCTAGATGCCGCCTAGAGTGTGTGTCTCCATTCCTTCCCTGAGACTAATTGTACATTCGTGTTGTGGCACTCCCCATAACCCGAACCATGCACCCCACTCCTCTATTTCTGCTTGACATGGTCATAAGCCCTTCCAGGGGAAATAATGCATGCCAGGCATGCCTCAAGACCACCTATGTTGAAAAAAGGTAAAAACTATAACCAGTATTCATGCCAGGGCAATTCTCAAACTTGAGTTATTCTGTATGCCCCCTAAAGAAAGATCCCCCAGTATACTATAATCCCACCTTGCTAGGTTCAGTAATGCTGTATTCGTTACTCTAGGATGGGAAAACTGTGAAGGCCTCCTGGGAGCTGGTGCTAACTTTATCTCTTGCCCAAAGCTATGAGCTAAGCCCTCACTTAAAAAAAAACAAACAAAAAAAAAACCTGGGTTACCGAAAACGTGTCACCAAAGCTAATGTCCCACCAGCAGGTGAAGGAATACCAAAGCAGTGTTGGGCATAGAGGCCGGGGGCATAAGCTTTCAAAGAGACAGACTGGACCGTCTCAGGGGGCATTTCCCCTCCCTCACCCTGCTCAGCCCCAGAAGATGGCTGGTTAGCCAAAGATGGGTAAGATTCCTCAGGAAAGGAACAGCCCAAGACATGCACAGTGGCAAAGGGGCCATCAGAGAAAACTTGAGGCCAACAGAGTGGGGGCACAAACCCTCACCCCCCAACTTAAAGGGGGCCTAAACCCTGCATGGCTACATTGTTTCCCATGCCCAGCTCAGATCAGGACATACCAGCACCTGCAGCAAAAAAGAAAAAAAAGAGCAAAACATAAATGATGCTATAAGCCCTCCCTATAAGTCGGGGTAAGCATCAAAGGGGGGAAATGTAGCAAGCAGGCTTTAAAGCAGGCAGGGCTCTCCCCCTCTTCTGGTTCAGCTCTCAGTGGAAAATCCCCAACCCCCCTCTGCTGACCTTCAGGAATGGGTAAAACTGCAGGCAAGCAAGATAAGACACATTCCTGCGTTAAAAACTCCCTCTCCTAGCCTTCAGGACCAGGTAAAACTGCAGGCAAGTGAGATAAGACACCTGAGATGGGGACCCTCCCCTAACACCTCAGCTGCTTCTGTAACCCACTTTGCACTTTAAACTGACCAATTGTTTATCTTTTAACATTGGCGGTGGCCATATTAAGCTTATCTTATCTCTAGCATGTAATATAGTCTATAAAAGCTAAGATTGCCTTTTGTTCGGGGTTCAGACTTTCAGAGGCTACTCAGCTGAGCCCTATGGTCACAGAAAATGAAACCTACATCCTGAAAAAAAAATTGATCAAAGACCTAAACATTAAAGCTAAAACCATAAAACTTTTATAAGAAAATGTAGGGAAATATCAATCTTTCATGGGAGGCAGTTTCCTAGACCTTACACCCAAAGCATAAGCACTGAAAAATGAAATAGATTAATGGGATTACCTCAAAATCAAACACTTTTGTGGATCAAAGAACTTTGTCAGGAAAGTAAATAGGTAAACTACACAATGGGAGACAATATTTAGAAACTACACAGATAAGAGTTTAGTATCCAGGATATATAAAGAGATTCTTCAACTCAACAACAAAAAGACAAACTACCCAATTAAAAATGGACAAAAGACTTGAACTGACACTTCTTGGAAGAAAAAATACAAATAGCTAAAAAGCACATGAAAAGATGCTCAACTTCACTGGCTATTAGGAAAATGCAGATCAAAACCACAATGGGATATCACCTGACACTGATTAGAATGGCCATTATCAAAACAACAAAAAATGATAAGTGCTGGAGAGGACATGGAGAAAGAGGCATACTTGTCTACTGTTAGTGAGAATGTAAAATGGTGCAACCGCTGTGGAAGGCAGTTTGGCAGTTCCACAAGAAGCTAAGTATAGAATTGCCATATGATCCAGCAATCCCATTACTAGGTATATAGTCAGAGGGACTGAAGGCAAGGACACAAATGGATGTCTGCGCACCAATGTTTATAGCAGTATTATTTACAATTGCCAAGAGATAGAAACAGCCCAAATGTTTATCAATGGATGAGTGGTTAAACAAGCTGTGGTACATACATATGATGGGATATTATACAGCTGTAAGACAGAATAAAGTCATGAAGCATGTAACAACATGGGTGAAACTTGAGGGCATTATACTGATTGAAATTAGCCAGAAACAAAAGGACAAATACCTTATGATCACAATAATATGATTTAACATTAATGAGTAAACTTTGAGAGTTAAGGTTAAGAACACAAGTTATCAGGAGATAGAAACAAGGTCGAGATTGGGCATTTGGTGCTGAAGGAATACAGATTATGCAACAGGACTGATTGTAAAAATTCAAAATGGATAGCACAATAATATAAGCACATTGAATGAAGCTAAATCTGAGTATGATTGAGGGAAAAGGGCTGGGGGCATATATGAAACCAGAAGGAGAGATAGAGGATAAAGATCAAGATGGTATAGCTTAGGGATGCGTAGAGTGGACAATAATGGTGATTAAATGTACAAATATAAAAATATTTTTGTATGAGGGAGAAAAAAGGAATGCCAACATTGCAAGGTGTCAGAAATGGATGGTATACAGGAAAAAGTACAGTCAATACAAGCTAGGGTCTATTGTCAACGGTAACATTGTAATATGCTTCCACTAAACGTAATGAAGGTATTATGCCAAAATTAAATGTCAACAGTTGGGGGGCATGGAGATGGGGTATGGATTCTTTGTGAGGAAAAGGAAATGTCTACATATAGAGCATGGTGGTGAAGGCATGTCTATTTACTTAGGTTGGATTGTATGATATGTGAATAAAACTGTTTTAAAATGATAGAGAGAATGATTTCTAAATGTTGTGTTAGTTAATTTTTTTAATTAATAAAAAAAATGATAGAGAGAAACAAGTACAAGAGAAAATGTGGAGAAAGAGATGTACCTATTCACTGTCAGCAGGGAAACTGAAAGGTGCAGCCCCTTGGAGGGCAGTGTGATGGTTCCACAGGAGGCTGGGCGTGGAGTTGTCATATGATCCTGAAACCCCGTTGCTCAGTATATACCTGGAGGAACTGAGTGTGGGGACACAATTAGACATTTTCACACTGGTGTCTACAGCAGCAGTATTTGCAACTCACAATGGATGGAGGTGGCCTAAAGGTTCAATGACTAGGGAAAGAAGGTGGAACTGTAGTGTATACATTCAACAGACTATACAGAGTGGCCACAAGAAGGAATGAAGTTGTGAGGCAAGAAACTAGGTGAATGAAACTTAAGGACTGTATGTTGAATGAAATATCAGAAACAAAAAGACAAATATTATCGTGCCTCATTCACATGGACTAACTATAATATAAAACTCGGTGAATTGAAGTTGAGAGGATAGGCTATCAGGTTGGGGCCTATTGTAAAGGGTCTTAGATTATAAGCTCTTACAGTGTCACATATATTTAGGAGTTGTAACTGCCATTTGTAAATTCTGAAATACTGAACTTTTTTTGTACATAACATGGTCATTCCCAGAAACTTTGGGTATTTATGTGGCCCCTGAGACTCAGAGTTAGAGCTCTGAAGCTATGAAAGTCAGCACTACCCCATACAGGAGCTGTTCAAAAAGTTGAGCAAGGGATCAGACTTCAACTAGAGATATGAATGAAGCTGATCTGGATAGGACTAAGGTAACTCAGAATACTGGATAAAGGATGGTATAGTCCATTTTATAAACTTCAACTTCAGTGTGAGACCAAAGGGAGAAATGCTTACCTGGTGCAAAATTTATATTTTGGGTAGCACGTTACCTAATTTAACATGTATGTTCAGCTTATTTGAACACCATAAGTATATAGAATCTTGAATAGGGCATGAGATCTTGTTAGTTTATACAGGTTAATGTAGTGCCTTGATATGTTCCAGAGTAATTTGGGCAGTGAATGAAAAATATTTGCAAAGTCCCCTTGGGGGACTGGGGTGAAAGATGGAAATATTCAACTTCCATATTTAGAGAATCCCTGATATTCTCACAAGCAGTAGGGACAACCAAATCAATAGGATGAGCCCTAAATCTTGAGGTTTGCCCCTATGAAACTTATTCCTAAGAATAAGCTATGCCTACTTACAATTATGCCTAAGAGCCACCTCCAGAGAACCTCTTTTGTTGCTTTGATGTGGCCTCTCTCTCTCTAAGCCAACTCAGCAGGTGAACTCAATGCCCTCCCCACTATGTGGGACATGACTCCCACCAGGGCTGTAAATCTCCCTGGCAATGAGGGACAGAATTAGGATGAACCAGGATGTGGCATCATGAAATTGAGAAAGTCTTCTTGACCTTGACCAAAGGAGGGAAGAGAGAAATGAGACAAAACAAAGTTTCAGTGCCTGAGAGATTTCAAACAGAGTCAAGAGGTTATCCTGAGTGAGGTTAATCTTATGCATTATATAGATATCCCTTCTCAGTTTATAGCACATTGGAGTGGTTGGAGGGAAGTACATGAAACTGTTGAGCTATGTTACAGTAGCCTTGACTCTTGAAGATGATTGTATAATGATAAATCTTTTACAATGTGACTGGATGATTGTGAAAACCTTGTTGCTGATGCTCCTTTTACCCAGGGTATGGACAGAGGAGTAAAAAAAAATGCATAAAAACTAAATAAATAATAGGGGGTTAAGGGGTAAAATAAGGTGGGTAGATGGAAATACTAGTGATCAATGAGAGGGAGGGATAAGGGGTATGGGATATATAAGTTCTTTTTCTTTTATTTCTTTTTCTGGAGTGATATAAATGTTCTAAAAATGATCGTGGTGATAAATACACAACTATGTGATGATATTGTGAGCCATTGATTGCACACCACGTATGGACTGTATGTGTGTGACTTATCAATAAAAATATTTTTTTTAATTGAGGGAGAGACTAAAATCTTCAAAGACATACAAAGACTGAGAGAACTAGTCAACAAGAGGCTTGCAAACAAGAAATACCAAAGCGAGGCCTGTCAGATGAAAACAAAAGACAGGAAAGGGAGGGGTGGAGGAGGGCATAGAATTGAAAAGTACCAGTAAGTGTAAATAAAGGATAAAAAGAGAGAGAGAGGGAAAAGAATATATAGATCTGACAAATAAAAACTAAAGGATAAGATGGTAGATTCAAGAACTGCTTTTACAATAATTTTGAATATTAATGGACTAAACTCACAAATTAAAATATACAGATTGGAAGAATGAATGAAAAATATAATCCATCTATATGCTGTTTACAAGAAACAGATCTTAGACCCAAGGACACAAATAGATTGAAAGTGAAAGGATGGGGAAAAAATGTTCTATGCAAGCTGTAACCAAAAGAAAGTAGGAATAGCTATACGAATATCAGATAAAATATACTTTAAATATAAAGACAACATTAGAGACAAAGGACAGTACATGTTAATAAAAAGGACAACTCACCAAGAGGAAATAACAATCACAAATGTTTATGCTCCCTATCAAAGATCTCCAAAGCATGTGAAGCAAACATTGGCAAAAATGAAGGGAGCTATAGATGTTTCAACAATTGTGGGAGACGTCAATAACCATTCTCCACTATAGATAGAAAAACCAGACAGAGGATCAACAAGGAAACAAAGAACCTAAACAATGTGATAAACATATTAGACCTAATAGACATACATCGATCATTACACCCCAAAACACCAGGATACACACTCATCTCTAGTGCACATGAAATGTTCTCCAGGATAGATCGTATGCTGGGACACAAAATAAGTCTTTATAAATTTAATAAGATTGAAATTATTCAAAGCATTTTGTCTAACCACAATGGAATGAAGCTGGAAATTAATAATCACCAAAGGCCCAGGGCATTCACAAATATATGGAGTTTCAAAAACACACTTTTAAATAATCAGGTAGTCAAAGAAGAAATTGCTAGAGAAATCAGTAAATAACTGGAGACAGATGGTAATGAGAACACAACATATGAGAATTTATGGAATGCAGCAAAGGCAGTGCTGAGAGGAAAATTTATTGCCCTAAATGGCTATATTAATAAATAAGAACAAGCAAAAATTGAGGGCTTAACCTGGAGAAATTAGAGAAAGAACAGCAAAACTAACCCCAAAGCAAATAAAAGAAGAGAAATATAAAGATTAAAACAGAAATAAATGATATATATAAAGAGAAAAAAATCAATAGAAAGAATCAACAAAATCAAATCTTGGTTCTTGGAGAAAATCAATAAAACTGATGGATCCCTGGCTAGACTAACAAAGAAAAAGAGAGAGAGGTGCAAATTTTAAAACTCAGAAATGAGACGAGGTCATTACCATGGATCCTGAAGAAAGTTCTTTAAATCTTAAGAGAAATGATAAACAACTATATGCCAACAAACAAGACAACTTAGATGAAATGGACAAATTCCTAGAAACACATGAACTACCTACTGATTTAAGAAGAAATAGAAGATCTCAACAAATCAATTACAAGTAAAAACATTTATCAAAGATCTTCTCACAAAGTGTGCCCAGGTGGTTCAGTGGTAGAATGCTCACCTTCCATGCAGGAGAACTGGGTTAGATTCCCAGACCATGCACCCAAATATTATAATAATAATAATAAACAAATGAAATAAATAAAATTTAAAAGTAAAATAGATAAATAAAAAATCTTCTCAAAAAGAAAGTTCCAACACCAGACAAATTTTATCAAATAAAAGAACTAACCGAATCCTCCTCAAATTCTTCCAAAAAATAAGGTAAAAAGGAATGCTACCTTACTCATTTTATGAAGCTAACGTCACTCTAATACCAAAACCAGATAAAGATGCTACAATCTCCCTAATGAACATAGATGCAAAAATTCTCAACAAAATACTAGCAAATCAAATCCAACAACACATTAGAAGAATTATACATCATGACCAAGTGGGGTTTAAACTAGGAATGCAAGAATGGTTCAACACAAGAAATTCAATCAACATAATACAGCACATTAACAAATCAAAAGGGAAAATCACATGATCATATAGATTGATGCTGAAAAAGCATTAGGGAAAACCCAGCATCCTTTCCAGGTAAAAACATTTCAAGAGTTAGGAATCGAAGGAAACATTCTCAATATCATAAGGGGCATGTATGAAAAATCCATAGCCAGAATTACACTTAATGTGAGAAACTGGAAGCATTTCCTCTAAGATTGTGAATGAGAAAAGGATGCTCTCAGTCACCACTGTTATTCAACACTATACTAGAAGTCCTAGCTGGAGAGATTAGACAGCAGAAAGAAATAAAAGGCATCAAAAAAATAGGACAGGAAGAAGTAGAACTTTCGTTATTTGTAGATGACATGATCCCATACTTGGAAAACCCTGAGAAATCTACAACAAAGCTACTTAAGCTAATAAACAAATTCAGCAAAGTGGTGGGATACAATTTACAAAAATCAGTAATATTTCTATACACATGTAATGACCTAACTGAGGAGACATTAAGGAAAAAATTACATTCAAAATCACAACCAAAAGAATCAAATTTCTAGTATTGGTAGAGATCCTTAAGGGTCCAAAGGAAAAACAATATGAAATTTTTAAACTTTCCCATCTGGGAAACTTTATCCTCTCAACCAATAGGAACTCCCAAGAAAATAGGCCAAGCCCTTGATTTTGAGGTTTGCCCTTCTGAAGTTTATTTCTAAACTGGAGAAGCTAAGACTACCTACATTGAGACCTAAGAGTTACTTCCAGGAAACCTCTTTTGCTGCTCAGATGTGGCCTCTCTCTCTCTCTAAGCCTAACTCTGCAAGAAAATCATTACCCTCCTTTCTACATGGGACATGAGATTCAGGTGTGAAATATCTCCCTGACAATTCCTGAGGATGAGTCTGGCCCCGGCACTGTAGAATTGACAACATCCTCCTGAACAAAAGGAGAGAAAGAAGTGTAATAAAATAAGACATCAGTGGCTAAGAGAGATCAAATAGAGTCAAGAGGCTATTCTGGAGGCTACACTCATGCAAGCTTCAGTTAGATACTGCTGATTGCCATGGTTTGCTAAATCCCAACCAGCATCACTCCTGTTAACTCTTAAGAACCCACATAGGGCTCAAACTGACCTTCTATAAAAGTTTCATGCCCTAAGTTTGCTTTTCTGGAACTTATAATTTCCATAAGCTTCCTAGGTCTTATAAATCCTGAAACCCAAAGGGACTAGCCTTTCCAAGATTATCAACTAATTATATCCCCCTGTCCATTAGTGTAGACACCCCTTCTCCATGTGAAAAAGTCAGACTGGGCATTGCCTAAAGATCCCTATAGATTGGGAAAATAATCAAAGGAGAAGGAGGAGTTATCACAGACAAATAAGATATAACAAATGAGTGATGACTGCTGAGTCACTGTATTGATATCCTTTCTAGCCTCCAGTGTTTCAGAGCAGCTAGAAGGAAAAATCTGAAACAGTGGAATGGTAACCCATAACAAACTCTGAAATCTATTCTGTAGCTGCTTGCTGAAGTGTACTTGAAGATCATTGCCTTTTCTTTCTTTGTTTTGTATATATGTTATATTTCACCGTAAAAAAATTTTTTAATAAATTTAAAACTATAATAAAAACAAAAAAATAAATGGAAGGGATAGGCAGAAGAGAAGGTAAGAGTAATGCAGTGTGAGAAAGGCTTGACACAGCACTGCTGGCTTTGAAGGTGGAGGATGGAGCCCTGAGCCAAGGAATATGAGTGGCCTCTAGAAGCTGGAAAAGTGGATTGTCCCCTCCAGTCTGCAGAAAGGAATGCAACCCTGCCAACATCTTGATTTTGGCCCAGTGAGACACATTTCAGACTTCTAACCTCCAGAAATATAAGATAGCAATTTTGTGTTGTTTCATGCATTAAAAAAATGCTTTAAGGGTGGGCCATGGTGGCTCAGCAGGCAGAGTTCTCGCCTGCCATGCCAGAGACCCAGGTTTGATTCCCGGTGCCTGCCCATGCAAAAAAAAAAAAAATGCTTTTAATGTACGGCAATGTGGAACCCGAACCACATTAATGAATTTTCTTACTCTGTTAGATTAAAATACATTTGTTTAAATCTTTCAACCCCTGAACTCTGGGAGACAAGATGTTTGACCATTAGTCTCTCTGCTCTCCTGCTTCACATGTAAAAATAATAAACTCTGTCGTTGGAAAAAAAAAATACATTGGTTTATCTTCTACTATGAATGGATACTTTATCCATCCATAATTTTGTAATGTCAGTCACTGATCATTTAGAAAATATTGGTTCATTGAGTTTAACGGGTTCTCCAACTGTTGACACATTTTATTATATAATATTGAAAAATAGAATTTGTTAATATCGCCTCAAAAGAATGCTAGCAAAGCTTAGGTAAGCTAAAGTGGGTGGTTCCAAAGTGTGTTTTGCTCTCAAAATATTAAACTGTGGATAGAAAAGTATAAGAACCATTGCAACAGAGAACTGGAGCAATTTGGGGGCCCAAGGTTGCATGCTATGGGAAAGGCGGATCTTTGATGGTGTCTAGAAAAGAGGAACTTCTGGTTCTGACACTTCCTATTCACAGACAGAGCAATAGGAAATGTGGTTTAAAAGGGGCCCACCAGTGGGACTAGGAGAGCCTTGGGCTAGGAATCATTTTCCAGAATCTTGATAATGAAAGTTGTTTTGGAGATTGTGAACAGGATCGTATCAGAGGTTGAGCGCTGAGTCAAAAACAGACTGAGATTTAAGAAGAGGTTGGAATGGTGCCCAGTCAGAACATAGGAAAAGGAGATGGATCCTGGATTTAGAAAGTAGAAAATGGAAGGACAATCTCAGATTTAGTTATAGGTATGAGAATTAACTGGTTGATCCAGACAACGTAACTAATAAATTATTATTTGTAGATGTATACTGAAAATTTATTTCAGAAATAGAATACAGTTTTTTAAGCACTAAAGCACATATTACAAAAACTATTCTAATTTTATGCGACAGAAAGGCAGAAATGATACATGCCACATTCTCTGACCATGGTTTCTTAAGGTAAAAACAGAAAATAGCATTGCAAACGCAACTAAAAATGCCTAAATTTTTTAAGTTAAAAGTTTTAAGAAATGTTGGAACAAATAGTTGATGCATTATATAACAGCATACTCTACCTTAAAATAATAAAAATAAAGCACTAATAACAGCTGGCACTGATTGTGCATTTATTCTGTTCTAAGTGCTTTGCATGTGTTAACTCAAATCCTCATGGAAATTTTATGAAAAATGTATTAATCCCATTTTGATTTTTTTTTTAACATGGGCAGGCACCGGGAATCGAACCCGGGTCCTCGGGCACTCTTACCTGCTGAGCAACCGTGGCTCGCCCTATTAACCCCATTCTGCAAGTGAAGTTCTATAATCATATACCAAGTTTTTACAACAGAGCTTATGTCTTTGGGGATGTTTTGGGCATCAAATAATAGAGAACCCAACAGAAACTATAGCAAATGTGTCACACCACAGGACAAGACCAGAGGTCTCCTTCATACAGCTGCTCAGTAGCCTGATTTCATTGCATCTCATTTCATTTCAATTCCACAGTTAGGCTGAGTTGAACCGTTGTCAAGTTTCTCTTTCCTACTGTTAAGTTTCTCCATGCTTCAATTTTTCCAGAAGTGAGGCTCCCTTATCCAAAGTGTCAGCTTCCCCTGTATCTATCACTGCAGTTTGTTCAGCGTCTTTCTGGACCCTCACAATTGAATTAATGAATCCACTCACTCATTCACTCATTAAAACAATATATATTAAGTAACTACAATGTGTCCAGGCATTGGGGACCTAGAAGTAAACAAAGCACACAAGGACCCTGCTTCATGGAAATGACATTCTATTTGGGGGAGTGTAGCTGATGCTGCAGCACCCCACCCTCAATTCTTCACATCCTAATAGCCTCAGCCCCAACAGTCAACTCCCTGAGCAACTCTCAACCAAGTGCTTTTAGAAATTGGTATTATAAATACCCCAGCTCCCTCACACATTAGATGGGATAATTCGGGGAAGGGAGGGGGTTCTTCATTTCCAGAGTTTTCCCTCTGAATTAAGGTCCAGTCATCCACTGAGGCAACTAACTTAATCATGCACCTGTCTCGGTTTGCCAGGGCTGCTATGACAAATACCACGACTCATTGACATAAACATAAGAAATTTGTTGTCTCACAAATTGGGAGACTAGAAGTTCATCATCAAGGAATTGACAGAGCACACTTTCTCATGGAGACTGTAGTGTTCTGGGACTCTTCCAACACATGGTGATCTCTCCTTCCTTGGATCTACTCCCCTGGCTTCTGTTGACTTCTGACTTCTGCTGACTCGCTGCATCTGAATTTCCTCTGTGTAAGGAAGGCCCACCCTGATTCAATTTGGCCTCATCTAATCAGGATCTTCAATGATCCTACTCAAAAATGGGTCCACACCTTATCTGATAATAAAATCTTCAAAGGTCCTATGGACAAATGAGTTCACACCCACAGAACCAGGGATTAGGACTTGAACACATCTTTTGGGAGGATGTGATTCAATCCCCAATGGTACCCTATATTGGCTGACTCCCCTTCCCTGCATGATGTCCTCACTCTTCCACCAGTTAACCCTGTGCCTCCCAATCAAATGGCTTGAACTCAAATCCTCATCTCAGGATGAGCCCCTGGAAGAGCCTAAACCAAGATAAAGAGACAGATGATAAGCAAGAGTGAGGATACCACTTCAAGGAATTTGGAGCTCAGCCACATCAAATGCTGCTGAAGGGTTAAGATGAGAACAGAAAAGTGTCTGCTGGATTTAGCAACAAAAAAGGGATCTTCGAATAGGCGGTTTCAAGGGCTATGGTGCACATGGAAACCGGACTGCAGTGGCTAGAATAGGTAGACTGTGGTCTCTGCTCCAGAGAGATGGATGAGTGATGATGGCCTTGGGGATGGGGGCCATGGAAGATGGGGAGACAAGGAGATGGAGTGGGCAGACACACCACTGCATGGGGCAACTGATGTGTCTAGATATATTGGAAGAGATTTAGACACTGGCAGAGACTTTTCCAATATTAGTGATAGTAACTAAGGTAACTAAACAAACAAAAAAACACAAAAGGCAATTACTATTAACTAGAAAAAAATGTAACTTGGAAAGGAAAAGAAATAAGAATATATTATATGGCTCAGCCGTGAATAGCATTTACATAATCATAGTCCTGTAAAACCAGATAATCAATTTAATAAAAAATAAAGATGTAACCATGTTGGAAGGATGGAGGATAGGGAGAGGGAGTGGTGAAACAAAAGAAAAACACCCATCTTCCACAGCAGGAAGGCATAATAAATGATGCCTAAAACTGAAAAAATAAGAAGTGTTATTATGCACTATTTAAATTTATGGTAAAAAAATACAAAATTAGCAGCTAAAAAAGTTGAAAATCCCTCTGGGAAGTGGGGAATGGAGAAAGCTGCAGGTACTGCTGGGTTTTTAGCTAACCTTGTAAAATTATTTCATTCTTTAAACCACCTTTCTTCAAATTTTTCTGAATGTAACCACAGTAAAAAAAAAATATTAATAATTTTACCTTACAAGCCGGTACACACATCCAGGTAAGAGAGAAGATGTGAATCAATGGGCTCACGAATACATTACTGGTGAGTGTAAAAATTGATAGAACCACTTTTTTAAAATTTTTAAATTAAAAAAAATTGCAAGAAAGAAACACAAACATTCTTAACATATTATCATTCCGTTCTACATATATAATCAGTAATTTACAATATCATCACATAGTTGCATATTCATCATCATGATCATTTCTTAGAACATTTGCATCAATTCAGAAAAAGAAATGAAAAGACAACAGAAAAAGAAATAAAACGAAAACAGAAAAAAATTATACATACCATACCCCTTACCCCTCCCTTTCATTGATCACTAGCATTTCAAACTAAATTTATTTTAACATTTGTTCCCCCTATTATTTATTTTTATTCCATATGTCCTACTTGTCTGTTGACAAGATAGATAAAAGGAGCATCAGACGCAAGGTTTTCACAATCACACAGTCACATTGTGAAAGCTATATCATTATACAATCATCTTCAAGAAACATGGCTACTGGAACACAGCTCTACATTTTCAGGCAGTTCCCTCCAGCCTCTCCATTACATCTTGAATAGCAAGGTGATATCTACTTAATGCGTAAGAATAACCTCCAGGATAACCTCTTGACTTTGTTTGGACTGTCTCAGCCATTGACACAGAACCACTTTTTTTGAAAAAAAAACATTTTAATTGTTTCTCATGGTCTAAACATATATAAAAGTTAACCTTTTTTTAAACATTTTTATTGTGAAATAAACATATATACAAAAATGCAATAAATTTCAAAGAACATTGTAACAAGTAGTTATAGAACAGATTTCAGACTTTGGTATGGGTTGTAGGTCCACCATTTTAGATTTTTCCTTCTAGCTGCTCCAGGACACTGGAGACTAAAAGGAGTATCAATATAATGATTCGGCAATCATACTCATTTGTTTAATCCTATTTATTCTGTTATAACTCCTCCTTCTCCTTTGATCCTTCTCCCAATCTTTAGGGGTTTGGGGCTATGCCCATTCTAACATTTTCATGTTGAAAAGGGATGTCGATAATATGGGGTAAGGGAATGGAACTAGCTGATGTTCTGGAGAGGTTGGCCCCTCTGGGTTTCAGGATTTATCCAGCCGAGGAATGCATCTGAAGGTTGTAGGTTTCTGAAAGTAATCTTAGTGTGTGACCTTTGTAGAATCTCAGATAAAGCCCTAGGTGTTCTTTAGGGTTGACAGGAATGGTTTGGTTGGGTTTGGCAAACCCTGGTGGCCTAGAAACTTCAGGAATGAAGGTCTAGGTCACCCCACAAGACAAAGAACCACAAACCCTGGTGTGTTTGCCAGGGATCGCTAGAGAAACAGAACCAACAGGAGAGATTGTAAATATGAGATTCATAAAGGTGTCTCATGCAACTGTGGGAATAGCAGAGTTCAAAATCCATAGGGGAGACTGTGAAGCTGGTGGTTCCAATGAAGGATGTGAACAAACTCCACAGGAAAGGCTCACTGGCTGAAAAAAAAACAGTGAAAGAGTGTCTCTTCTTCCTTAAAAGCCTTCAACTGATTGGATTATCTCACTGTGGGAGGTAAGCCTTAGTTGATCGCAGACGTAATCAGCCACAGATACAATTAACTGACTGATGATTTAACACACCAGCCTTCCGGTTTATCAATCAGCCACAAAATATCCTGGCAGCAATGATCAAGCCAGTGCTTGTTTGACCAGACAGCTCAGCCTCATCACTTGGCCAAATTGACAACAGAACCTATCACAGTCCACCCATTGTCAACTTGGCAGCTGTACACATCACCTTGAAACACACCTAATTTCCAAATAGAACCCAGTAACAGACATGTTTCTCCTAGCAATACTCAACTGTACTGCATACAACCAGAAAGGCACTACATCTCTCCAGAATAGGGTGCAAGTTCCTAAACTTCATATCTTATGACTTAAGTGCTATAACATGAACAACACAACTTATGTTATATGATAAAAGGAAAATAAGATATTTGTTTATGTACCAAAATGCAAACATATTCATAAAACAGGAAGCAAATATTCATATAATCACAGTCCTCATTTCTGTAGCTGGTCACATGGTTGTAGTTCATATTTATCACTACCTTCTCCTACTACCCATTCCATATTCCCTTTACCCTCAGCAAGCACTTCAGTTTGCTGTGGTTCTTTACCAGGTGGGATAACCCAGACCTTCATTCCTGAAGTTTCCTGGCCATTGGTAGCCCTGCCTGGATTGGGTTGTTGCAGCTTTCCATTGACTTTAATCACAGGGCATGGTAGTACCAAGAGACGCCCTAAGGTTTCCAGGAAAACTCTATCTCCATTGTGTAGTTGCAGTGCTATTTCCCCTTGATAGTCAGGATCAATCACCCCAAACAGAACAGTAATCCCCTTTCGTTACTGTTAATTTGGTAGTATAAGAAGCCCAAAGTGGTCAAGTGACAGTCTTAACTTTCAGTTCAGTGGAATCATTGTTATGTCTCCTGGTAGGAGTACTTCTCCTTTTGGAACTGAGACCTGTAGACCAGCAGAGCTGGAAGCAAAAATTTTCCTAGTCAGTCACCAGGGGTGATAGTGAACGGTGCCACTCCCATTTCCACACCTTGATTCCTGGACCCATGAATCCTAGCTATGGGAGAAACAGCACAATACAGTGGACCCTGATTCAGAGCATATACAGCCTTCTGGAGAACAGTGCCCTAGCCCTGCAAGGTATTGCCACCTCGTTGGCACTGTATTTCGGTCTTCAAAAGGACATTCTACCATTCTATCACCCAACTGCCTCTGCGTGATAGGGAACATGGGAAGACCAGAGATTTCCATGAACTTGTGCCCATACCCATACTTCATTTCCTGTAAAGTGGATTCCTTGATCAGGAGCAATGCTGTGTGTAATGCCATGATGGTGGATGTCATTCCATAAGTCCACAGATGGCAGTTTTTGTGTGCAAGAAATACAAACCCATATCTGGTGTATGTGTCTATTCCAGTTTGAACAAATTGTTGCCCCTTCCATGATGGAAGTGGTCCGATGTAATCAACCTGCTACCAGGAAGCAAGCTGATCACCTTGGGGAATGGTGTCATATCAGGGACTAAATATAGGTCTCTACTGCTGGCAGATTGGGCACTCAGCAGTGGCCATAGCCAGGTCGGCCTTAGTGAGTGGAAGTCCATGTTGCTGAGCCCATGCATAACTTTCATCCTAACCAAGATGCCCACTTTGCTCATGAATCCATTGGGCATTGGCAGGAGTGGCTGAGGAAAGAGAATGACTTGTATCTACAGGAAGGGTCAGCTTAACCACTTGATTATTAAAACCTTCCTCTGCTGAAGTCACCCTCTGGTGAGCATTCACATTTGACACAAATATCTTCATGTTCTTTGTCTACCCAGAAAAGTTTATCCACATACCTCTTCCCCAGACCTCTTTGTCATCAATTTTACAATCACGATCTTTCCAGGTCTCTGACCATCCAGCCAAACCATTAGCAACAGACCATGATCAGTGTACAAATGCACCTCTGGCCTGTTCTCCTCCAAGCAGGTGCACTGCTCAAAGTTCCACCCACTGGGAGGATTTCCCCTCACCACTGTCCTCTAAGGACATCCCAGAATGGGGTTGTAGTGCTGCAACTGTCAACTTCTGGTTGGTCCCTGCATATCATGTAGAACTATCTGTAAACCAGGCCCAAGTTTTCTCTTCCTCTGTCAATTCACTGTAAGGAAATCCCCAAGAGGCCATAGCTCTGGTCTGGGAAAGAAAAGTTAATGTGGCAGGAGTACAGACCATGTACATTTGGGCCACTTCCTCATGTAACTTACTCTTGCCTTCAGGACCTGCTCTGGCCCTATCTCGTATATACCATTCCCATTTTATGATGGAGTGCTGCTGCTCACACCCAACTTTATGGCTTGGTGGGTCAGATAATACTCAGCTCATGATAGGCAACTCAAGTCTCGTGATAACTTGGTGCCCCATGGTTAAGTGTTCAGTCTCTACTAAGGCCCAGTAGCAGGCCAAAAGCTATTTCTCAAAAGGAAAGTAGTTACCTGCAGCAGATGGTAAGGAAGTGCTCCAAAATCCTAAGGGTCTGTTGTGTGATTCTCCTATAGGGTCTTGGCAAAGGCTCCAGACAGCGTCCCTGTTTGCCATTGACACTTCCAGCACTGTTGGATCTGCTGGATGGCCCAAGTAGCAAAGCAGCTTGCACAGCAGCCAGAACATGTTTGTTCTGGTCCCCACTCAAAACTAGCAGCTTTTCTGGTCAATCAGTAAATGGGCCAGAGTAGCACACCCAAATCCAAAGAGGTCAATTAGGCATTGTGCCTCTTTTTGGTCATAGGAGGGGCCAGATGCAGGAAGTTATCCTTCACCTTAGAAGAGATATCTCAACATTTCCACACCATTAGACACCTAGAAATTTCACTGAGGTGGAAGACCACTGTATTTTTGTTCAATTTATTTCCTGTCCCCTGACATGCAAGTGCTTTACCAATAAGTCTAGAGTAGTTGCTACTTCTTGGTCACTATAGCCAATCAGCATGACATAATCAATATAATGGACCAGTGTGATGTCTTGTGGGAGGAAAAAACGATCAATGTCCTTGCAGACAAGATTGTGACATAGGGCTGGAGAGTTGACTTACTCCTGAGGCAGGACAGATGGCTTTGCCAGCTGAATACAAACTGTTTCTGGTGGTCCTTAATGACAGTTACTGAAAAAAAAAGCAGTTGCCAGATCAATAGCTGCATATCAGGTACCAGACAATGTGCTGATTTGCCCAAGCAATGATACCACATTTGGAATAGCAGCTGCAATTGGAGTCACCACCTGGTTAAGTTTACAATAATCCTCTGTCATCTTCCAAGTTCCATCCATTTTCTGCACAGGCCAAATAGGAGAGTTGAATGGGAATGTGATAGGAATCACCACCCCTGCATCCTTCAAGTTCCTAAGAGTGACACTAATCTCTGCAATCCTTCCAGGAGTATGGTACTCCTTCTGATTCACTATTTTGCTAGGTAGGGGCAGTTCTAGTGGCTTCCACTTGGCCTTTCCTACCATAATAGCCCTCACTCCACAAGTCAGAGAACCAATGTGGGGATTCTGCCTTATTAAGAATGTTGATTCCAATTATGCATTTTGAAACTGGGGAAATAACCATAGAATGGGTCCACTAACCCACTGGACCCACTGTGAGATGGACCTGAGCTAAAACTCATCAATCACCTGACCTCCATAAGCCCCTACTCTGACTGACGGATCAGAGTGATGTTTTGGGGTCTCCTGGAATTAGTGTCACTTCTGAGCCTGTGTCTAATAATCCCCAAAATATCTGATCATTTCCTTTTCCCCAGTGCACAGTCACCTGGTAAAAGACCATAGGTCTCCTTGGGAGAGGCTGGAAGGAGGTTAACAGTGAAAATCCAGAGCAGTGTAAAAGCATCCTTCCCCAAGGGTTACCAACCCTCCCCTCATTTGAGGGGCTCTGGGTCTATAAACTGTCTCAAGTCAGGGAATTGATTAAGGGAGCGTGACTCTCTGTTTTTGTAATTCAAGTTGGACTTTCATTCACTTGATCTAGAATTCTTATGCTTATACAGCTCAAATAAGAATTTAGTAGACTGCTTTACTTCTAGGTACCCCATGATCTACCAGCCAACACCACAAGTCTCTGCGAGTTAGATTATTTTGACTGTTGCTTTGAGTCTGCTTTCTATTACAATGGCCACGCCTACCTTGTCTATGGTGATTAATGGTAGCTACATGGCTTCTGCCAACTCGGAATCTAATCATCCCCACTGTGTTTAAGGACACCAGCTCAGTAACAGCAATTCCCACAGTAATATCTGACCTACAGAGAAGGGCAACTACAGAGCTCTTCAGGGATGATAAAGCTAATCTCACGAATTTATTTCTCAAGGTTCTGGTGAAAGATGCATCCTCTGGACATTTCTGGGGTGTATGAGCAGGTCTTCCATGATAAATCCACATCCACATTCCCATCTGTGCTGGTTTGAAATTATGTATGTACCCTGGAAAAGCCATGTTTAAATACTAATCCCACTTCATAAAGGCAGCTGTTTCTTCTAATCTCTATTCTGTACTGTATGTTTGAAACTGTAATTAGATCTTCTCCCTGGAGATGTGATTTAATCAAGAGTGAATGTTAGCTAGATTAAGGGAGATGTGTCTCCACCCATTTGGGTGGGTCTTGATTAGTTTCTGGAGTCCTATAAAAGAGGAAACATTTTGGAGAATGAGGGAGATGCGGAGAGAGCAGAGAATGCTGTGGCACCACGAAGCACAGTCCACCAGCCAGCGACCTTTGAAGATGAAGAAGGAAAGCACCTCCCAGGCAGCTTCATGAAACAGGAAGCTAGGAGAGAAAGCTAGCAGATGACACCATGTTTGCCATGTGCCCTTCCAGCTGAGAGAGAAACCCTGACTGTATTTTCCATGTGCCTTCTCACTTGAGAGAGAGAGACCCTGAACTTCATCAGCCTTCTTGAATCAGGGTATCTTTCCCTGGATGCCTCAGATTGGACATTTCTATAGACTTGCTTTAATTGAGACACTTTCTTGGCCTTAGAACTGTAAACTAGCAACTTATTAAATTCTCCTTTTTAAAAGCCATTCTGTTTCTGGTATATTGCATTCCAGCAGTTAGCAAACTCTCTAAGCCTATGGATCCCCTCATCTACATTATACCAGGGCAATTCTGGCATTTTGACCTCAGGTGATGCCAGCCACCTTTTATACATATATATTTACTTTTTTATTGGCAAATCACACATATACATTCCATACATGGTGTTCAATCAATGGCTCACAATATCATCACATAGTTGTATATTCATCACCATGATCATTTTTTAGAACATTTGCATCACTCCAAAAAAGAAATAAAAAGGAAAAACTCGTACATACCATACCCCTTACCCCTTCCTCTCACCGATCACTAATATTTCCATCAGCCCAATTTATTTTACCCTTTGTCACCCTTATTATCTATTTATTTTTTATCCATATTTTTTTACTCATCTGTCCATATCCTGGATAAAAGGAGCATCAGACACAAGGTTTTCACAATCACACAGTCATATTGTAAAAGTTATATCTTTATACAACTGTCTCCAAGAATCAAGGCTACTGGAACACAGCTCAACAGTTTCAGGAACTTCCCTCCAGCCACTCCAAAACACCATAAACTAAAAAGGGATATCCATATAATGCATAAGAGTAACCTCCAGGATAACCTCTCAACTCTGTTTGAAATCTCTCAGTCACTGAAACTTTATTTTGTCTCATTTCTCTCTTACCCCTTTTGATCTACCCCCTTTCTCAATCCTTTGATGTGGGTCCCAGTTTATCCCAGGACAGGCAACCTTTTGATCCATGTTTCAGCCAAACATCTAAACAAACTATTAAATGCCCTTTCTAACCCCTTGAGCCATGACCCATATCAATAAATTCAGCTTGATCCAACTTTATATTCCTTCTACCATTATCCCACACCCTTAATAACCATTCCTACACACATATTTCCCTGATTTCTATCCATATAGATTGGAAAACTTATGCAGTTCTTTTGGAGTATAGCGTACCTTCTCATGGGTCACACTCTGAACCTCACCTTTCAGAGCCTGTTGGGATTTTAATCTAGTTATAGGTCTCAAAGAAAAGAGGGGTGGAGGGAGTGCACCATGAAAAGAAATATAAATGTCTTTCAAGCCAATTACCTCAGGGCATTCCGCTGCAATTTCATCTGGTGAAACAGGATTAGTTGCTCCGGATAGAGAAGTCAGGGCTGTTTTCTTAAGGGAGGTATACAAGGTTAGCAGGCACTGAAGGGTTAATTTCATTAGGTGGACGTTGGATGGCAGACTCCTCTGAGGAGACTGGAGGCTTGGAAGCTGTTTTCTTAAGGCAAGCTGGAGGTTGGGAAGCTCTTTCCTCAGGGCAGTCCATCACAGGTCTATCTAGCAAAGGCTCAGCTGATTCTGGTGATCCCATCTCCCCATCACCATCATTATCACGTCATACATCACCAGCTCATGTTTCAGGACCCCATTCTCCTTTTTAATCAAAGCCCTAACAGTAAACACCCAGCAAGATTGAAATTTCGGTTTATGCTGTGTATCTGCTATTCACACAATGAGGATTTGTGTCTGGATTTCAGAGATCTCAAGTCTGCTACCGCAGGAAATAAGATTTTTTTCAGGGCACACGTGGAAATTTTTGCATCATTCATATGGTGCTTAAGGTGCGAATTTGAAGCCTGCAGCTCATCCCTTTCCCTCATCACTGCGTCCAGCATATCTAGCAACAACCAGCCAACATCATTATACCACTTAATTCCACAAAACACTATAAAGATGTCAGAAACATTCTCACCCACAGCCTTGCTTCATATAAGGGTACAATTAGCAGAATCTAATGATAATATTTTGAGTATCTCTTTTGCCAACTATTGGTGTCATCTTGATTATTAGAAGCAGTCATTAGTGCCTCTGAATTAGAGTAGAAAACCAATTGTAAAAGCCCACTTTTAAGATTCGGTTTCTTAAGAACCATTCCCAGTACCAAGTTGTGTCAGTCAGGGTTCTCTAGAGAAACAGAACCAATAGAGAGATTTGTAAATATGAGATTTATAAAGGTATCTCTCGCAATCTTGGGAATGGATGAGTCCAAAATCCATGAGGCAGGCTGTGAAGCTGGCAGCTCCAAGGAAGAGTCTGGATGAACTCCTCAGGAAAGGCTCACTGGCTGAAGAAACAGTGAAAGTCTCTCTTCTTCCTTAAAAGCCTTCAACTGATTGGATTATATCATTGTGGGAAGCATGACTTAGTTGATCTCAGATGTAATCAGTCATAGATGCAAACAACTCACTGCAGATTTAACACACCAGCCTTCCTATTTATCAACAAGCCACGAAATATTCTTGCAGCAACCGTCAGGCCAGTGCTTGCTTGACCAAACAACTGAGCCTCATTACTTGGCCAAGGTGACACCAGAACTTAACCATCATGCCTGGTAATTAACAATATCTAGCCGAAGCTAGTGTAAGAGTAGCCTTCAGAACAACCTCTCAACTCTACTTGAACTCTCTTAGCCACAGATGCTTTATTTTGTTACATTTATTTTTCCCCTCTTGGGGAAGAAGGCATTGTCAATCCCACAGTGCCAGGGCCAAGTTTATCCCTGGGAGTCATGTCCCACATTGCAAGGGAGACTTTTGCCCCTGGATGTCATGTCCCACATAGAGGGAGAGTAATGATTTTACTCACAGAGTTGGGTTTAGACAGAAAGAGAGACCGCTTCTGGGCAACAAAAGAGGTTTCCTGGAAATGACTCTTAGCCGTAAGTACAGGTAGACTTTGCTTCTCTGCTACATAAATAAGCTTCACAAGGGCAAGCCTCAAGATCAAAAGTTGGCCTATTGACTTGGGAGTCCATAAAATTTGAGACAGTGTCAGGGTTTTCCCCAGTGGTAAAAATTAAGTTTTATATTTTTTCTCCCATCCCTCAAGGGACTTTGTCAGTACTTTTTAATTATCTGCCCAACATACTGTGAAATGTTTCTGGGAATTACATTAAGCTATACAGAATTACAAGCTATCATTCCCATTCTGGGCACCATGTGTTTAGGTTGCTTAAATGAGCTATCCAGACAGGTTGAGTTAGATTATGTGACACAGAAAAGTTAGGTTTTGGACAAAATAAACTCTCTTTGGTTTCATACAGCAGGTGAAGTTCTAAAATACAGACAATATCATCCTTTACCCTGTATTATAATTTACCTTAGTCCTGATCAGATTGGCCTCATTCTTATCTCTAATTGAAACCTGATCTCTTTTTTAGTTTCTTTAACTGTTGTTGTATGTAGAAATGCAAACTTTCAAAGCTGCAGAACTCCAATTCTGAGTCTTAGGTTTCACAGAGATAGCTGAAGTTCCAGGGAGATACCAAGTTATACTTATATAGCACAGCATCTCAAGATCTAGAAATGACATTTACAGCCCCGGACTAAATATGACTGCTATAAGAGCTTACAGTCTAGGCCCCAATATTCTTATAGGTATTTCCTAAAGGAGACCATACAATATCTGTTCTTTTGTTTCTGGCTTATTTTGCACCACATATTGTCTCCGAGGTTCATTCACCTCATTGCATGCCTCACTACTTCATTCCTTTTGGTAGCCAAACAATATTCTATCATATGTATACACCACAGTTCACCATTCTACTTCTGGGTCAATGTATCCTTCAGCCATTTCCTTCCATTCAGCATCATGTAGAATGGCCACAGTCGACAATCCAGTTCTCACATTATCCTCACTTAGTTGTACAACCATAAAAAACCTCAATTTTAGACAATTTTCACTGCTCTAAAGAGAAAAATAACAAGCACACACTCACCAAATAGAAAATCTAAACTTCCCCTTAACGCTTGTCCCTGGCCCCCAATTATTTACCCCTGATGTTTCTGTAGTACTGTTGATGTCTTCCTGTTAAAAATAAACCATAGCTGTATGTTGTTTTATTTTGTTTCTTTATTTTTTGATTAATAAATAATTTTTTTAAAAAATAGACCATAGCCTGCAATAGTAGTTTTCCCCCTATACTCCTTTATTATTTACTCTTTGTACAGTTGTCATACCTTTGAAGTAGTTCATGCAAGAACTTATTTATATTTGTAGTATTAGTCACTGGGATATGGCTCTATACAATCCATTTCTATCATTAGAGCTACTTTTCAAAACACAGACTTGAACATTATAACCTATGGCCCAGCTATTCCACTCTTAGGTGTATGCCCAAAATAAATTTCAGCACACAGGCACCAAGGGACAAATCAAGCTGTCCACAATGGCAGAAAACTGAGAACATCCCAAATGTCCATTGACAAAAGACTGGACAGAGACAATGGGTAAATAATTATACAACCAAATGAGATACCATAGACGAATCCTAGTAATATCATCATAAGTCAAATCAGTAGGTCCCTGACATTGGAAGATGCTAAAGAATTATTGTTAATTTTGTTAGATATGATAATGGTATTGTGGTTATGTAAGAAAATGTCAACTGTTGCTAGAGATGATACTAAAGTACATGCAGGTGAAATGATAGAATTTGTTTTAAAATATTACAGAGAGAGAAAAACATGACAGATGTCTTAATTTTCCAGAGCTGCTATCACAAATTCCACAAACTGGTTTTGGCTTAAACAGTAAGAATTGATTGGCTTGCAATTCTGAAGGTAGTTGAAGTCCAAAATCTTGATATCTGCAAGGCTTGCTTTCTCCCCAAAGACTGTAGTGTTCTGGGGCTGGCTTCCAGCAATCTAAGCTCCTTGGCTTTCCCGATACATAGCAATAGCCTCTCCTTTCTGTTTCCCACTGACTTCCAGCTTCTCCCTGTGGCCTTCACTAACCCTGGCTTCCAGTTTGTTCTCTTTATAAGGCTTCAGTTCTGGATGCATGGGTGGTTCAGTGGTAGAATGCTCACCTTCCATGCAGGAGACCCGGGTTCAATTCCCAGACCATACACCCTCAAAAAAAAATAATAATTTAAGACTTCAGTTGGCCACACCTTAACCAAAAATAACATCTTCAAAAGGTCCTAATTACAATGGGTTCACACCCATAAGGGCAGAGATTAAGATTAAGCACTTGTCTAAATTCAAGCACATAGATTCCCCAGAGCCCACCCTAATCCAAATGTCTGAATTAAAAACTTTAGGGATCTGTCTTCCCACAGAAGCTTTTTGCAACCAGAAAAAACTAGCACAAACATCTTTCTCAAAGTTAAAAAAGCAGCTAAAGGACTGCAGTAACAAGGCAAAAGCCAAATCAAGAAAAAGACAACTTAAAAGCAGGTCATTTGGTGTAAATCCACAACTGTGTGATGATTCTATGAGCCACTGATTATATACTTTGGATGGGTTGTATGGTGTGTGAATATATCTCAATAAACTTGCTTTAAAGAAAACAAATACAGTTCATTATATACTGATAAAAGGGCCAATTCAACAAGAAGACATAACAATTATACATACATATGCACCTAATAGCAGTGACTCAGAGTAGATGAAGCAAATATTATCAACAGCCCCTTTCAACATGAAAAAGTTAGAATGGGCGTAGCCCAAATATCCCTAAAAATTGGGAGAAAGATCAAAAGAGAAAGGGAGCACTAGAGACAGATAGGAAAAGACAGGAGAGAGAGGTGTGGAGAAGAGTGTAGAAATGAAGACTATCAGTAAAGGTAAATAGAAGAAAAATTAGATATGACATATAAAATCTAAAAGGCAAAATGGTAGAAGAAAGTACTGCCCTTACAATAATAACATTAAAAGTTAATGGATTAAACTCCCCAATCAAAAGGTATAGACTGGCAGAATGGATTAAAAAACAGGACCCATCTGTATGCTGTCTACAGGAGATGCATCTTAGACCCAAGGATAAACATAGGTTGACAGTTAAAGGTTGGGAAAAGATATTTCATGCAAACAACAATCAGAAAAGAGCAAGGGTAGCTATACTAATATCCAACAAATTAGACTTCAAATGTAAAACAGTTAAAAGAGACAAAGAAGGACACTATGTATTAATAAAAGAAACAATTCAACAAGAAGACATAACAATCATAAATATTTATGCACCAAGCCACAGTGCTCCAAAATAAATGAGGCAAACACGGAAAACATTGAAAAGAGAAATCGACACATCTACCATAATAGCTGGAGACTTCAGTTCCCCACTCTTATCAATGGTCAGAACATCTAAACAAAAGATCAATAAAGGAATAAAGAAACAGAGAATTTGAATAGCAGAATAAATGAGCTAGACTTAACAGACATTTATGGAACATCACACCCCACAACAGCAGTATACACCTTTTCCTCAAGAGTTCATGGATCATTCTCGAGGATAGACCATACGCTGGATCACAAAGCAAGTCTCAATAAATGCAAAAAGATAGAAATCATACAAAACACTTTCTCAGATCATAAAGGAATAAAGTTGGAAATCAATAATAGGCAGAGTTCCAGAAAATTCACAAATATATGGAGGCTCAACAACACACTCTTAAACAACCAGTGGGTCGAGGAAGAAATTATAAGAAAAATCAGTGAATATCTCGAGGCAAGTGAAAATGAAAACACAGCATATCAAAATTTATGGGATGCAGTAAATGCAGTGCTGAGGGAAATTTATTGCCCTAAATGCCTATATCAAAAAAAGAAGAAAGAGCAAAAATCAAGGAATTTACTGTCCACTTGGAAGAACTAGAGAAAGAACAGCAAACTAACCGCAAAACAAGCAAAAGGAAAGAAATAATGAAGATTAGAGCAGAAATAAATGAAATTGAGAACAGGAAAACAATTGAGAAAATCAACAAAACCAGAAGTTGGTTCTATGAGAAAATCAACAAGACTGAGGAACCCTTAGTGAGGTTGACACAAAGAAGAAGAGAGAGATGCAAATAAATAAAATCAGAAATGGAAGAGGAGATATAACCACTGCCCCGCTGAAATAAAGGAGCTAATGAGAAGATACTATGAACAACTGTATGCTAATAAACTAGACAATGTACATGAAATGGACAACTTCCTAGAAAGGCATGAACAACCAACATTGACTCGAGAAGAAATAGACCACCTCAACAAACGAATCACAGGTAAAGAAATTGAATTAGTCATTAAGAGGCTCCCAAAAAAGAAAAGTCCAGGACCAGTAGACTTCACATATAAATTCTACCAAACATTCAAGAAAGAATTAGTACTAATCCTGCTCAAACGCTTCAAAAAAATTGAAGACGAGGGAAGGCTACCTAACTCATTCTATGAAGCCAACATCACCCTCATTCCAAAGCCGGACAAAGATATTATAAGAAAAGAATACTACAAACCAATCTCTCTAATGAACATAGATACAAAAATCCTCAACAAAATTCTTGCAAATTTAATCCAGTACCACATTAAAAGAAATTTACATCATGACCAAGTAGGATTCATCCCAGGTATGCAAGGAAGATTCAGCATAAGAAAATCAATTAATGTAATACACCATATCAACAAATCAAAGCAGAAAAACCACATGATCATCTCGATTGATGCAGAAAAGGCATTTGACAAAATTCAGCATCCTTTCTTGTTGAAAACATTTCAGAGGATAGGAACAGAAGGGAACTTCCTCAACACGATAAAGGGAATATATGAAAAACCCACAGCTAACATCATCCTCAATGGAGAAAAACTGAAAACTTTCCCCCTAAGATCAGGAAGAAGACAGGGATGTCCATCATCACCATTGTTACTCAACATTGCATTGGAAGTTCTAGCCAGAGACAAGAAAATTAATTAGACAAGAAAAGAAAATACAAGGCATCAAAATTGGAAAGATAGAAGTAAAACTCTCACTGTTTGCAGATGATATGATACTATATGTCGAAAACTCCAAAAAATCCACAGCAAAACTACTAGACTTATCGACAGATGAGTAAAACATATGGATTAAAAATAAATGAATAATAGGGGGAACAAATATTAAAATAAATTTAGTAGATTGAAATGCTAGTGATCAATGAAAGGGAGGGGTAAGGGGTATGGTATGTATGAATTTTTTCTGTTTTATTTTTATTTCTTTTCCTGAATTGATGCAAATATTCTAAGAAATGATCATGATGATGAATATATGACTATGTGATGATATTGTGAGTTATTGATTATATATCAAGAATGGAATGATCAGATGGTAAGAATGTGCTTGTATGTGGTTATGTTTAATAAATGAATAAATTTTTTAAAAAAAATACTAGAGCTAGTAAATGAGTACAGCAAAGTGGCAGGTTTTCAACACTCAAAAATCTGTAGAGTTTTAATACACTAGCAATGAACAATCTGAAGGGGAAATCAAGAAAAAAATTCCATTTACAATTGCAACCAAAAGAATAAAATATTTAGGAATAAATTTAACTAAGGATACAAAAGACCTATACAAAGAAAACTATAAGAAATTGCTAAAAGAAATCACGGAAGACATAAATGAATGGAAGAGCATATCATGTTCATGGATTGGAAGACTAAATATAGTTAAGATGTCAATTCTACCTAAATCGATTTACAGATTCAATGCAATATAAATTAAAATCCCCAAAACTTACTTTTCAGAAATAGAAAAACCAATAATCAAATTTATCTGGATGGGCAGTGTGCCCCGAATTGCTAAAAATATCCTGAGAAAGAAAAATGAAGTCGGAGGTCTCACGCTACCTGACTTTAAGGCGTACTACGAAGCTACAGTGGCCAAACAACATGGTACTGGCATAAAGATAGATATACTGACCAATGGAATTGAATAGAGTGATCAGATATAGACCCTCTCATCTATGGACAATTGATCTTTGATAAGACAGTCAAGTCAGCTCACCTCGGACAGAACAGACTCTTCAATAAATGGTGCCTAGAGAACTGGATATCCACATGCAAAAGAATGAAAATTTTGTATAGGATGTGAGCATGAAATTTTGCAGGTTTGTCCAGAGTGATGCCTCGATAAATCCCAGAGTGCTTTGAGCAATGAATAAAAATGTATTTTCCAAGTCCCCATGAGGGAATGGTGAGAAAGGGGGGAAATTCAACTTCCCCATGTGGAGAATTCCTGAAATTCTCGCAAGCAATGGGGACAACCAAAGCAATAGGTCAAGCCCTCAATCTAGGAGTCTGTTCATATGAAACTCCTACCTGCAAAGGATAATGTTCTAGTTTTCAGCTGATGGAATGCAATATACCAGAAATGGAATGGCTCTTTAAAGGGGGAATTTAATAAGTTGCAAGTTTACAGTTCTGAGGCCGAGAAAATGTCCAATTGAAACAAGTCTATAGAAATGTTCAATCAAAGGCATCCGGGGAAAGATACCTTGGTTCAAGAAGGCCGATGAAGTTCAGGGTTTCTCTCTCATCTGGAAAGGCACATGGCGAACGCAGTCAGGGCTTCTCTCTCAGCTGGAAGGGCACATGGCAGACACGGCGTCATCTGCTAGCTTACTCTCCTGGCTTCTGGTTTCGTGAAGCTCCCCTGGAGGCGTTTTCCTTCTTCATCTCCAAAGGTTGCTGGCTCATGGATTCTCTGCTTTGTGGTGCTGCAGCATTCTCTGCTCTTTCTGAGTCTCTCATTCTCCAAAATGTTTCCTCTTTTATAGGACTTCAGAAACTAATCAAGACCCACTCGAATGGGTGGAGACATGTCATCCCCTAATCCAGTTTAACAACCATTCTTTTAGGGAGATGATCTCATTACAGTTTCATATATACAGTATTGAATAAGGATTATTTTACCTTTAAGAAATGGGATTTATATCAAAACATGGCTTTTCTTAGGGGGCATATATCCTTTCAAACCAGCACAGATAGGCTAAGCCTACTTAAAATTAGGCCCAAGAGTCACCCCCAGAGAACCTCTACTGTTGCTCAGATGGCCTCTCTGTCTCAGCCAACACAACAAGCAAACTCACTCTCCCTCCCCTCTGTATGTGAAACATGACTCCCAGGGGTGCAGACCTTCCTGGCAATGTGGGACAGAAATCCTAGAATGAGTTGGGACTCAGCATCAAAGGATTGAGGAAAGCTTCTCAACCAAAAGGGAGAAGAGCAAAATGATACAAAATAAAGTGTCAATGGCTGAGAGATTTCAAACAGAGTTGGGAGGTTATCTTGGATGTTATTCTTACACATAATATAGATATCACCTTTTTAGTTAAGGTATAATGGAGAGGCTGGAGGGAACTGTCTGACAATGTCGAGCTGTGTTCCAGTAGCCATGTTTCTTGAAGATGATGGTATAATGATATAGCTTTCTCAATGTGACCATGTGATTGTGAAAACCTTGTATCTGATGCTCCTTTTATCTATGGTATGGACAGATGAGTAAAACATGTGGATTAAAAATAAATAAATAATAGGGGAACAAATGTTAAAATAAATATAGTAGATTGAAATGCTAGTGATCAATGAAACGAAATAATAAGGGGTATAGAAAAAATAGGGGAAACGAAGGCTAAAATATATTGAGTAGATGGAAATACTAACAATTAATGAGAGGGGGGTAAGGGTTATGGTATGTCTGAGTTTTTTCTTTTTCCTTTTTATTTCTTTTTCTGAATTGATGCAAATGTTCTAAAAAATGATCATGGTGATGAATATACAACCATGTGATGATATTGTGTGTTATTTATTATATACCAAGAATGGAATAATCATATGGTAAGAATGTTTGTCTTTGTATGTTGTTATATTTTTTTTAAAAAAATTTTAAAAGATCAAAGGAGAAGGAGGAGTTATATAGAGAATATAGGATTTAACAAATAAGCATGACTGCTAAATCATTACACTGATATTTCTTTTAGTCTCCAATGTCTTGTAGCAGCTAGAAAAAAAACCTAAAATTGTGGAACTGTATCCCATGCCAAACTCTGAAATCTGTTCTATAATGAATTGTTACGGTGTGCTTTAAATTTATTGCATTTTTGTATCTATGTTATTTTTCACAATAAAAGAAAAGAGTCGGAGACTTTAATATACCACTTTCAATAATGGACAGATTATTAAGACAGAAGATTAAAAAAGAAATAGGAGTTGAATAATACAATAAACAAACTAGACCTAACAGACATACCTAGAACAATTCACCCCATAGAAGCAGAATATATATTCTTCTCCTGTGCACATGAATCATTCTCCAGAACAAACCATAGGTTAGATCACAAAACAAGTGTCAATAACTTCAAGAATATTGAAATCATACAGTGTATCTTCTCTGACCACAATGGAATGAATTAGAAATCAATAACAGAGGGGGGGATGTAAAATTCACAAATATGTGGAAACTTTAAGCGATGTACTCCTAAATAACCAATGGGTCAAAAAGAAAGCACAAGGAAAATTAGGAAATATCTTGAGGTGAATAAAAATGAAAACACAGCATGCCAAAATGTATGGGATGCAGCAAAGGCAGTGCTCAGAGGGAAATGTATAGCTCTAAATGCTTACATTGACAAAGAAAAGCAATCTCAGCTCAGAAACCTAACCTCAAAACTGAGGATCTAGAAGAAGAAAAACAAACTAAACCCAAATCAAGCAGAAGGAAAGGAAACACAAAGATCAGAGTGAGGATAAATGAAATAAAGGCTTAAAAAATAGATTCAACAAAACCAAAAGTTAGTTCTTCAAAAATTTCAATAAAATTGACAAAACTTTAGCTAAACTGACAACGAAAAACAGAGAAAGCATGACTAAAATCAGAATTGGAGGGGGAACATTATTCCAACCCCACAGAAATAAAAAGTACTATAAGAGGATATGTTGAACATGTGTAGCCAACAACTTAGGTAACTTAGATGAAAAGGATAAGGTCCTAGAAACATACAAACTACCTACAATGGCTCAAGAAGAAACAGAAGATTTCAACAAACTAATAATGAGTAAAGAGATTGAATCAGTAACAAAAACCTTCCAAAAAAGAAAAACCCAGGACCAGATAGCTTCACAGGGGATTTTTACCAAATATTTCAGGAAGAATTAACACCAATCCTGCTCAAACTCTTCCAGAAAATTGAAGAGGGTACACTCCCTAACTCATTCTATGAGGCCAACATCATCCTCACATCAAAACCAGATAAAGATATGCAAGAAAATTACAGACAAATATTTCTTATGAAGATAGATGCAAAAATTCAGAACAAAATACTAGAAAACAAATCCAAGAGCATATTAAAAGAATTAATTATCTGAGATCTTCAAGACCTAGTAATAGGAGGTAGTTTTCTAAACTTTACACCCAAAGCACAAGCAACAAAAGAAAAAATAGATAAATGGGAACTTTTCAAAATCAAATGCTTTTGGGTCCCAAAAGACTGTCAAAAAGGTGAAGGGGTAGACAACTCAATGGAAGAAAATATTTGGAAATCACACAACGGATAAAAGTTTGATATCCTGCATACATAAAGAAATCATACAACTCAACAACAAAAGAACAAACAACCCAATTATAAAGTTGGCTAAAGATGTGAATAGACTTTTTTTGGCGAGCAAATACAGATGGCTAAAAAGCACATGAAGAAATGCTCATTGTCATAAGCTATAAGGGAAATGCAGATCAAGACTACAATGAGACACCACCTCACACCTATAAGAATGGCTGCTATTAAACAAACAGAAAATTACAAATATTGGAGAGGATATAGAGAAATTGGGACACTTATGCACTGTTGGTGGGAATGTATAATGGTATAGCAGCAATGGGAGACAGTTTGATGGTTCCTTAGGAAACTAAATATCAAGTTGCCCAATGACCTGGCAATACCACTACTCGGTATATACCCAGAAGAACTCAAAGCAGTGATACAAACAGACATTTGCACATTGATGTTCAGAGTAGCGTGATTCACAATCATCAAAAGATGGAAACAATTCAAGTGCCCATCAACAGATGAGTGGATTAACAAAATGTGATATACAAATATATGATGGAATATTATGCAACTAAAAGACAAAATGACATCCTGAACCACAAGACAAGATGGATAAGCCTCAAGGACATAATGCTGAGTGAAATAAGCCAGACACAAAAGGATAAATACTGTATGATTCCACTTTTATGACCATGGTAAAGGTAAAATCAAAGGCTTATAATACAGAATACAGGAGACCTAGAGATACAGGGACGCTTGAGATGGGTGAACAGGTAGTTAACGAGGTTGAACTTAATAAGCAAATAGAAGTGAAGGCGGTTCAGTAGTTGGTCTGTAATATTACCATATGGAAGGTGACCTTGATTGGAAGGGGTTGTATAGACTCATGTGTCCCACTGATTAACACTACAAATATAAATAAGTTCTTGCATGAACTACTGCAAAGGTATGGATCTTGTACAAAGAATGTATAATTTGGAGGAATAGAGGGAAAATGCTATTGCATGTTATGGGCTATATTTAATAGGAAAACCTCAATAGTACCACAGCAATACCAGGGTACATAATGGGGGGAGGGACAAGAGTTAAGGGGAGATTGGATTTTCTATTTGGTGAGTGTTCTAGTTTCCTAGCTGCCGGAATGCAATATACCAGAAACGGAATGGCTTTTAAAAGGGGAATTTAATAAGTTGCTAGTTCACAGTTCTAAGACTGAGAAAATGTCACAATTAAAACAAGTTTATAAAAGGTACAAATTTAAGAAGTGTTTTTGTATGAGAAAGAACAAAGGAATGTCATTACTGCAGGGTGTTGAAAATAGATGGTAATTGACAATTTTAAATTTTTACCTTATGTGTGAGACTAAAGCAAAAAATGTTTATTTGGTACAAAATTTATATTTTGACTAGTGCATTGCCTAATATGACTTATGTAGATAGCTTACTTGAACACCATAAGTACATGGAACCTTGAGTAGCACATGAGATTTTGTTGCTTTGTCCAGAGTGATGCCCCAATAAATCCCAGAGTGATTTGAACAGTGAATAAAAAAGTATTTGCAAAGTCCCCTTCAGGGAATGGTGAGAACGGGGGAAAATTCAGTTTCCCCAAGTTGAATTCTTGATATTCTCACAAGCAGTGTGCACAACCAAAGCTATAGGCTGAACCCCCAATCTTGGAGTTTGTTCATATGAAACTTAACCCCACAAAGGATAAGTCAAACCTACTTAAAATTAGGCCTAAGAGTCACCCCCAAGAGAACCTCTTTTGTTGCACACATGGGGCCTCTCTCTCCAGCCAACACAACAAGCAAACTCACCACCTTCCCCCTGTCTGTGTGGGACATGACTTTCAGGGGTGTGGACCTTCCGGGCAACATGGGACAGAAATCCTGGAATGACCTTCTCGACCAAAAGGGGAAAGAGTGAAGTGAGACAAAATAAAGTTTCAATGGCTGAGAGATTCCAAACAGAGTTGAGAGGTTATCCTGGAGGTTGTTCTTACACTTTAAATGAATGTCACCTTGTTAGTCAAGGTGTGGTAGAGAGGCTGGTGGGAACTGCCTGAAAATGTGGAGCTGTGTTCCAGTAGCCATGTTTCTTGAAGATGATTGTATGGTGATATGGCATTCATGGTGTGACTGTGTGATTGTGAAAACCTTGTGTCTGATGCTCCTTTTATCTACCTTATCAGCAGATGAGTAAAACATATGGAATAAAGATGAATAATAGGGGGAACAAATGTTAAAATAAATTTAGATTGAAATGCTGGTGATCGATGAAGGGGAAGGGTGGGGGTATGGTGTGTATGAATTTTTTTCTGTTTTCTTTTTATTTCTTTTTCTGAATAAATGCAAATGTCCCAAGAAATGATCATGATGATGAATATGCAACTATGTGATGATATTGTGAATTACTGAGTATATATGTAGAACGGAATGATCAAAACTTAGGAATCTTTGCATTTGTTTGGTGTTTTTTGGTATTTTAAAAAAAAATTTTTAATTAAAAAAAACACAAGTCTATAGAAATATCCAATTTAAGGCATCCAGAGAAAGATACCTTGGTTCAAGAAGGCCGATGAAGTTCTATGTTTCTCTCTCAGCTGGAAGGGCACATGGCGAACATGGTGGCATCGCTGGCTTTCTCATGGCTCTACCAAAAAGGACTCTCCAAAATGTTTCCTCTTTTAAAGGATTCCAGCAAGCAACTCCACCTTCAATGGGTGGAGACACACCTCTATGAAAATCATCTAATCAAAAGTTACCACCCATAATTGGGTGGGTCACATCTCCATGGGAACAATCAAAATGCTCCCACCCAGCAATATTGAATGAGGATTAAAGGACATGACTTTTCTGGGGCCCACCACAGATTCAAACCAGCACAGTGAGGGTATGTTTTATTGGCTATTTTTCTCTGGGGAACAATGAAATTATGTAAAATTGATGGACTGTTGACTTCAGATGACATACATAAGACCCAGCAGATGGAGGTAGCTGAACAACACACTGACTGAGAAGTAGATTGGCGAATGGTGGTGTATACATGTAATCGAACAGTGTGCTCCCACAAAAAGGAATGAAGGAAAAAAAAGGTACAAAGTTGTGAGGCATGCAGTGATGTGAATGAACTTGTGGGACATTTGGTGAGGCAAAATGAGCCAGAAACAAAAGAGCAATTATTGTATGATCTCATTTAGAAAATATTTATTTAAAAAAATCGGGGCCAAGACAGTAAGCCCTCATGGCAGTCATATCTAGTCTAGCGTGGTAATTGTTATTTCTGGATTTTGAGGGGCTGATTTATATATGTATAACCTGGTATTTAGAGATAAGGACGAAGTCAATCAGGTCAGAATTAAGGTAATTCAGAATACAGGGGTAAGGAAGACATTGTCTGTATTTTAGAACTTCACCTACTCTTTGAGACTAAAGGAAGGATGGTTTATTTTGCCCAGAACCTGAATTTTCAGTAGCACATAGTCTAACACAACCTGTCTCAATAGATAATTTAAACAATCCAAACACAGGAAGCCCAGAATAAGAATGAGAGCCTTTAATCCTGTATAGCTTAATATAATGCCTGGATACATCCCAGAGTATATTAAGCAGATAATCAAGAGGTATTGGCAAAGTCCCTTGAGGGATGGGAGAAACAATATGGAATTATTAAACTTTACCACTGGGGAGATCCCTAATACTGTGTCCAACATTAGGGACACCCAAATCAATAGGCCAAGCCTTTGATCTTGAGGCTTGCCCTTGTGAAGCTTATGTAGGTAGCAGAGAAGCTTAGCCAACCTATAGGTACGCCTAAGAGTCACCTCTGGAGGATCTCTTTTGTTGCTCAGATGTGGCCTCTTTCTCTCTAAATCCAACTCTGCAAGTGAAACCATTGCCCTTCCCCCTATGTGGGACATGAGATCCAGGGGTGAAAGTCTCCCTGGCAGCATGGGAGATGACCCCCAGAGATGAGTCTGGCCCTGGCACCATGGGATCAACAATTCCATCCTGACCAAAAGAGGGGAAAGAAGTGTAACAAATGAAGTATCAGTGGCTGAGAGAGTTCAAATAGAATCAAGAGGCTACTCTGGATGTCATTCTTATGCAAGCTTCAGTTAGACATTGTTATTATCATAACTTGCCAAACCCTGATCAAAATCATTCCTGCCAATCCTAAGAATACCTAGGGCATTATATAAGATTCTACAAAGGTTCCATGCACTAGGGTAACTTTCCAGAAACCAACAACCTCCAGATGGGTCCCTCGACCAAATAAGTCCTGAAAGGCAGAGGGGTCAGCCTTTCCAGAACATTAACTAATTCCATCTCCTTATCCCATATTATCGACAGCCCCTTCCAACATGAAAAATTTAGAATGGCCATAGCCCAAATACCCCTAAAGAGTAAGAGAAAGATCAAAGGTGATGATGTAGTTATACAGAAAAGGTCAGGTTTAATAAATGAATATGAGTGCTGAATCAGTATATTGATATTTCTTTTAGTCCCCAGTACCTTAGAGCAGCTAGAAATAAAAAGCCAAAATTATGGAATTGTAACCTATACCAAACTCTGAAATCTCTTCTACAATTAATTGTTGCAATGTACTTTTGATATTTATTGCTTTTTTGTATATATGTTATTTTTCACAGAAAAAAAAGAGAAGGAGGAGCAAAACAAAGAGGATAGGATATAACAAATGAATATGACTGCTGAGTCAATATATTGATATTTCTTCTGGTCTCAAGTGTCTTGGAGCAGCCAGAAGGAAAAATAAAAACTCATGGAACTGTAACCCATACCAAACTTTAAAATCTGTTTTATAAATACGTGTTAAAATGTGCTTAGAAATTTATTGGTTTTTTTGTATATATGTTATTTTCACAATAAAAAAAAGAACTACCCACCATGATCAAGTTGAATTTATCCAGCTTAAGGGATAGTTCAATATAAGAAAATCAATTCATGTAATACCACATTAACAGAATGAAAGAAAAAGACCCAATGATCAATTGATGCAGAAAAAGCATTTGACACAATCCAGCATCACTTCTTGATATAAACACTTAGAAAACTAGGAATAGAAGCAAACTTCCTCAACATAAAAGGCATATATGAAAAATCTGCTAACATCACACTTGATAGCGAAAGACTAAAATTTTCCCTTGATTTCAGGAACAAAACAAGGATGCCCATTATCACCACTGTTATTCAACATTGTACTGCAAGTTCTAACCCATGCAATTAGGCAAGAAAAAGAAATAAAAGGTATCCAAGTTGGAAAGAAAGAAGTAACACTTTCCCAATTTGCAGATGACATGATCTTATATACAGAAAATCCTGAAAAATCACAATATAGCTACTAAAGTTAATAAATGAATCAACAAAGTGCAGGCAACAAGACAACACCCCAAAATCAGTAGTGTTTCTATATACTAGTAATGAACAATCTGAGGGAGAAATCAAGAAAAAAAAAACATTTACAATTGCAACTAAAAGAATCAAATATCTAGGAATAAATCTAACCAAGAATGTAAAGGACTTGTACACAGAAACTACAAAACATTGTTAAAAGAAACCAAAGGGTGGGCCACGGTGACTCAGCAGGCAGAGTTCTCGCCTGTCATGCCGGACACCCGGGTTTGATTCCCAGTGCCTGCCCATGCAAAAAAAGAAACCAAAGAAGATCTAAATAAACGGAAAGATATTCTCCAATAGCCTTCTTTGCAGAAATGGAAAAGCCAATTATCAAATTTATAGGGAAGGGTAAGGAACCCCAAATAGCCAAAGCCATCTTGAAGAAGGAGAGTGACTATTGAGCCCTCCCACTTTCTGATCTTAAAATTTATTACAAAGCCAGAGTAGTCAAAACATCATGGTCATGGCACAAGGACAGACATACAGACAAATGGAACTGAACTGAGAGTTCAGAAATCAACCCTCACATTTATGGCCAACTGATTTTAACAAGTTTTCCAAGTCTACTCAATTCGGTATGAATACACTCTTCAACAAATGTTTCTGGGAAAACTGGATATCCATACACAAAATGATGAAGGTGACCTCTACTATATGCAAAAAAAAAGACGTAAATATAAGAACCAGAATTATAAAACTCCTAGAAAAAAATGTAAAAAATCATCTTCAGGACCTTGTTTTTAGCAACGGTTTCTTTGACTTTATACCAATGCCCAAAGAACAAAGAAACAATAGATAAATGGGCCTTTGTCAAAATCAAAAGTTTGTGTATCAAAGGACTTTATCATGAAAGTAAAATGACACTCTGCACAATAGGAGAAAATATTTGGAAACCACATATCCAATAACATCCAGAATACATAATAATATCCCAAATATATAAAGAAATCCTTCAACTCAACAACAAAAAGACAAACAACCTAATCACAAAGTGGGCAAAAGACTTGAGTAGACACTTCTATAAAAAAGATATACAAATAGCCAAAGAGCACATGAAAAGATGCTCAACATCATTAGCCATTAGATAAATGCAAATCAAAACCACAATTAGATACATTTCACACTCACTAGAATGGCTACTATTAAGGAAACAGAAAATTACAAGTGTCAGAGAGGATGTGGAGAAATAGGAACACATTCATTGTTGCTGGAAATGTAAAACGGTGCAGCCACTGTGGAAGACAGTTTGGTGGCTGCTCAGAAAGTTAAATACAGAATTCCTATATGACCTGGCAATCCCACGTCTATATATAAATATGTATATACCCTAAAGAATTGAAAACAGGGACTCAAACATATTTGCACACCAACGTTCACAGTGGCATTATATTCACAATTGTCAACTATGGAAGCAATCCAGGTGTGCATGAACCAACGAATGGATAAACACACATGCAATGGGATTCAGCCCTGAAAAGGAATGAAGTTCTGATACTTGCAACAACATGGACGAACTCAGAGGCACCATGGTCAGTGAAATAAACCAGACACAAAAGGACAAATGTTTTATAATCTTACTGATGTGAAATAATTAGAATGGGCAAATTCATAAAGTCAGAAATAAGAATACGGGTTACCAAGATCAGGTAGGGTGGAGGTAAGAAATGGGGTGTTAAAACTTAAATTGTACAGAGCATTAGATGAAAAAGTCTTAGTAATGGACTGCAGTGATGGTAGCAAAACATCGTGAACATAATTAAGAGCACTGAAATACGTATTTGAATGTGGTTAAAAGGGGAAATTTTAGAATGTATATATTACTAGAATAAAATTAAAAATATATATATCCATTGGACTGTACAACCCAAACAGTGAACCCTAGAGTAAACTATGGAATATAGTTAATAGCACAATTATAAACTTGTTCATTCATCAATTGTAGCAAATGAATCACACTAACACAAGGTATGTCTGTTAGGATGGTATACGAGAACTCGGTATTTTAGGTGTGATATTTCTGTAAATCTATAAGTTCTTTAATAAAAATAATTGTTTAAGTTAATATTATGGTAAAAAGAAAAGTTAATGTTATGGCAATATCATAAATGGAAAACCAGTATCACGTACTATAAACCGTAGGTATTAGTACAAATAAATATAATAAATACAATAAATACAAATACAATTAAATTGTTCCTAGAATAATTTGTTCTTTCTGAACCTGAGATTTGTTCTTTCTCTGTTAAAAAGAGTAGTAAAGGTGCACGGGTGGTTCAGTGGTGGAATGCTTGTCTTTCTTGCAGGAGAGACCTGGGTTCAATTCCCAGACCATGCACCCAAAAAAAAAAAAAAAAAAAAATTCAAAAAAGAGTAGTAAGAAAACTTCCAGAGGGTTCCTAGGCCAGATAAACCCTGAAACCCAAAGTTACCAGTCTCTCCAAGAGCATCCATTAGTTACATCCCCCTGCCCTGTAACGTCTACACCTCTTTTCAGTTAGAATGGTCATTGCCCAAATATCCCTAAAGATTGAGAGAAGGATCAAAGGAGGAGTTATAACAGGGAAGATAGGATTTACTATATGAGGATGACTACTGAATCATTATGTTGATATTTCTTTTTGGTCTCCAGAGCAGCTAGAAGGAAAAACCTGAAATTGTGGAATTGTAACCCATACCAAACTTTGAAATGTGTTCTATAATGATTTGTTAAGATGTGCTTTGAAATTTATGGCTTTTTTTGTATATATGTTATATTTCACAATAAAAAATGTTATTAAAAAAAAAAAAAGAAAGAGAGAGTAAGGGTCAGAGAGGTGCTAAGGACCTAAAAGTCTCAAACGGAGACTTCTCAACTGAATCAGGAGGTTTATGGGAGCACCGAAAAGAGATTAACGTCCTCAGGTGTGAGTCACTCATGAAAACCAATCCTGCAAACTTCATTGCTAGAACATCTCACCCAGAGACAGAATTCACCTCACGGCCCTGAGCTGTGAGCTAGAGCTGAATTAGATGGAACTAGCTTTGCCACTTCCTAGTCATGATATTGAGCATCAGTATCATTTGTTTGAAAAATAAAATATCACTGGTAAACCCTGCTTAACAGGGCTTTTTTTTATTATTACTTTTTTTTAAAAAACATAACAGCCATACAAACACAAACATTCTTACCATATGATCATTCTATTCTTGGTACATAAACAATAACTCACAATATCATCATATAGTTGTATAGTTATTACCATGATCACCTCTCAGAACATTTGCATCAATCCAGAAAGAGAAATACAAGAAAAAATCCATACATACCATACCCCTCCCCCTCCATCTCCCCAATCACCAGCATTTCAACCTACTAAATTTATTTTAACATCTGTTCCCCCTGTTGTTTATTTATTTTTAATCTATATGTTTTACTCATCTGTCAATAAGACAGATAAAAGGAGCATCAGACACAAGGTTTTCACAATCACACTGCGAAAGCTGTATCATTATACAGTCATCTTCAAGAAACATGGCTGCTGGAACACAGCTCTACATTGTCAGGCAGTTCCCCCCAGCCTCTCCATTACACCTTAACTTAAAAGGTGGTATCTATTTAATGTGTAAGAATAACCTCCAGGATAACCTCTCAACTCTGCTTGGAATCTCTCAGCCATTGACACTTTATTTTGTCTCATTTCTCTCTTCCCCCTTTTGGTCGACAAAGTTTTCTTGATCCCTTGAGGCTGAGTCCCACCTCATTCTAGGATTCAGGGTTTTTAGAAGTGCAGTCTGTGGGGCAGCTCCCTCTGAGTGCTCATTCTCCTCCCCCTGGGCCATTCGGACAGCACCAACTTACTACCAAAAATGGGAAGACTACCTAACTGTAATACGATTTTGTTAAAACACTGAATGAAGCTGCATGTGAGAATGATAGAGGGAGGAGGGCTGGGGGCAAAAATGAAATCAGAAAGAAAGATAGATGTTAAAGATTGAGATGGTATAATCTAGGAATGCCTAGAGTGTATAATAATAGAGACTAAATGTACAAATTTTAAAAATATTTTTGCATGAGGAAGAACAAAGGAATGTCATTACTGTAGGGTGCTGAAAATAGATGGTAATTAATATTTTAAAATGTCACCTTATGTGTGAGACTAAGGCAAAAAATGTTTATTTGGTGCAAGAAAAAAAAATGGGAAGACTGCTGAGAAATATAAAGAAAAGTCTTCTTTTCAGAGAATGTTTTTCTCATCCTTGCAACCACGGTGGGGATATCATTTGATATGATGATTTGTTTGCTGTTTCTCTTATCCTGAAAGCTTCCCATTTCATTAAAAATTCTTTAACAATTTCATCTCATATTATTTGGTTCACAAGTTTCACAATGGTTTAAAGGAAAAGGAAAGAAGTTTACATGGCAGAAGCTGCCTCTACACATTCAGCCCAGCCTTGTGTAACTGAGCAGGAGGTGTTTCTTAGCTCTTGAGTTCCTGAAACTCCCAGCTCCACCCCAACCTTGCTAAATTCTCTATTCACTCTCTACTCTAGGGGAAAAAACAGAAAAAAAAATATTTTTAATTAAAAAAAAACAATAACAACAATTTACACTGGCTCTACTTGCCTTCAGTTTTACTAACACAAGCCTTTCTTCAGAGGATCTCAAAGGATCTATCATATCCCCCTAGGAAATTCTTCTGAATTCTTTTAGGATGAGGATTAAATAAGACTCTGTGCGGGAGACCACACTAGGAGAAGCCAGGATTTGGAGAGGGACGGACTTGAATTCCAGGCCTGGTCCCAACACTCAGTAACTGTTGGGGAACTGGTGAGAGCCTCAGTTTTCTCCAGGAAAATGGAGACATAGTTGTGACCCTTCCCAAGAGGATCAGATGATGAGGTTGTGGATTTGAAGGCATCATGTCGTATCATAAAGCTCTACTTATGTAGACTATGATTACACTGGAATTTGGATATTCTAAATGAGTTAGGGTTCAAATTTCAAGCTCCAGTTAGAAATATTTTAGGGACTAGGAATTTTTCAGCCAGGTAGAACAGTAGGAGAGTTGATACAAAGAGCTTATGCTCAGGCATTAGAAGTCCTGTCCCACTGCTGTGAAGTGGAAATTGATAGAGAATTTTTGTTTAAAGCCTCAAAGCTGAGGACAATAGATAATAAATACAAGGTGCCTCATTCTAAAGAAAGTGCAGACACACCCTGCATTACTTCCTGGTGAGAAAGCAGGTCTGGCCCTGCAAATTTCCACCCTCATCACTCACCTCCCTGTGATAGAGAGTTTTCCCCTCCCATCCAACACAGGGGTTTCCCCCACCTCAAGACAAGTAAGGAGTTGCAACAAAATAATCCATCCTGATGAGCCTGGCCCTGGCACCATGGAACCTACAATACCTTCCTGACCAAAAGAGGGGAAAGAAATGAAACAAAATAAGGTATCAGTGGCTAAGAAAGTTCAAATAGTGTCTAGAAGCTATTCTGGAGGCTATGCTTATGCAAGCTTCAGTTAGATATTGCTAATTGCCATAGTTTGCCAACCCCCAACCAACATCATTCCTGTTAACCCTAAAGAACATCCAGGGATCTAGCTCAGATTCTACAAAAGTTGCACACACTAAATTTACTTTTCAGAAACCTAAAACCTTCAGATGGTTTCTAGGACAGATAAATCTTGAAATCCAGAGGTGCCAGTCTCTCCAAACCACTTCCATCCCTCTACTCCATGAACTTTTTTCAACATGAAAAAAGTTAGAATGGGCATAGCCCAAACATCCCTAAAGATTGGGAGAAGGATTAAAGGGGAAGGAGGAGTTATAACAGAGAAGTTTGGATTTAACAAATGAATATGACTACAGGATCATTACATTGACATTTCTTTTAGTCTCCAGCGTCTTGGAGCAGCTAGAAGGGAAAACCTGAAGTTATGGGACCATAACACATACAGTAACCCATACTGTAACTTTGAAATCTGTTCTATAACTACCTGTTAAAATGTACTTTGAAATTTATGGCTTTTTTTGTATAGAGGTTATATTTCACAATAAAAAAAACATGTTTAAAAATTTTTTGAGAAAATGAAGCAGAGATGTGAAAAAAAAAAAAAAAAACTCCTAGAGATTGGAGGTACCAATCTGGAGGTACCAATCTACCAAGCTGGAGGCTTGGTAGAGTGCAGGAACTGGAAGGCCCAAATGGAGGCCAATGAGAAGGTTCTTAAGAGAACGATATGAACAGGGAAACTAGTGGTGGCTTTCCTGATGCGAGGATTCTGGAGGAGGTACAGACTTCTTGGAAGAGCCCAAGATGCCAGGCCAGGAAATAAGAGTGTGTCCTTCTGGCTGGTAAAGGATATATGCGAAGCCCTAGGCCAAGTGAATGCCACCAAAGGGAACTGGACTCGAGGCACTGTGATTGGCCCTTGCCCAGGACAGTTGCCTGCCTTGGCAAAGGGGGGGTGTCCGAGGGTGGGGTGGGGCAGGAACTGACAAGAGGTCAACCTGAGATTATCTCCCCACATCATCTCTGAAGAACCCAAGAACATCTCCCTGAAAGCAGCAGTATTTGGAGGCCTGTCATGACACCCATGACGTGTCATTCTGTCCTTTCTCCTCGAAGTCGTCTTAACCCTGAAGGAGCCAGCAGAGCAGGGGTAAGGAGGGTTCGGGTAGAAGGTGGAGCAGAAAGAGAGAAGAATGAAAGACCAGATCTCCCTACCTGCACTCCAGGTTTTTTAAATCGGGGATAATGCTAGCATTTTGAATTTTGCTGGGTTGAACTTTTCCATACCTGAAAATGACACCATTCTGAGAGCTGAAGATGACCTGAAAAGCTATGTGATTCTCTAGAGCCTGGCTGAAATCAGTGATAAAAGATGCAAGCTTTCAAATCCAGCCACTTTAAGGAACTGGTAACACCATTAAAAATGTAAAGGCCTCAGGACACAGAAGCTCCACCATTCGGTTCCTACCCATACAGAGGCACAGAAGATGTTCGCTGTAGCATTATATTTTTGTGAAAACTCTGCCTAATCGGAGTATTCCTTGTTGGATAGTGCCCTCCTGACCCAGTCAGCGTCTCTCTGGGGATGGAGGAAGATGAAATGTGAGTAGAGAAGCCATTGCCTCCAGGACTTGCATCCCAAAGGACCAGAGCCTCCTCCTTGATGCTGGAAACCCAGAGTAACTGGCTCCCGAGGCAGTTTCCTGTACCTCCTAACTTCCTCGCATAGCACGATACACTCTCACCTGCCAAGGCCATGCTAAAACTGCAAGCAAAAGCATTGATTGAGGGCTTGTTATGTGCCAATAGCTTTATATTCAAAATCTCGTTTGACCTTACAATAGCCTTGGAAGCTCAATATTATTATTCCCGTTTTACAGGTGAGGAAGCTGTGGCTGTAAGGGGCAAGTAACTTGTCCCAGTAGCACAGCTTAACTTGAGGCTTTCATGCCGGGCCCCACTAGGCTGTGGCCTCTTACACCAGGGTTTGAGCCACCCCTGGGTGCACGATGTATCTTGGAGTATCAATTTTACACCAGGATTATTGTTGTTGATGGTGGAAAAACAAAAATCAGAAACAAGTCCCCATTAATTGGGAAATGATTCAATAAGCAATGCCACATCCAAAAAGTGGAATACTACGCTGAAGTTTAAAAGTACAAGAGATTCCCTGTGAAATACATATCACATATCTGCCTCTGTGGGTGTGTATGTATAGATACAGAAATACGTGTATGTAAGGAGACATACGAAAAAATCACAAAGAAGACTCTATGCACAAAAAAGGAAAGATCTCCTGAATGTACAGCTAAATGGAAAAAAGCAAGGTAGAGAATATGTCATACCCATGTAGAGTATGAAACCATTTATACAGAAAGAAAAACACAATATTATATATTTTCCAAGGGACATACATATGTCCAGAGAGTCTTGGAAAAGTACTTACTTCTGAGAAAGGAGGAAGAGAAGAAATCAGGACTGGGGGGGCGGGGGGGGGGACTTGTAAGATATTATGAAGTATATTCATAATATACTCATTTATAAACAAGCCTTGTTTATATTACAAAAATTAATTTAAAAAAAAGTAACTTCAGAGCTCACATTCCTGAGGGTCTAAAGGCCTGGATACAAATGTCCAGCACCGTTGCAAACCTTCATAGGCATCTCTTGTTTTATTACAATGATTCATGCACATTCTGTGCTCTCCTTAATAATACGTTTTTTTAAATAAGAACATGATGATTTTGATTTTTACTTACTGGTTGTTCTAGTTTGCTAGCTGCTGGAATGCAACACACCAGAGACAGATTGGCTTTCAATAAAAGGGAATTTATTTAGTTGACATATAGTTCTTCAGAGGAAAGGCAGCTAACTTTCAACTGAGGTTCATTCTTAGGAAGGCACAGGATGATCTCTGCAGGCCTTCTTCCGGGCCTCTGGGTTCCAACAAGTTTCTCCAGGGAGATTCCTTTCTGCATCGCCAAAGGCCCGGGCTAAGCTGCAAGTGCTGAGATGAGATATGCTGAGCTGCTTTGGCTGTGCTACGTTGAGCTCTCTCATTTAAGCACCAGCCAATTAAATCAAACATCATTCATTGCAGCAGGCACGCCTCCTAGCCAACTGCAGATGTGATCAGCAACAGATGAGGTTCACATGCCATTGGCTCATGTCCACAGCAATAGAAGTAGGCACTTACACATAGCCAAGTTGACACCTGAATCTAACTATCACACTGGTTAAATGACATCGCTTTCCCACCATCAACAACAATAATCCTGGTGTAAAATTGATACTCCAAGATACATCGTGCACCCAGGGGTGGCTCAAACCCTGGTGTAAGAGGCCACAGCCTAGTGGGGCCCGGCATGAAAGCCTCAAGTTAAGCTGTGCTACTGGGACAAGTTACTTGCCCCTTACAGCCACAGCTTCCTCACCTGTAAAACAGGAATAATAATATTGAGCTTCCAAGGCTATTGTAAGGACAAACGAGATTTTGAATATAAAGCTACTGGCACATAACAAGCCCTCAATCAATGCTTTTGCTTGCAGTTTTAGCATGGCCTTGGCAGGTGAGAGTGTATCGTGCTATGCGAGGAAGTTGGGAGGTACAGGAAACTGCCTCGGGAGCCAGTTACTCTGGGTTTCCAGCATCAAGGAGGAGGCTCTGGTCCTTTGGGATGCAAGTCCTGGAGGCAATGGCTTCTCTACTCACATTTCATCTTCCTCCATCCCCAGAGAGACGCTGACTGGGTCAGGAGGGCACTATCCAACAAGGAACACTCTGATTAGGCACAGTTCCCCACAGCATCCCTCACCTAATCAGGCATGGACAAGATCACACGGTCCTTTTCTCTCAATGCACACAGGTCAAGCCAGGGCAAGTTTATGAAGGAAGAACCTATACCGGCTGTGAAAAGAAATAGTTTCCTGACATATCTCCAATGAGGGAGGGGAATGACTGAGCAAGGGCCAATACTGAAAACCTGTGAAATCTATCACTGCACATGCACCGAGGCCACAACTCCCAGGGGCTGCTCTACCAAGAAGAGGCAGCAGCAGGCCCGATCCTGGGAGACCCAGGATTCCTCGGATGGGCTTCGTGACAGCCAAGGAGGCTCCCACCCACCCTTCCCTCCCTCTCTCCATTTGGCATCAGATCTGCGTCATGATCTACATACAGACAATTCAATACTGTGGGTGATCATTATAAAGGAGATGCTGCAGAGTAACTAACTCTACTTGGGGAATTCGGGGTCAAGGGAGCATAAGAAATAGTGGTCTTTTAGGAGAGTGGGAGGGAGGAGGCATTCCCAGCAGAGAGAGTTGCATGGGGTGGAATGGCGGCAGAGGTGCCCCAAGAGTTCAGTACGGCCAGAATGTGGCCAGGGGAGTAGGACAAGATGAAACTGGAGAATGCAGGGTGCTTGGAATACCAAACCAAAGACTGGGTGCTTTATCCTGTAGGAGTCATTGAATGGATTTCAGCGCTGAACCACCCAACCACATCTGTGTCCTTAAGATTAGCTGGGGCAATGCTGAAGGTTCGGAGGGCAATGAGGGGGCTACTGCCTGGCAACCGGCACTTGTCCCTTTACACAAATTGAACAAAAAGGAGTCAAAACACCAGCATTCTCATCAACGGTGCTGGACTTGACAACCACAGAGTCCTTTTGTTTTATTGTTTTATTTATTTTCTATCAAGAGCTACTCTCCGAGGGCCAGGGGCCCAAACAGGCCTTTCTATGCGAGACATACCCAGGAGTCCTCCACCCCCAAGACTGGGAGAACTTTCTTCCCTCACCCAAGAAATCCTTTGCACCTGTATCGCTTAGTCTCATCTCCACCATCCCCCAAGAATATCCTCGCATTGATACAACTCGCCAGGGACCACTGGGCCCTTTCATGCATTATCGCCCCTTAGGACAGGAGAGAAGGTACCTGAATCCCCAAAGGCCTCTCCCTCTAGGAAAGAGGGACCCTCCCTCCGGGCCTCAGTGGCTCCTCCAGGGCTCAAGAAATGGGCTTTTGAGCTAAAAGCAAAGGAGATTCAAACCAAGGAAGCAGTGAGGGGCCAACTCAGCAGGAAGGAGGACTTCTAGCCCCCTCAAACATCAGGGCCCAAGGTGGAGTCAGCATTAGGCTCTTTCTCTTGGTTGGCAATCTCCCCAACATCCAAGACACTCAGTAAACAGAGGCAAAGGGAATAAGTTGGGATCGCTTTATCCACTTCAGGAGCACTCAGCATAGGACCCAGCAGTTCTAAGGAGTCTGCCGATTGGAGAACTACGGTTGGGATTTTCTACATCTGGATCTACACTTGTCATCGACTAGACAGATGAGCTGCTCTGTGGCTCTTAAAGGGTCATCCCAGGCCCAGCAGCACCGGCCATCACCTGCGAATGTGCAGCTTGTCCCAGACGCCCTGAATCAGCAACTCAGCAATCTGGGCTTTAACAAGTCCTCCAGGGGATTCAGGCCCAGGTTGGAGAACCACTGAGGAAGACCTAAGTGAAAGGACTTCTAGCGTGGGGAGCTGAATTCCCTACTCTACCCCCACCCCATCCCACTCCACCCAAGGAGGGTAGACTAAGGCTGAAGATCCCCTTATTCTAGAGCTCTCTAGCTCCTCCCCTCTCTGCTCCCTTTCCCCTCCTTTCCTCCACCCGACTTTCCTCCTGGAACCTTCTATCCCCTCATTGAAGGGCTGATTTCCTCATTGACCACCCCTGGCATCTCCTTTCCCCTCTGACTCCTGGGCATAGCGTCACCCTAACCCCTCACCCAGAGCGCAGCCCACTCTTCTCAGAACTCTTGGAGAACCCCGGTCCCCTCCACCCACTCTTCAGTCCTGCAACCCACATGCCCACTTGCCCCCCACGAATGCGAGGCCTGAGCCCCACCCACCCCACCCCGGCCAGCCAGGCGCTGCAGGCCTCCTAGCCATCGTGCCCCACAAGTAGCAGCGGCTGCACGTTTTTGCCCTTGTCATGCCAGCACACGTCGAAGAAGGGGTACACGGGCCCGGGCAGGCGCTCGCGGAAGGCAAACAGCAGCGCGAGGTCGTCGGCATCGCTGGCGTCGTAGAAGGCGAGGACGCCGTCGGCAAAGCTGAGGTAGAGGCCGATGCGCGACGGCCGCGTCTCGCGGCCGTGCAGCACGCGCGGCTCCTTGGCCTCGATGTGCGCCTCCAGGATCTTGCCTTCGCGCAGCCCGAGCAGCCAGAGGCCCTGCGAGGGCACGGCGTGCAGCCGGCCGCGGCGACCAGCCTCGGCAGCGATCACGCCCAGGGCCCAGCGCGGCTTGTCGCCCACCTCCACCTCCCAGTAGTGCTCGCCTTCCGACAGCAGCTGGTGCGCCACCACCGCCACCGCCTTGTCGAACTGGCGCGGGTCCTCGCCGGCGGGCGGCGCCTTCTGTTCCGAGCACTCCACGCGGCAACCCGACGGCGAAAGCACCAGGCTCGGGTGCGCAGAGCTCGGGTCAAAAGTCAACTCCTCCAGTGCTGCCAGAGGGACAAAGGTGAGGCCCCTACAGCTTTGTCTCCAAGGAACCGTCCCCCACCCCACCCCACCTAACCTTTACTCTGCACTTATGGACCTCAGGGAGCTGAAGGCCTCACCACCTGCTGGCTGGGGCCAGAGGCTGCACTTCTCTGAAATGGGCCACAGTCTCCTTCCTCCAGTGATGTGGGGAGAAAGTTGATTCAAGGCGTTTACCTCAGCTGGTCCAGAAAAAGCCCAGGACCCGAGGTCACAGAGCAGGAGACTTGCTCCACCTGGCTGTGTGCCCTCAGCTTATCTTGCCCCAGTCTCTGGGTCCTGGTTTCCGCTCAAATAGAACCTGGGGACTCTCCATCCTCACCTACCCCCAAATCAGCTATGGCTGCACAAGCCACATGTGAATATGGGAAGCACTGAAGTCCAGAGCAGCACCAGTACCAAGGACCCCAGGAGTTCTGCAGATCCCCAGCTCCCAATTTGCAGGGGTTATCATTTTCCCTCTTCAGAGAGAGGCAGGGCCTGACCAAGGATCACACATGGTGCAAGAGGCTCACACCTAGGCCCTGGCCTCCATGCCTTAAATTTCAGCAGCAGCAGCACTGCGGGAATAAATAAAGTCTTCTCCATGCCAATCACTCATCTGTAAATCCCATACCCTCAAAGGTCTCTTTCCCCTAAATACTGCCATAGGTTACAGGGACAAAGCAGAACCCCAGAGAGAAAGGGACAATGGGCACCTTCCATGGTGCCTTCTCCAATTGGGAAAGGGTGTCAGCCCCTCCCAGTACCTGGCATCAGAGCCCGGAACATCTTCCTCCACACCTGGAATTTGAAGTCATCTGAGATGATAGGCAGCTGGATATCTAGGCGGGCAGGTGGTGGTGATTCTGCCAGAATCTTCTGCAGCCTGAAAGCGGGGTGGTAGGGGGAAGGAATCTGTAGGAGCATTCCTGGAGGAGGTGTGAGGTGAGGGGAGGCAAGAGGAAGCACCCCAAGGAAAGGAAGACAAGGGCCATGGTGTAATTCCAGGATCTGCCCACATCATCCCCAGTTTAAAACCCTTCTGTTGGGATCACAGGCAAGCTCCTCAGCCCCTCACAGTCGTGACCCCCTACCTGCCATGCCAGCTCCACCTTCCCTCCTACTTAACCAGTTGTTGCACTTGCTCTTCCCTCTACCTACAACACTCTTCCCCCAACTCTGTACCTAGCCAGTTCCTATTCATCCCTCCAGGGCCCAATTCAAATGCCCACTCTTTTGGGAAGCTTTCCCTCCACAACAGCATTGAGCACACAGTGAAGCCCATGTCCCTCCCATATCTTTCTCTAGCAGAGAGGTCCCTGAGAGTAAAGACCAGATCTAGCTCATTTCTGTGTTCGACACAAAGCCTGGTTTGGTGAAACAGCAGTGGATTAAATGGGGGAGACAGGCTAAAAGCCCAGGGCAAGTCGGGGAAAGGGACAGGGCCAGGTGGATCTCACCTGCTGGTCACCAGGCAGTATTTCTGGAGAGAGAGAAAGAAGGAGTAGAGGTGAGGCAGGCAGGGGTACACTGGAGACCCCCAAGGATAAGGTAAATGCTGAATATGAGAGAAACCAAGAGACCCAAAAGTCAAGGCCACCCCTGGCTAGCCCTTCATCTGTGTGAATTAGAAAAAAAAGGGGGCTCCCTCCCCAAGAGACTCAAATGCTAGAAGATTGTCCCAATAAATACACGCCTGTGACTTCCTTGGTGCTCACTCAGGACTAGTGTCCTTGGGCAGTGCCCAACCTAAACAATCAGAACAGTAGCCCTGGGTCCTGACCCCCTCCTCAATGTGTGACCCTGGCCCATCCCTGTCCCTTTCTGGGCCTCAGGGTCTTACAACAGGCTGAAGTCTCCTCTGGAGAGGAGGGTCATCCATGGCTCACCATGAGGAACTCGGTCTGCGGCTTGTCGGCCACCTCCTCCAGCACCTTCTCCATCTGCCGCAGCTGCTCCAGGTAAGAGCCCAGGCCCCCCAGCTCCCGCCGGAGTGCGGCCCCCGCCTCATCCTGCACACGCTCTGCCTCACGCTCCAACGAGGCCTCCAGGGTAGCCAGGAACACCCGCATCTTGCCCAGCTGCTCCCCCACTGCCCCCCGGAACCGACGCACCGTCTTCTGCAGGGGCAGATAGGCAAAGGCACTTAGCTCGGAACCCCCAGCCTGGACCCCAGTGCCTAGGCTCCGGCTCGCCATGCCTCTCACCTCCACCTCCGTCAGCTGATGCTCCAGCACAGCCTGGCTCTTCTCCTTGTGCATGCGTGCCTCCTGCAGCTGCACCTTCTGCTGTGGGAGCTGTGTCTGGGGGTGGATCGTGAAGAGGTGAGGGGGACAACGCCCCCTCCCCAGCCTCACACATCTTCACCTAAGTGTGCCCTCTCTGGCTCACGCTCGATGCCAGTTCCTCCCCAGACCCACTCGCCTGTCCCCAGGCCTGTGTCACTTTGGACGCCTGGAATGGCATATTTTGTTGACTCCTCTCTAGGCTTGCCTTCCCTCCGCCCCTCCCCTCAGCAGCCAGCAGCGTCCCCCACCCCACCCCGCCCCCGCAGAGGTCCACAAACACAGCCCTGGGGTTTCCTTACTAGACGGGCGAGCACAGGCCCTGGCACCCAGTAGGCTTTGGGATGTGTGCAAGGAGGAATAAAGCCTCCCTATTCCTGACTTTGCCCCCCATACTTAAAAGCAGAACATCAGCAAAACATGGCAGTCAGCCTCCCTGCACTCCCATCGGCTCCCATTGGGCAGACGGTTTCAACAAAGCGGGCTCTGTGCATAGGAGGCCAGCCTATGAAGGGCTGTTCCTTTGCGACTCCTGAAATGCATGTACAGGGGAGCTCCTAACAGCCCCCGCTGGAGGGGTGCAGCCCCGGCAACACGCAGTGCAGAGTTGGGTCTGCCTCCATGGCTTGCAGCCTCAGTTCCCTCCTCTGCGAATGGGAACGGCAGTCCCCACCTAGCCTTCGGTTGTGACAACTTGGCGTCCCCACCCTGCTCTTGGGAGAAACCAGGAAACCCCAGCTTGCCTCCTCGAACGGTTGTCTACTGGGCCAAGTCCCCACCCTGTCGGGGAGCCACAGAGTTGGACCCAGGGCTCCCCTGGCGGGCCGCCAGATCAGTCTCCTCCCTGGTTTGTGGGAGGGCGCCCCAGGGCGGGCCAGGTGGCTCTGTGCGCGGCTGCCCTCAGAGATTCAGAGGTGGCAGAGCTGAGACATGGGGAAGAAGCGGGACGCCATCCTGGAGGCACTGGAGAACCTGACCCCTGATGAGCTCAAGAAATTCAAGCTGAAGCTAGGGGTGGCACCGCTTCGCCAGGGCTTCCGGAACATCCCGCGGGGGTCACTCGGGCCGCTGGATGCCGTGGACCTCACCGACAAGCTGGTCAGCTTCTACCGCGAGGACTATGCTACCGAGCTGACAGTAGCTGTGCTGCAGGACATGGGCCTGCAAGAAGAGGCATCACGGCTGCAGGCGGTCGCGTGAGTCCCCAGAGCCCGGCTGAACCCCATTCAACCATTCTGAGTAGGGTGCATGAGCTCTGGTCCCAGCCTCTCTGCCTTGCCCAGTTCCCAGATGGCCAGTCCCACCCCAGCACCCTCCCTGCCTGCCTCCCTTCTCCAGGGCTTCTTCCTGGGCTTCCCCCTTCCAGAATTCTGGCCAGGCTTTCCCTACCACCAGGTCAGAGCTGATGTGGACCTGGTGGCCTGTATTCCCCTATCTCCTCTCTGTTCCCTTGAGACTCTCAGCTGTCTGGCACCTGTCCCATTTTCCCAACTCTAGTCTCTCTTCGCAGATAAAGACAAGAAGAAGAAGTCAATGAGAGTGGCGCCACAGCAAAGACCTAGAGGCCCTCTGTGCCCCCAGACAGCCACCCTCCCACCCCTGAACCGATCCTTTATTCTTTAACAACCCAATAAATATTTCATAACACCTAGCTAAACCTGGGTGGACCCATACCCGCCAGGGTCTACACGTGTGTACACACATGTCCGCCTACATTTGCCACACATGTGACAACATATGTGCCAGTGTGTGGCTGCATGTTCTTACAGGCCTCTGGAGATTTGGGAGCACGTGGCTGCCCGTGTTTGTGGCGTCTGTCTGAGGCACTTATGAGTGGGTAGGCCCAAGATAGCACACCTGGAGATATGTAGAGAGGAGCCAGTCTGTCTCTGTTTGCCCATGTCTGGGTGTCTTTGCCCCACCCCCATGGAGATCGCAAGCCCCCAGGGGTGCACCCCGGTGTGTGGGCTCTCCAGGCGTTCAGGACTACCTCTCAGCTCCAGCTAGTAAAGCAACCCAGACTTGGCTTTCGGGGCTACCCTGGCATGCCCGTGCACAGAGGTGTGGGCCCAGGCGTGCCCTTACCTCCCGGCCTCGGTTTCCGTTAAGCCCCACCTCGGGACGGCCAGGCCCGGGCGAGTTCGGCAGCTTCAGGGGCGCCTAGATCTCTGCCGAGCAACTGTGCAGACCCGAGGGCCCTTCCCACCACCGCCTGGCTACGCCCCGCACCCCAACACCTCTAGGATTATATGGACCCACGCCACGGCAGATGTGTCAGCCTGGCAGGCCGACCCCGGGGGGTCCTGGACCGCGTGGGCCGCAGGCCCTTTGCCTCGCGCTTCCTCTCGGCTTCCAACTCTAAGTGCGCTGGAGCGTCTGCGGCGGTTCCTGTAAGTTTACCGCAGACCCGGTTCCAGCCGGCTTCCCGCTACTTCAGGCGCCCACGTCCCTCTCGAAGGCTCAGGATCCAAGTAAAGGCAGTGACCATCGTCCCCCGACCCCCCAGGGCTCCGTCCCCGATCGGGCGGGCCCCACCCTCTCCAACAACCTCATGCGACCCTACCCCCGCCTCGGCCGGCGCGTTCCCGCACCTTGAGGCGCGCGTGGGCCTCGGCGGCCGGCAGCAGGCGGTGGCCGCGATGTGAACCGAGCGAGGCGCACACGCCGCACACGAGCGTGCGGTCCTGTTCGCAGTAGATGCTGAGCGGGTCCAGGTGCTCCTCGCAGTGGCCCTGCGGCACCTGCGCCAGCCCCTCCACCAGGCGCGCCAGCTGCAGGTTGGTGCTGAGCGCCTGCGGCCGCGTGGGAGCCTGGCAGCTCGGGCACAGCACGGTGCCGTCCCCCGCGGGCTCGCCGGCCGCGCGGCCCAAGCAGGCGCGACAGAAGCTGTGGCCGCACTCGGCTGTCACGGGCGCGTCGAACAGCTGCAGGCAGAGCGGGCAAGACAGCTCCTGGTGCAGGAGACGTGGCGCAGCCGACATGGTGGGCCTGGGTGGAGGAGGGGTGGGTCGGTCAGGGAGACAGAGCCAGGGCACCGCGCTCCGGCGGCCGGTCCCCAGCCTATAAAGACCTCACACACACACACACACACACACACACACACACACACACACACACGGCTCAGGCCAAACGGGAAAGGGAACTCCGTCTCGGTCCCCAGCCTATAAAGACCACACACACACACACACACACACACACACACACACACACACACACACACACACACACACACGGCTCAGGCCAAACGGGAAAGGGAACTCCGTCTCGGTCCCCAGCCTATAAAGACCACACACACACACACACACACACACACACACACACACACACACACACGGCTCAGGCCAAACGGGAAAGGGAACTCCGTCTCGGTCCCCAGCCTATAAAGACCACACACACACACACACACACACACACACACACACACACGGCTCAGGCCAAACGGGAAAGGGAACTCCGTCTCAGTTGCAAAGGCAGCGGCAACTGCGGCCCTCAATCCCAGCCCCCCCCCCCCCGCCCCCAACCCACCACCCCCAAACAGCCTCTGTGGCCCAATTCCTAACACCAGCCGGGTTCCCAAACTCAGTCTTGCCCAGAACTTAGCCCTAGGTTTCAGCCTCTGATCAGGCCTTGGCCCCAACCCCAATTCCCTAGAACCCCCACCCCCAGCCCTCCTCACACTGCCTCTCCAGGATCGCCAGGCCCCCACCACCCTTGCCCCACTTTTCCCCACATCTCCAAGCCCGCAAAACTCACTCTGGTTGGGGATCTGAGGCCAAAATAAACTCCCCAGAGGCCCTCTCAAGGTTAGACCTATCCTTGGAGGATTGAAGCTGTATCCCACAACAGGCAAGGGGCAAGCTGCAAGCTCAGAGCAGGAGGAGATGGGTCCTAGAGGACAAGGGCTCACAGGGACAGCTGGCCACCACAGGTGATGGGCACACAGTGAACAGCAGACAGACCCTTCCAGCCTGAACCCTGGCCCCAGAACTATATTTAGCTACCGGTCTACCTCAATACCACCACCGCTCCATCACTTCTGGAAAGTGTTCTAAAAGTGAAAACTGAGTAGTCATCACATGTCAGGGCCACCTGTCCTGGCCCATCTCACTGTCCCCTCTCTGGGCCAGCCTGGAGCCAAAGCTCAGAGCCAGCCAAGAGACAGCCTGTCACACCACAGAATAGACAGACACAGAAGGGGAAGGGGTGCGTTCTCCTCTCCTCCCCCCACCTCCAAAGTCTCCAGCCTTCTTCCTCCTCCCTGCAGTCCCTACCCCCTTGTCACTCACTCATTCCCTAAGTTTATAGTGCCCCTTAAATCACATGGCAGTCATAGCCCCACCTGCTGTAGGCAGGACCCCACCCTGAAAGGATTTCTTCCCCCAGGGGAAGATCTTTTCCATGTTGGTCCCCCCAGTACAAGCCTGCTGGGAGAAAACGTGTCTCCTTAATCACTTAGAGAATGAATGATCAATGGATGATTGAATGAATGAATTAATGAATGAACCAAATCCAGAGCCTGCAGCCCAGAGCTCATTCCTGCCCTGGGAGCCTCAGGCCTTTCTGTAGGTTTATCTTTCAAAATTCAGTTTAACTTTCATTCAGAATAAAAAACAAAATCCACTCTGTGTTCTCCAAGGCCCTCCCCAGTCTGGTTCCCTTCATCTCTCTGACCTCGTCTCTCACCCCTCTCCCTCTTGCTCACTCTTCCAGGCACCCTCCAGCCTTAGGGCCTTTGCACCTGCCACTCCCTCTGACTTGAACACTCTTGCCCCAAATATTGCATGGCTCCCTTCCCCCCACTTCAGATCTTGACTTAACATAACCTTTTCAGTCAGGCCTTTGCTAACTTCCTGATCTCAAATTGTGCATCTCCCCAGCATCTCTCTTTCCTGTTTTCTGTTTCTCCCAATAGTTATCAGCACATGACATCCAATATAGTTTACTTCTTTATTGGCTACCAGAATATAACTTGTTCACTGCTGGTCTCCAGCTTAGAATAAATTATGTGGCACACAGTAGGTACTCAATAAATATCTGAATGAATAAACACAGAGACTCGGTCCTTCTTTTGCCTACTCAGTGTCTGGCTTTCATCCTCTCAGCTTCCCTCAGCCTTTACCTGGGTTTGCTCATTTCTCTCTCCGCCTCTCTCTGTCTCTCTTGATCTGAGTTGGTGTTTCCTCTTCGGTCTCTTAAGCTGTCCTATGGATGTTCTCTTGGCCTCTCCACTGGGGCTTTACTATGCATTTGTATTAATTTTATCCTGAATGTGCACACGAGGTGCTCTGGATCAAAGACAGATTTCTTATGCAGGCTTACCAGTAAATAGTAAGTGCTTAGGCCCCCCTGTGCTCTAGAATTAACATAGACCACTTTTGGGGGGAAGGGGGGCATCACACCCAGAAGCCACTGCCCTCCACCAACTACTCTGGCTCCTGTCCAGGAGGTAAAGGTGAGCCTCAGGTGAGGCGTTCTCAAGGTTCTCTCCTGCCAGGGGTCAAAGCTCAGGGCTCTGAGCGCTTCACCCAAAAAGAGGGGGGCAGGGAAAGAGGGATTACCGTGGCTCCTATGTCCCACCTCCCTCAGGTGGAAACCAGCAGGTTCAGCCTGCACCTCCCTGGGGAACCCTGGGTCCTCTGTGGGGCACTGACTTCTGTATGGATGGGGGAGGTGGGGCCATCATCAGAGAACCAGACTCAGAGAGGGGCCGGGGCTTCCCTAACTCATAGCTAGGAAGAAGAGGGTCTGGAATCAGACTCCCACTCATTGCCCGCTTTTCCCACTATTACCCAGTCTTTTTAATGTGTCTTGTAAATTCTAGAGTGTTCTGTGAACAGGAGGAACTTAATATTATAAATAATTATTAATGCAATATCTGCCCCCCAAGTATATTTGGACAGTCTGTAGGACGCATATATTTCCTGTATAGAAGACATGGCATCAAATGGACGTGGGTTCAAATCCATGTTTCATCATTTACTAGCAGTGTAGGCCTCAAAAGTAATTTCTGAAAACCTCTCTCGGTTTTCCCTTCTGTAAGGTGGGGATATGTCACGTATCTTTGGGGTTGTTGGGAAAATTAAATAAGATTATGCCTAAGTGCTTAGTACGGTGCCTGGAACACAGCAAGATACAAAAAAGAGGAGCTCTTGGTAGTATAATTACTATATTACAATCTCGTTACTATTATTACTATCTCCCACCAGAGATGGGCCTTATATAGAACCTTAATATATCCATGTTAGAATAAACAGATTCTCCAGAAACGTTGTTCCCTTCGCTACTCATCTGAGTTCAGCACTTACAATGTGCTCCTAGAGCACATCCACCTGCCAAAAGGTGTTGCTTGAGAACACTGAGCTCCAGCCAGAAACAGCTGCTGGACTGAGGGCTCCAGTTCTCCAAGAGGAAGGGATGTGTTCCCCAGCCCCAGACCCTGGCCTCACTGTGAAGTCACCCCCAAAGCACTAGCACTTGCTCTGCGGGGATGTCAGAACAAAGTCACAGCCAAGAACTCGAGTGTCTCAGTCTCAACATGTGTGGGAGTTGGGTCGGTCACCAGGTGCAGCCTGGGCCCAAAAGGAAGGGCCAAGGGAAGGACACAGTATCACATCCATCAAAACACACATCCTCACTTCCCTCGCACCCAGGAAGCCGGGATGTCCCTTGCTCCTCCTCATCGTCCCACACTCACATGCAACCTTGGGTGCAATTTCCTGCAGCCCCCAAAAGATTCAGTTGAGATGGTTTATATTAAGGGTTTTACTTAGAGGTCACCCCAAGGGTTTGAGAGATACAGTCAGATAGCTGCTTGGAGACGGAGATCCCTGCTCTGTGTAGGGGTTGAATTAGGTCATTATTTTTTATTTATTTTTATTTAAACTCCGTGGAGCAAACACCTAGAGTTTCTAGGATTCTAGAAAATATGAAAAGTGCAGGTTTCTATGATTCTAGATTCTAGGATTCTTCTGCCATTCTGTAAAGGCTTACTGAGGCCAGGCTCATGCCACACCCTGGACTGTATACTATGGACCAGGGAGGGTCCTGGTTTCTGCCCTCGAAGGGAAACAGGTAAGCAGATAGACACATTATGTGATAAGGCCTGGGGTAGAGGTGACATAGAGACATCTGGGGACATGGCCAAGGAATAATTCATTTTGCAAAGGACAGTCTCAGAGGCTATACCACCCCCAGCTACGTGACTGAACAAGTCCCTCAATCTCAGTATTCCCTATCTCAAAGGGATTGCTGAAAAGCTTAGACATAATACATGTACAGGACAATGGCCTAAAGAGGGGCTCAAATTATTCTATTATTTCTTAGAAAAGGTGAGTGTCAGAGGACTGATTGGCAGAAACTCACCAAACAGACCAGGTGGGAAAAGAGGCTAAGCAGAAAGCGGGTGCCAAGAGTGCAAAGGCACAGAGACCAACAGGGCACAAGGTGCAGCTGAGGTTTGCAGGGAACTTGACCAGGCCAAGGACCATGGACTTGATTCCGAGGGCACTGCGGAGCCACAGGATATTTACTGAATAGGGAAGGGCAGGATCATACATGTGGGTTAAGATGTGTCTTTCTGGCTGCAGTGTACAAAATGATTTGAAGATTCTGGAAGGATGAAGATCAATGAAGAGGAGGCACAATAACAAACATGAGCCAAGGGACACTGACTGTTGGACAAGTGCCACCCATGGTGAGGATGTTAGCACATAGCACTGCCCAACCTGTGTGGAGCAACACCGACAAGGTTGGAAAGCAGGGGCCTGCGACCCTGCTGGGAGCTCTCGCATATGCCATGCAGTATAGGCATCACAGACTCATTCGTTCCTTCACTCAACAAATTTTTACTGAATACCTACTCTGTTCTCTGCTCATGCTGGGGATTCAGCAATGAACAAGACAGACAAGGTCCCTGCCCTCGTGGAGCTTAGGTTCTAGTGGGAGAACGGATGCCCAATAAAGAGATAAATATATAATACATTATTATATATTTATAATAATAATACATCGCTACAACCCAGTTGAGAGGGAAATATAAAGGATTCCCAATTCTCACCTAGGAAGTAGAGTCAGGATTCAAACTAGGGACTAGTTGGCTTCAAGTCCATGGTCTTTCAGTTCCTGGAAGTGATCTCTCTCTGAAGATTTTGCAAGTGAGGCACTCCTTCCAGGTACTGGTCTCCTCTGAGCTACAAAGCCCATTCATCCATTCTTTACTTCACGAATGTTTATGGAGCACCTACTAGAACACTGATCTGGACAGGCATGATTTACAGACTGACAGGAAAGGCAGATGTCAAACAATTTCATTACAATTTAAGTCCACCCGCTATGGGCGCTACAAATAAGCAATGCTGGTGGTGAACTAGTCTAAGAGGGACCCTAAACCTGCTCTCCCAGAGGAAGTGACATTTACCTGGAGACTTGAAGTCTCAAGAGTTTGTCAAGTGAAGAGTGTGGGAGGAGAGTTCCAGGTTGGGGGGAACAGCATGTGTGAAGGCTCAGAGAGGCAAAGGAGCCTCGATTTGAGGAACTGAGAGGCAGATGTAGCTGGAACTCAGGGAGGGTAGAAGAGAGAATGAGTTGCGACACAGGCCTGGGGAAGTCCACAGGGGCCAGGGCAGCAAGCCTTCCCTGCCATGCTATTGCTCATAGCACCAGCTCCACTGCATCCACTCCACTTTTCACCTGCTCTCCTGGGCCAACCCTCCTGATCCCAGAGTGGCTCTCCTCCATGGCTTTTGAGAATTTTCTCAACCATTACACGCAATTTTTGGCATCACTTGTCCCCCAAACTCAGCTCCTGGGTTAGCCAGGAAGCATTTAACACGGTTTCGAGAGCCCTCAGAGAGCCCATGTTATGTTGGAATATTTGCTAAACGGCTATGTTATTATTCTCACTTGACAGAGGAAGAAACTGAGGTTCTGAAGGGTGAAGTGCAGGCATCTGCTCTACCCTTTTATTTTACACCTCACTGCTCCTTAGTATGTGGAATTTGGGGAGCACCATGGTTCTGGCTGTTATGATTCTATGATTCTAAGATTCTGGGACCCACCTCCAGAGAAGATGTTAAGGTACAGGGAAACGTGGAGATTTCAGGGTTCTGGAATTCCCGGATTCTAAGCCTTGTTAAGCCAAGAAACTCAGTGACAGCGAGCCCAGATGCCCATCTATGCGAGCTGGTTCCAAGCCCAGAGGTACAGGTGCCATCCACGAGCTCCTCTTCGGCCCGAGCTCCCGGGTCCAACCTCGCCGACCAGCCGGAGAACGGGATCCTGGCGCCCCCTGATGGCCAGGGGACCAAGTCTGGAGGTCTCAGTGGGCGGGCACGAACAGGGTAATTGGGATAGCCCTTTGCCCGAGGGCTACGGGCTAGGGCGGAGGCCCCAGCTGAGCGAAGGCAGGAAGTCTTACGTCCCGCCCTGGAGCAGACTTCCTCGTCGGCGGCTAGCAGCAGGGGTGAGCGCCGGCGGCGGCGGCGGCGAGAGACCCCAGAGCCATGGGGCGCGCGCGCGACGCCATCCTGGAGGCGCTGGAGAACCTGACCGCCGAGGAGTTGAAGAAGTTCAAGATGAAACTGCTGTCGGTGGAGGTGCGTGACGGCTACGGGCGCATCCCGCGTGGGACGCTGCTGCCCATGGACGCCGTGGACCTCACCGACAAGCTCGTCAGCTTCTATCTGGAGGCGTACGGCGCCGAGCTCACAGCGATCGTGCTGCGCGAAATGGGCATGCAGGAGGCGGCACAGGAGCTGCAGCAGAAGACCGGCAAGAGTGAGCGCCCCCTTCAGGGCCCCCGGCCTCTCCCGGCTTCCTATCTTCTCCCGCTGATTATTTCTCCCCTGCCGAAACTACACGTCTGTCCCTCCTCGGGCACTTTTGCTTTCTGTTCCTCCTACCCTCTGAAAAAGGCTCCTCTTGCAGCGAAGGAAGCTTCCTGCGCTTGACCCTGACTCTCATCCCCAAGGGGCCTCGACTTCGGCGAGGCTAAGGGGGTTTCATTTCCTTGTAGGCTCTGTTGCCGCGCCAGCCGGGATCCAGGCCCCTTCTCAGATGAAGGCCAAGCCAGGTGAGCCCGCCACTCCCAGTCTCACCTGCTTCTGAGCCACCGCACCCCTGCATCCCTGCCGGGAGCAACAGCATAGAGCAAGGCGGGGCCAGTTTTCTCCACGCACCCGCTCACACAGCCCCTTGGGGCCCAGCCTGGTGGGAAGGAGAAAGACAAGTTTATACCCATCCCAGTATCTCCGGAGTCCTGGTAGGCTGTCCCCCTTGAGCCCCACCCCTTACGGTTGTATTCTCAGGAATTTCTGAAGAAAGCAGTTAGGCAGGGACAGGCACTTGGCCTGGGTGCTGGCTCACCTGCTCTCTCCCTCCCGCCTCCAGGACTGCACTTTATAGATCAGCACCGGGCAGCCCTCATCTCACGGGTCACAGAGGTAGACGGGATGCTGGATGCCCTGTATGGGAGAGTCCTGAGTGAGGGGCAGTACCAGGCAGTGCGAGCAGAGTCCACCAATCCAATGAAAATGAGGAAGCTCTTCAGCTTTGCTCCAGCCTGGAACGTGACCTGCAAAGACCTGTTCCTCCAGGCCTTGAGGGATACCCAGCCTTTCTTGGTGGCCGACCTGGAACAGAGCTGAGATGTCTTCCCCAGCAGCGGCCCCACATCCAACCTCAGGTGATTCTAACCAACTCATCCTGAGTCTGTTTTTTTTAATATACACAATATATACAAAACCAGCTTCTATTTGTTGTGTGTTTCTTCCTAGAAGCATATGTAGAAACAGCAAAGCTGAATTTGCAAAGGCTAGGCTCAGGTGAAGCCTTGGTTTCATTGCCTGTTCCTAGGACATCAGTCCACTAATCATGCTGCTCCACCTAGCCTGCCTCACAGTCACCAGGGAAGATTTCCTCCTCATTCATCATTTGGTGATCCCTCCAGTGCCACCCCAGTCTGCCCTGGAGATTACAGTTTCATGAGCTCTGTAGCCCAGGCCTAAAAGATAAGGTGGGGGCATGTTTAGAAGGGCCTGGAACCATGCGGTGCAGATTTGGAAGAATTTATAGTCTACATGGCTTCTCTACCTTTAGCTTTTTCAGCGGGAGAAGTAATTCCCAGACTGAAGTAATTTTCACCGAGAGTATTATCTAAATGCAGCACAGAGGTCACAAAGTGTAGTTCCAGGGCTCCTTCTGACCCTAGACTCCAGTGCTTAACTGCTCCCTTTTCTCCACCCCCACCCCCCAACCAGGAGGAAGAGGTTATAGGTTCCCGTCTGCCCAGAAAATACACCACCTGCAGCAAAGCAAAAATTTCAGGAAATGGGTTTGGGAAGCCGTACTTTTTTTTTTTAATATTTTTTATTTAAGAAAAAAAAACCAATATACTTAGAACCACCAACAATGGATATCTTAGTTAGCTTAACCATAGGCATATTTAAATAAAGTATCCATACAATCATTGTAAAGCCTGTGTTTGCACAGTAAGTTTCATAAACCAACTTAAAATTAAGGCAAGGAAAAAATCTACATATTCAGATAGCAAAGTTCTTAAATTCTAATTATCAAAAACTTAGATACCATTTGATTGTAAAACTGTGAATGTTCTCAAAATGTCAAGTAGAAGGTCCTTAGAAAATTCATACACACCACACCCCTTGTCCCTTCCTTTCATTAATCACTAGCATTTCAATCTACTAAATTTATTTTAACATTTGTTGCCCCATTATTTTTAATCCATGTGTTTTACTCATCTAAGGTAGATAAAAGGGGCATCAGACATAAGGTATTCACACACAGTCACATTGCAAATGCTGTATCATTACACAATCATCTTCAAGAAACATGGCTACTGAAACACAGCTCTACATTTTCAGGCAGTTACCTCCATCCTCTCCATTACACCTTAACTAAAAAAGGTAGTATCTAATGTGTAAGAATAACCTCCAGGATAACCTCTCAACTCCATTTGGAATCTCTCAGCCATTGACATTTCATCTCATTTCACTCTTCCCCCTTTTGGTTGAGGTTTTCTCAATCCCTTGATGCCGAGTCCCAGCTCATTCTAGGATTTCTGTCCCACGTCGCCAGGAAGATCCACACCCCTGAGTTATGTCCCACGTAGAGAGGGGGAGGGCAGTGAGTTTGCTTATGTTATCATGTTGGCTAAGAGAGGCAGGCCATGTCTGAGCAACAAGGGGTTCTCTTGGGGGTGACTCTAAGGCCTAATTTTATGTAGGCTCAGCCTATCCTTTGTGGGGTTAAGTTTCATATGAACAAACCCCAAGATTGGGGACTCAGCCTATTGCTTTGACTGTCCCCACCGCTTGTGATAGTATCAAGAATCTCCACTTGGGGAAGTTGAATTTTAGTACCATGCTGTTTTTGACCACTGTGGCTTTATAGTAAGTTTTAAAGTCAGAAAGTGATAGACTGCCTAGTTCACTCTTCTTTTTAGGACGTACTTTTCTATTAATGTAATTTTTGTCTAGAAGGCAAATATTCTAAGAACCAGCACATAAGGGGCCTTTGTGGGAGGCTCTGTGGGATCAGGATCTAGAGTAGCTTGCATCCAACCCCTTTCTGGCCTTGAATGGAGATGGGTATGTGAGGGGAGCAAAGCAACAGGCAAACACCAAAGAGGACCAGGACCCTAACCTTAGGAGTTAAATATCATCACACAAGGTAAGGGATTCAGGTGAGGATCAAAGGTGCTTGGCTCTGTGTCCTTCGCAATATATCAGCCCACAAAGAAAGCAGCTGTACAAAGACTTTGCCTTGCACACCTTCACCTGGTTCACACCAAATGAGCAAATGCAATGTGCCTGAAGACCCCACCACTTCTTCAAAGCTGCATGTTGTCTCATTCTGTGCAGGGGCAGTTAGTCTATTGTGTATCAACTAAATGAAGAGAAACAAGTAGCTTCCTACAGAAGGCGCTGCAAAGAGGCTAAGAAGTGGCCACTGTCGAAACCACATGACAGCTCCTAATGCCATTTGAGTGTCCAGGAACAAAGCTGAGCTTCCCCAATAGGGGATCAGCTCCAGCACTCGGCATCCTACAGGGTCATTCCTTGTTTAGCCAGCCCTCTTCTCCTAGGCAGTCTTGAGTCACTCAAAACACCTCCCACCCCATTCAAGATATGTTCACTTTATGTTCCAAGGACTCCGCCTATTTCTAAAACTTAAAAATTTTAGATCTATGGCAACAACAGCGTAATCAGAGACCCAGAAGTAACCTGGCATCCTCCATAAAGCCCAGTTCTAGCCACATCTTGCTTTCCAACTTAACACTACCACTTTCCTTTTCAACTTCACTGCACCCACCTTGCTTACACCTCTGGAATACCTACAAGGGCCTAAGCGATCAAAACTCATTAAATGAATTAGGGTCCCTCAGGACAACAGGACACAAACTTTCCCTCCAGCCTGGCCCTTAACGACCCTCTTCCAACCTCTCCTCCCCACATCCTCCCCATACCCTGCAGTCCCAGCAACAGTATTTGCTCATCCCCATGCCCTGGTTCATGCTGGTCCCTTAGCTCTGCAAATCTTGAAATCTTTGACCTGTCCCAACAGGTGTCCCAGAAGCACTTTCCAGAGTGTCTATGGCAAATAATATGGTCAGTCTTTCACGAAGGACACCAGACTCAGCCCCATAAAAACACATCTTTTCAACGTCTGTACACCTGTTATGCATGTAAAGAATGATCAATAAAATGATACAGTTCCTATGTGTCACTAGTGTGTAGCAGAGTTTTAAAAATAAAGCTTCACTGGGACCTAACAAATCTCATGACATGGGGCCAGAGGTTAACATACTGACATGCATGCCAGGACTCCTACAAAACCAGTGCAAACTGAGGCCCAAAATGGTTCTAAGAGTTTTCCTAAGGGAAAAAAATCTCTTGGAGGCTTCTTTTGGAGCAGAACTCAAGAGATTTACCCTGTGTCCTCACTTTATGTGAGCTCTTAAGAGCATAACACAGTGAGTGGGCAAGGGCAGAAGTTCCACATCCAAAGAATATAAATTCAAATCCCAGCTCCACCCAGCTGAGAGATTAGGCATTTGTGCCTCAGCTTCCCCATCTATTAAGTGGGGATAATAGGACACAGCTCATCACCTGACAGGAAATAACCCATACAAGTAGTGTTAGCAGCTATATCCATGGGGTGTTCTCATTCCTAGCTCTCCCCAATGGCTTAGAATAGCATCTGAAATGATAAAACATTTGACTCAAACCTCCCATCTGAGCTTGACAAGACCAAGAAAAAGAAATGAAGCCAATGCTGGCTGGAAAAATTCATACACAGGACCCAGCCTCCCCTAAATGACCTTTCTTGAGTATTGCTTTCATAGAAAGTCAAGTTCCCCTTCAGGGGTAAGATGGAGGAAATGAACAGAAAATTAAATCTCTCCCAAGCCCTAAGAGCCTTGTTCCAGAAGGGGTGGTGTTGAACCAGCAGCATCAACATTACCAGGAAGCCTGTAAATGTAAAATCTTGAGACCCATCCCTCTCACTAAATCAGAATCTGCATTTAGAACAAAAGTACCAAGTGATCCGTATGTATATTCAACTTAGATATACTGCTATAGAGAGTTGGCTCCAGGCATCTCAGAAATCGGCAGAGGCATGGTAAACATCCAGATGGAGGTTTGCAGAGGTCACCCTATATATGGTGACACTGTTTTTTACTCAGAGACAGTGTTTCATAGGGGCGAGTTTTGTCCCTTCTCTGGAAAAAATAGCAGAAAAAACCCTGTCAGTCTAGGATCAGCGAGGTCCCTGAACCCCTAAGGACACTACATTAAACAGCGACAGGATTTCTGTGCAACTGTGTATCACAGCCACCCTCAGTGAAGGGCATGCGGGCAGACAGCACCCAGAAAACTGCTCTCCTGCTTAGGTCATCTTTCCCACACCCACTCCAGACTGTTCACTCCCTTGGCTCCTCGCTATACCAGTCCTTAAGGGAGTACAGCAGAACCCCTCTTCTACAAGATCTTCCCTCATTCTCCAGCACCCCCACTGGAGGTTCTCATTATTCTACCAGTACAGGAGTCTTCACTCTGGAATCTCTCTCCAGGATGTAGGGCTAAAATCAAGCCGAAGAGCTCAGTTTTCCCAACAGCAGAGAACACACTTCCAGACCCAAACCTATACTCATAACCAGCTTCCTTCCTCCAGGCCTGTTTCTGCATCAAGGATACTGGGAACTTGGGAATTTTAGAATCAATGATCTTCAAAAGCTCTTCTAACTGCTAACACCCTAACATCGAGGATCCAGTAACTTCAACAAAAATGCCCTAAACCAGACTGCTGACAAGTTTAGGGTTTCATACTTTCTCAGTTCACCACCCCAGCACCACAAAAGATTTTTGGCGTAGAAAGGTGACTAAGATTGTACAGAAAATGAAAATGGGTTTTTATAATTGTGCTAGCTAAATAAAACTAATAATTGCTGGGGAAATGGTGCATGGGAACTCCGTTTCATTTTAGAAACTTTCCTAAATCTAAGATTATTTCAAATAACAAAGATAAATAGGGAAAAAGTTTCCCAGGTACTGAGGGACCAAAACTAGGATAGGGAGTTGGGAGCTTGGAGTGAGTGTAGTTGCAAATGGGATCCCACATTACAGAGTTTATTTTCTCCTATAAACTAGTACAGGGCGTGACATCTGTTAACAGATCCCACCATGGAGGTAAAAAACTGAAGATGGGAAGAAATGTCTCAAGATGAAAAGGAGCATGAACATCTTGGGCCTCACTGGGGTTCATTCTAGGTTTAAGGACTCTAGACCCAACTCATTCACTCAGCCCTACATCCAACTTACTGAAACCCAGGCAGGCCTAGGACGTGATGGCAACACTGCCATAGCCTCTGACCCCTAGAACTAAATCAAAGGACTAGGCAAATGACTCCAATACTAGTCTCTCCACCCACAATACACCATTCTCTTTGCCTGTCTCAGTCTCAAACTCACAAAAGCCACCCACCTAGTACTTCGAGAATGCGTTATTTTGAATAAACATGTCCAAAATTCTTAAAACTTTTGAAACTCCTGGCCATTATTAGGAGATACAGCAAACACAAGGTCCAAAGTACAAACCCCAGGTCTCATTTTTCACACAAGACTTCTCAGACACCAAGACATCCCAGGCTACTTGTCTTTATTCATTCTCCTGGAAAGAATCCCCACCCCACCCAACTGATGTACCCACTACATCAGTCACCAGACCATTTCCTTTAAAGGCAATCACTAGAGCCCTTTAAGTACCTGACATAACAATCCCAGTAATCAGGTCTACAAGCAGCTTCAATCTCCTTTAGTCTCTCGGCAGGAGGGGATCAAGGCCCCTGGACTTAAACCTGAGAGTCTTGTGTGTACCAAGCTTAATGAGTCAAGTCAAAGCTTTATGTGGAAGTATCTCCACCACTCTCCATCTCCTGGCTCAAGCATCCCCACTCCCATTGGCAAGTAAAGTAACTACTCCTTTTTAACACCATAGTTGCCTGCCTCAAATCACCAAAGATCCGAGGGTCAAGTTCTCTAGGGAACTTCAGCATACATGAAAATTTTAAGAGGCAAGCACTTTCCAACTATGGGTGGTCCCAAGCATTTGCAAGCTAAGCTTCTAATGGTTTATCTTGAGAACTGTCACTACAGACTTGTCTAGTCACATGACCAGCTCATTTTTGTTCATCAGTTCCATGTGACTAAAATTCATACTAAACAATTGTCAAGTATGGGTAAGTTTCCAAATCTCAGTTGAAAAGTCTTTGAGCTGAAAAAAGTCTGAGTCTAGTATGCTTGTAACTACCACTGGCCAGACTCGTTATCTCCAACACTCCTAAAAGACCTCTTTGGCTGTGTACTTCCTGTTTGCTCAGGTTTGAATAATGACACAAAGCCAAACCTAAGTTGTTTAAACTTTTGCCAAAGATTTTGTACAACAAAACTGCTAGAAATAGTTAATTCACTAAAATCAATACTATATAAAAATGGTAAAAGAAAAACTCCCAGTTGGGAAACAAGATATCCTTTTCATTTATCCCTTTTGTATATCCAAAAAAATAATAAAATTGTTCAATTTCCACTTTCAGAGATATCAACTTAAATCTTTTTCCCCCCTGGACCAAGTATCAAACACTTTCCCCTCCACATTATTATTACAGTTTCTGCCAGACAGGATGATCTGAAAGATTCTTGACCCAGACCTCAATCCTCCAAGAGTGAAAGGAGGAGAGGAACCAAGTTTAACTAAAACAATGGTTTTTAATGGGAACCAGAAGTATGGTTACAATTACATAGTCCGACACAAAAAACCCATAGGTGGATCAGGAACTGGAAGGTTACAAAATAAAGAGGGTAACGCTGGGTATACAGGAAGAAAAGCTGTTCCAGAGAGCCTCGGAATCCAGGCTAATACGGCCTCTCCCTGCGATCCTGTCTGTGCTCCCCCCTGAAAGAAAAGAACAGCCATAAGGACTGAGTTATTACCACACCCCCTTGCCAGACAGCTTATCTGCCCCCCCTACCCAACTCCAAGAACTGTCTCCCTCACCCTTGCAGGGTAAATCCACAGGTAGGTAGTTTCCCCAAAACAATCTCCCTTCCCTCCCTCTTCTCTACCTACCATGGTTACCATCTTCACAGCTTTCCAACCTAGCCCTCAAAATGAAACCACGTTCTTAACCTCATTATCCCATTACCTCTGTTCAACTTTTATTTCAATTTAAAGTCTTAACTCACCTCGAATCCATCTTTCCAGGACCAAAGCCACCTCTGTCTCCACCACCCCGGCCCCCACGGAAGCCCCCACGGTCCCCACCGCGGCCTCGGTAGCCGCCCCGATCATAGCCTCCTCTGCCACCACGACGATCATCTCCATAGTTACCCCCTAGGACAAAAAAACAAAAAAAATGGGGTTTATGTGTACCCATATCGCCCCCCAAAATCCCACCTTCCCCCTAAGCCTCCCTACTTAAAAGATTAAGGATACCTCATCACTAGCCCGGCCCCTTACCCATGTGAGAGCCTCCTGGACCCCCTCCTGGGCCCTCAGGTTTTGGTGCCTTACACTGGTTGCATTCATTCCTCCAAGAGAAGTTCATGTTCTCACATGTCCTGAGGAAAAATAAGACAGGAAAAGCAGGCAAGGCCTAGAATTAGGAGCTTCTTGAATCTAGTAATCAGAAAGACAGTTTAATTCTTCACACCTCAAAATGAGGAAACTGAGGCCTCAGATAGACAAAGTGGATAGCTTCTCAGAAGCAGAGACCGGAACAGAAACTGCAATTATTGAAGCTACTCTGCTACCTTTCCCACTCTCTCACTTAGATAAGCTCTCAGCTAAATCAGCCCAACAGTGGAACAGTGGGTACCTTTGATGATTAGTCTGTTAAACACATACAACTCTACCTTAGTAGCAAAGGACACACATTTCAAATATCAAAGGATTCAAGGTTTAAGATGAGGGGAGTAAGAAGACAGAAGAAAAGTTCCACTCACGGATTAGGACACTTCCAGTCCCCAGCTCGTTGCTGTCCTCCACCACCACCACCTCCACTGGGGAATCCTCCGCGGCCACCGCCACCACTGCCACCACCTCCATAGCCTCCGCGACCCATGGGTCCTACATACAATGAAGATGGGTCTGTTCTCCACCCAAGTTTGATTGATTTCTACTTCCTTTCCATGCAAGCCCTTACCCCATCCTGCCCCTCCCCCCAACTCCACTATACCACCATCAGAAGTAACTTCTTACCTCCCCGCCCTCGGCCTCCACGGCCATTGCCACCACCCCGATTGAAGTCTGCTCGCCGAGTAGCAAAGGAAACCTTGATGGGATTTCCAGAGAATTCTTTACCTAAATAGAAGTATAAAATTAGATTTAAAAAAACACCACCACTTGGTGCAACAAAGAACAGGTTCTGTCCTCTTAAAACAAATAGTGACAGAGCAATAACGTTTTAAGTGTTGGAAGGCACAAAATTGTCTTCAAGATGTTTACCTACAACTAGCTACCCAGTCCCTTCCTCCCTACAGCCTTCCCATACATACCATCAAACCAGTCAATGGCAGCTTTAGCAGAAGGAGGGTCATCAAATGAGACGGTTGCTTCTCCCTTCAGCTTGCCTGTTTCCCTGTCTGTGTACAGATTAATCATTGGCTGCCCGGTTTTCTTATTTGTCTGAAAAATAGCACATGAGATTACATCAATATTACAATACAGCACTATGTACCTTCTCCCTTCTTCCTCCAGATCCTGAGATCTGTTCTTCCCAAACTTCAGCTCCCTTCCTCTCAGTTCTGTTTCAGCCCCTCACGTGTACCCTGTATTAAAGCTACAGCCTACAACAGCTTCTTTCTCACTTCAATACTGGAAGACAAGACGTACTATCATATAGACTGCAAATTCAAACTTAAAATATTCCCTTTATCAATCATGTCTTTTTGTGTTAAAATGCAGTTTCTTTTAGACAATGGTAAGTAATGTTCTTTCCTCAACAAATTAAGCAGGCAACAATTAACTTTGTTTTTATTAATTTGTGAAATTCAAAAGCTTCCAACACTGACAGAGCGACCCCACTCTATTCCCCAAGTACCTTAATAATACCAATCTGCTTGAAGTAATCAGCCACAGACTCAATTGTAACATTTTCGCCCAAACCTTGCACAAAGATGGTGTTGTTGTCTGAATTATCTTGTTCTGCTTGTTGAACACAGGAAAACAAAAATTTGGAGAAATAAGGCAAGAAAAAAGTCAATAAACTTTGTATTAAGATTCCACAGAAATAAACTCTCAAGTACTTAATATCAGTCAGAGAGGCAAAAGCCCACACTCCTATTTCAGTATTTGAATGAATACAGAATGCCAGCCACTTCATCTATTTTAGTTTTATGATTACTGTCTGAAACATTAATGCCCATTATGGATACCAGGTCCTAGGACTGTTAATCACCCAATATCACACAACGAACGAAGCATACCAACAGTGTTCATCAACTTTCCATTGAAGACCTCAAAGCAAACTACACACTAAAATCTGGTACACAGACAAAACAAGAGCTTCACTAAATTTTCCCCTTATATAACCTAGTATTTTCTATTTTATTCACTGATTTAGTTATAATCTAAATGAGAAAACAACAACACACTCCTTATAAACCAGAATTTCTGGAATGGGGTTCAAACAAGCAGCATCAGTTTCATCTGGGACCTTGTCAGAAAGACACCTGGGCCCCTCCCAGCCCTACTAAACTGCTAAGAAACCCATTAGCCAGGTGGTTAGATATACTTTCCCACTGCTAACTACAGTTACACCTAAACTTCCCTCCCTTCATTTCCCTACCCTGCCTTTTTTCAGATTCCTTATGCTTTAGTTTCAGAAAACCTTCAGACACCCTGATCCCACTTTAGCTGCTCTTTTTTTGCCACTTATGAACTCACCAGAGTCATGACGTGATCCTTGGTCCCGAGGGCCTAAAGTAACATGGGGAGGAAAAAAAAACAAGGAAAAAGGAGCCCGTTAGCAACAGAAGGATAGATGGGGGGGGAAAAATAATTCCAAATCCCAACTCTAGCAAAATATCAAGTGCTCACAGCCTCACTTCAAACCCTGTCCTGGGTTGTCTGCCCAGGAGAAAAACCTAGGAAGGGCCGGGTAAGACAGGCCCCTTAAGATCTGTAACCTGAGTCCACACAGGGACAACTCCACACTCCAGAAAATGCTGCCTCCCCCAGCTCAGGCTAGGAAATGTCCTAAGCACAGGCGGGGGAGGGACGGGCGGGAGACCCATTGATGTTAAAGAACCAATTCATAGCTTGGCCCTGTACTCTCACCCCAGAGAGAGGGGCTCACCACCAGCCACCAGTAATGTGATGTGCATCCATCCAGTTTCTCCAACCAGTTTCTCCAAAGTTTTACATCAAGACACTTATCCCTTGTGGAACAATTTTTAATTTCATCTTTAGAAACCATTCTCTTAAAAGCACGTTAAGATTCCCCAAAACCACATGAAAATAAAAATATACATAACAGCTATTGTATTTTTAAAGAAAGTCCCAGGGAATAAACCAGAAATCTTATTTCCATAATGCAGCCTCTATTTTTTTCCGGAGACCATCTTTGACCAATGTTTATCTGAATTCGCCATGTATAAATATTGTACCCACACACAATGACACCTAAATCATGAACCCAAGCCTTTGGCTTTATAAATGTCGAGCAATCAAGAAACCTTGTGTTAGTTAACCAAACCAGAAAAGTTCCAGCTTACTGGGAGACTTCTCAAATTTGCCACTTATTTCCATGAATTCAGTTTGTGCTGTTATTTCCCATGAGCCACATGCTCCCAACCTTTCTTGTGATCCACACCTTCCTTCCCAGAGCTAGTTTCTATTTTCCCATTTGAGTTTAAATAGATATAAATAAAATTGCATTGACACCACTCAGAATAATATATATATATACCAACTTCATCATCCTCGGAGTAGGGCAAATTTTTCTCGTCCCTCTCCCAGAATTAAAACATATGGAGGTTGTTACACACACACACTAACCTTGGACACACTGATCAAAAGGATCCTAAAGCCAAATTGGCACCATGTGTTCCAGCACACACTCTCCAGTTTCTCATGATGGTTGTCACTAAGTGCCAGGTGTGGCAACACCCCTGTCAGAGGCCTACCAAACACCTATTAACCTGGATCAAACCAATTTGGTACCAGATGACTACTGAGTCTTACGCTTGTCTGCCTCCAGGTTAGCACACATCTGGCAGCAGGTAACATTCTATCCCACCCCTTTCTGGAGGTGGTTCTGGACACTTCAAAACCTTTGCCACTTAAAACACGCTAAGACATCTGCAAATGAACAATCAGACAAAGCATTGCTGGGAGTTGGGAATTTTGGAAACTCTGTTCACTTACCACCAAATTTATTGAAGCCACCACGATCACTTCCGCTGGAGAAGACAAGTTAGAAGAAAGGACATGAAGCTTCCAACGGCTACAAAAGGGTGTATTTTTTTTTTAACGTTCCCCAAACACGGGTAGGTTTTGGGAAAAAGATACAAGTAGCTACTAAAGTACATTCCTTCCTGACCACCCCTTGCCTGACCTTTGAGCATGTCACACACACGTGTGCAATTTCTCAGACACAGTTTTTGAGGATTTTGCTTGAAAAGGTTTTATAATATTTCCTCTAGAAAAAAAAAATGACCCATTTTTCTTGGTCGTTCTTCCGATGTGCAGATGTTTTTTTTCCTCTTGTCGTGGGTGATGACAACCCAATAGTTGGTATAAAAATTCTACCCCCAATTTACCCAGAAGACATTTCACACCAGGCTGGGGTAGCCCTGAACACATTTTTGTGGTTTTTGCTTTGAAAGCAGCAAGCAGACCCAACCCCATTGCATAAAAAGTCAAAACCAAAGGCAATTTCCCCTTAAAGCAAGACAAACTTAGCTAAGCCCTACCCTAACTACTGAGCTGTTTTATTCATCTCCCCCCACCCCCGGGGTCACCCCTTCTACACTGCGAGAAGAGCGGAGTATTTTGCAATGTCACCTTTCATACCTGTGGCACATAAAATGCAGAGCAAGTTAACAGTCACATAACAGTTGTTTTTCTTTTTAAAGTTTTGCATTAAACACAGAGTTTTCCTTTTGTATGGCTTTTTAGATTGCCCCCGCCCACCTCTGAATACTTACCAGATGCAAACTCATTTAAAAAACCCAATTAAAAAAAAAAAGAGTAACACACTGAACTTCCTCCCCTTTTCAAGGGAGACAAAGAAAGTAAGGTCCTTCAGATCATATTTACCAACAGATTTGACAGTTGCTTTAACATCAAATCTAAGGTTTTCCTTCAAATCAACTACAGCGGGAGGTGGAGGAAAGGTCCAGTTGGGCAAGCTGATTTTTTTTAAGTAGCCAGGGGAAGTGGGACAGTGGAGCAAATATGCGGGATACCACTGTCAAGCATATTTTGTCCAAAAGGCCTGTACAGTTCATTCAGATAATTCCATAAACCAAGTCACACACAAAATCATTACTGCCAAATTAGTGCAAATCAAGCTCGTGGATTCAAACGACTACAGAATTCAGGAAGAGCAGTCAATTCCTGGAAGCGGAAGTCAGGTTAACCGTTACCAACTCCCTAAGAAGACATGGGAATATGAGTAACAAGTTACCCACTAACTCTGAAGAGAGGGCTCATCAGTTGCCTTGCAGAGAAAGAAGCCTTTACTTTCATGTTTCTGGCCTACAACATCATTGACTCCAAGTCATACACACCTACTTTTTCTTTTTTCTCTGAAAATATAGGTGTTGATAATCTCTACCCAGAGGTGTGGGTTAGAATTCTGGCTCTCAAGTTCTCAAAAAAATAATATGGGTATGTATGAGGAAAACAGCCATGCCCCCAAATCAAAACCCTCAAAAATCCCTAGGTAACAAAAAAAAAAACTAACCATGCACTAGAGCCTGGACTTAAAGGGATATTCATGCAACCCTCCAAACTTCCCACTGAAAATACTCCCTGGCTCATGAAACACCTACCCCATGCCGCCTCTGCCTCCACGTCCACCTCCACGACCTCTGGGTTCATAGCCACCACTGCTACGGTTGTAACCACCACCACCGCCGCCGCCGCCCCGGCCACGGCCCCCACGGTCCTGTTGGCCTCCTCCATAGCCACCGCCACCACCACTCTGGTCCTGACTGCCATAACCGCCGCCGCCACCACCACTCATGGGTGACTGATCTTGTCCATAGTTACCTGTCAAGAAAAGGGACGCTTAAAAAAAAAAAGGCTGCAAAGTAGCCCCAAATTCAACAGGGATAAAGGACAATGAGCAGAAGATAGCTAGGGAACAAAAAATAGGATTTCTAAGAAACATTTTAAGGTAACAACCAACTCTCAAAAAATATACATAAAGCTAAATACATCATCTCACCTCCACCACCCCCGCCGCCCCCACTGCTACTGTTGTACTGGCTCTGCTGTCCATAGCCCTGGGGAGGATTGTAGGAGCTTTGCTGCTGTCCATAGCTTTGCTGCTGTCCACCATAGCTGGACTGTTGCCCATAGCCCCCACTCGGGGGCTGTCCATAACTGCTGCTCTGAGAACTGCCGCCATAGCTAAAGGAAAGGAAAAAACCAAAACGAAAATGTCATAATACCCAAAACTTTCCTTCACTTTTAGCACTTCCCATTTCTTTTAATTGTTTCATTATCACTCCTTACCAATTCAGCCCCAATCTTCCAGGTCTTCCCCCAACCCCTCCTTACCTTCCAGAAGTGCTGCTGGGAGCTGGCTGCTGCCCATAGCCGGGGTAGGAGGACTGCTGCCCATAAGACGATTGGGAACTCTGTCCACTGCCATAGCCACCAGTTGAGCCATATCCCTGGGGAGTTGACTGGGTGCCATAACCTGCTACAAGGCAAAGAAAAAGGGAGCCACAAATGCTATGAGAGGAATGGGCAAAGAAGAGGTTGGAAAAAAGCCACTTCGTTCTTCCTAATACAAGTTACCCTTCTCTTCTACTCTAAGGCTAAGGTACCAACTCCTTAGGACAGTATATCTCAGCCTCCCAAAACCCAGTCTTCAGGATCATGATCTAATTTAAGCCCACACGAATCCTACTTAGTAACAGCATTTTAATGTATGAGCAACGAAAGTTATATGCTTAAAGGCCCCAGGGCAAATTTCAACTCCTACCGTATCACATGAAGTTTGAGAGCCTAACTTAAAACACCTTCAAGCAAGCCATTTCCTCCCTATTAAGTACCAAACCTAAAATTGTTTTTCTTTAGGTGACACACTCCCCTCTTATTTTACTTTCATGCTGAAAATGGGAAAAAGTACAACATAAATAGAAAAAACAGTCGAAGAAAAAGGAATGCATAGAATTACAAAGCAACATTAAGCATTTTTGTTTAAAACAAAAGTTTTTACTTTCAAAAGTTTCTAAGAAGTTATAAGTTATAGACCGGATAAGAGAAAAGAAACATGGAACAAATGGCACTAACATTTTAGCACTACTGCGATTTAAAAGAAAGGCAACATTCAGAAAGAGCAGGGACAGGTGAGGTGACCCACTAAAAGACTCACTGTTCTGGGTCTGCCCATAAGAACCACCATAGCTGCTTTGGCCATATCCTGAAGTGTCTGCCGACTGGCCATAACCACCATAACTCTGCTGTCCATAGGGTTGACTGCTCTGCTGGGAGTAGCCCTGCCCAGGCTGGGTGGGGTAGGCCCCGTAGCTGGGTGCAAAACAAAGCAAAAACAAATACAATGAGAAAAATACACCTCTGCCACCCTGCCCTCAACGAACTGTCCAGAATTGACACTCACCTTTGCGTTGCTTGTTGAGTATAGTCTGCAAAAAAAAAAAAAAAGATTCACATTACCTTCAGCCAGTCTTCCCTGAGAGTGTGACAGAGCCCTAAATTCCCTTAACTCCAGCACTTGGGGCCTCCAAATCAAGAAAATGAGCAAAAACTATGGTGCAAAAAAGGCCATAAATTTTCCCCTATAAGACATTAGTTGGAAGGAAGGAAAGGTAAGCTGGTAGATGATCATCAAAGAAAGATGGTCATGCCAAAAAAGTGTGTTTATGCGAAGACCAAGGAGTCTTAATCCACTACGCAAGAAAAAATTCCAGGATCAAGTTACAATTTTCTGCAAACTTAATTCAGTTCAGAAACTGCACTAAAACATTTTACATACAAAATTCATTTTCACAACTACCCACAACTCAAGATATGATAACCTGCCAAGGGTCACAGAGCTACCTGGGGCAGGTTTGAATTCAAGCCCGAGGAAGCAACCTCCATTCTCTCAACTGAGATCCAAAGAACAAGAACGTGTTCAATAGAGACCATTTTCGCCCTCTGGCCAATCATTGAGAATGGCAAAATTGGGGTTTTAGCGCAGTCAAGAAAACAAAAGCGATCCCCTTTGATACCAAATGAGAGAGAGATCGGCCTTCGAGAAGCTTGCTCAAAAGGCAAGACTCAGGCCTGAGGCGCCCAATGGCGTCCGTTTTCTCATCTACTCTGCTTTCCAGGGAGCTGCAGAAAAAATTCGGCGAACCCAAGCTAGTGAGAGCGCTTTTAAAACGCCACAGTAAAGGTACAGTATCCAAATCGACTCAACTGCTTAGGACAGGAAATGAGGTGCTTCCCTCGCTGAGAAAGGAAGAAAGAGGTGTGGCTAGGGGCGGATGTTCCTTTCCATCCCCATCTCAGAGAAAAGGAATTTAGGCGGGAAAAATGTCGGGCCAGATTCCGTAGTCCGTTGGTCAAGCCCCCATGCTGCCCCCTCCCACAGACCGTTAAGCGGGCGCGCGGCCTAAGCGCCGAGCCTCCGCCCCCGGCCGCGTGGCAACCCAGGCGGGAACTGGGCGGTTCCACCCCCTCCCCAGGGGCCTGGGAGGGCAAAGCCCACACCGGACGCGCACTGCGGGGTCTCCCGCGGAGGGTCTCGCGACAAAAAACGGGGCCAGCACGAGGCGGGCAGGAGTACGCGCCGCGAGGAAGGGGAGGGGCCAGAAGAGCGCGTGCGCGCGCGGAGTACCCGGATGCAGTACTGCGACAAAGCGGGCCCAAATGCGAGGCTGGGAGCGAGGGAAAGGAAGGAAGGCTATGGAGACTAAGCACTTCCACCTTGGCTCACGCTCCAAAACGCAGAGAAACGTCCCCTTCCATTCCCCACCTCAAGTAAAGAAATGTTAGGAAATATCTCCTGCCCTGCGCGAGAAGCGCCAGGGAAGAGAAACAAAATGGCGACATCAGCCCTCACCTTCCACCCTTTCAGCTGCTTCCCGCCGGAATGGTCCGTAGAGACGACCCCACCACACGCGATCGCCATCCCGGTCCCAGAAAAAAACTAAGGCCCAGCAAGAAAGGAACGAACTCCCAGGCTAGCATGCCACCCCCGCCACGCGCCCTTACCTACCGTTTGAGGCCATGTCCGCGCACGCGCAAACGGCCCGACAAGCAACACAATTCCAACACTACAGAGCACCGACGCCTCGAGAACTGAGCGGCCCCGCCTTCTTCGTCGAGGTTTATGTACGCCTCCCCGCCTACGTACCGCAGGGGAATGTACCAAATGTGGAAAAAGAAAGGGGGAAGCACGATGGGGCGCCTACCAAGCTCCAGGAAATATATGGGATCCGAGCAGACGAAGAGGGAGAAGATTGGTCATAAATGTGCAACTCATAATACACAATCTTATTTTTCTGGTGGCTACCACAGATTCCCTCGGGAGGCCTAGCCGATTATTCAGTTTCACCCCTAAAAGGCCAAAATGGTACAGCCTGAGGCCCCCCGCTGGGGGCGGGGCGAGGAGCCCGAGGCGTCTGAGAGCGGAAGTACAGTCGGGAGTGGCCCGGCAGGAACCGAAATTCTGCCTTGCCCATTTCACTGGGCCGCACTTTCACTTAGGATAGCGAGCTCCTTCTTGCAGCTGCATTTTCGCTTCTCCCGACGCACCGTCCCTCCGGCCACCCGCCTCCCCTGCGCTCTCGCACTCTCACTGATTCTAACGATCCTCCCCCAGTAACACCCACGGACCCTTTCCCTCCCGGCCTCTCGGTTTTCACTTCATCCTCTTTCAGGGATACCTTTTGGTCACCCCTGTGAGGGCTTGTGAATTGTGACGTTTGACCTGAAACAAAGCATAGATGATGTTTGCCAGACCCTTTGGTCATAATCTAGTCCGGCGTTGAGTTCTCATCCTGTTGCCCCCAGCCCTTCCGGTGACATTGCACTCGCAGATTCTACATCAGGAGTTCCCGGCCTCTGCCCTTGACTGATACGGAGCTACTTTTTATTTTCTTGAAGGCCCACCACAGAATCAATTTGGAGATCCCAGTAATAACAGCCATTTTGTATAACGCTTAAGTGGCTTCAAAATGCGCAAAAAGTTGTTTTCCCATCACAGTGTTGGGAAGAAAGGGAAGGTATCTCCATTTTCTGATAGATAAGAAAAGTGTGACTCCTGCCAGATACAATCAATGATGAAAGTACACCTAAGGATCAACAAGTCGTGATTCGAACCCAAGTCTGTGTAACTGCAAAACACTCCTTTAGATGGTTACAAGAACGCTCTGGAGGGTTGGGAAGCCTGTTCACTCACCATGAAAGCAAGGGCAAAAAAATTAACTTGAAACTTGTACTTTAATCAGCCTTGCCTGGAAAAGGCAATTTGAAACTATTGAATAAAATAGAAGACGTTACTCCTGGGTATGCGTGCCAGGCAGTTTCCTTCGCAACTTACCTTTGGCCTGGGTTCTAGAAATTTCTGGGTAGAAAGTAGGCGTTTTCCAAGAGAAACAGTGAGGGCTGTGCCCCAGGCCTGATTAGTGATCTGTTAGCCCTTGAACACCCCACCCCATAGGAAGGGAATGTGGCTCCGGAGTGAAGGCAAAGGGAAGTGTGTCACTCATTCGTTTCATTCATTTATTCAGTATTTATAACAAGCTCTAGGGATATATTAGTGTACAAAACAGATGAATCTAACTTTTTTTTTTTTTCATGGACAGGCGCTGGGAATCAAACCCGGGTCCTCAGGTATGGCAGACAAGCACTCTTACCTGCTGAACCTCCGTGGCCCACCCTGAATCTAACATTTAATAATGAAGCTAACATTTAACAATGATAATATTCATGTATTCTGCATATTTGTATATATATTTTTATAACAGCTAACACTTCAAAAGGCTTTCTAAGTATTAGGCACTGTTCTGAGTGCTTTGAGTATAATTTGTTTAATCTTATTCTTCACAATAAACCTACGAGGTGGAGGTCGGTGTGAGAATTGCATTTTACAGATGAGGAGCTAGGCACAAAATGTTGAACGCCCTGCCAGGGCTACTCAGAAAGTAGCCCAAATGGGTCAGTCTGACTCAGAGTTCCTGCTTGGGCAAACATTGCTTGAACACTGCATAGCATGTGCAAGCCAGGGGTCAGACCCAAAGAGAGGATAAAAGAAGATCCAGTCCCTAAACCGTAGGACTTTTATGACCAGGGGTGAAATGAGACACAGACCGCAAAGTGAACCTAAAAGAAATGTGGTAAGTACTCTAACATGGAATGAGGGACTCCAGAAACTCTGCTGAGAGAGCAAGTCATGTACCAGGTAGACAGAAAGGTAGAGATAATTTGGTAACATTGAAGCTAGGCCTTGCAGGATAAGTAATTCACCAACCATGAAGAGAAGAAAGGGTGCATCTGGCAGGAGTGTCAGAGACAAAGGTATGGATGGGGAAGGGTATTCATGGGCAGAATAATGGGGGGTGGCAGGATCAAATTGGGGCCCCTGAAAGTCTCCGTACAGGGTCCATGTCACCAGACTTAACTCTTTCAGTGAGTTTCACCTGAGCATGTAACATGGGGACCTCTACTTAATGGACACCCCTGCTCCCAGCCCTCCCACCTCTCCCACTGTTGATTCTCTGTCTTGTCCTCCTGCATTCTCTTTCTCTGCTCACCAGAGGCTCTGTCTTCAGCCTTCTTAACTTCTCCCTCAAAATGCAAGGCCCAAACTGCAGCCTGACATCTAATTTAGCCTACTTTAGGATATCCTGTTATGTATATTTTTTCTTTTCTTTTTATCCTCTTGTATTTTAATTTTTTTAAGTAGTTGCCAACACTGAAATAGAAAAATGTTACATCAAAATCCAAACTTCTGGCTTTTTCTTGAAAATTGGAGGTTCTGACCGTCCTGGTCCCACATTCTCATAGGACAAGGGTCAAGTTGAAGAAGAAGCCACCACCTTTAGCTGGGGCACGCGCTTGTAATTCACCACTTGTAATATCAAGGAGACTCCCTACGTAAGAATGCAAAGAAAACATTAAATGGAAGTAGTAGTCAAAATATTGTTTTAAAATATCTTTGTAATATACTAATGCATTAAATGTAACAATCTACTGGCAAGTCTAATAATTGTAATTTTGAAGTACATTGGAATGTAAAAAATATTTTAATATTATCTGTAACGTCTGTGATGTGATCTGAAAATTTATGAGATTTCTGTACGTGGTGAACACCCTAGTACTGCTAATCCTGCTGTGATTTGTTCCCCTAGTCATCAGATTGGGAAAAAAAAATGTTAAATGGCAGTTAAAGGTAAGTGAAAATAAGGACAATATTTTCTCATTCAAGTTTGGAACTGCTGAATGCTATCTTCAGAAGCTTTCTGGAGTTAACTCTAGAGGTTAAAAACTCTGGCTGTAGACTAAAATGTGATCTGGAATGTGATTTCATTCATGTCATGCGTTCATCCCCCAAATGTGTATGTCCAATCCTGACTTTCCTGAGTTCCAGGCCCATACTTTGGGTCATCTCCAACCCAGTTTTGTCAAGCAAATGCACCTCACAAGATTTGAGGCAGCAGCCGCAAATGGGAAGTTCAGATTCTGACCAGTAGAGTGGCTGAGACCTTTGATTCTTCAGGGATAGCTCTGGTGGAAGTTATAACATCCTTAGTATCACAGAAGCCAAATGCATGAAGCAACAGCCCTGGAATTTCCACTAGAAAAGTCCTATGCTGTTGCTGGACTCTTAACCTGGTTTGTAATACTGGTTGGGAAATGTCCAAGCTTGACTCCTTGACCCTCCCAGAAATTTGGCAACCATCTGTAATAATCTCTCCACCTATCATAATCTCTTTTTGCTTAAACTACATAAAGTAGATTATGTCTCCCGCTGCTAAGAACTTCAGTTTAAACCACTGTCATTGCAACAGCATTTATATATCAAAAGATTAGGAACAACCTAAATGCCCATCAATAGGGGATCTGGTTGACTTAATTATTAAACAGAAAGATGTCTCAGTCTCAGCACTATTGGGATTTCGTGTCAGATAACTCTGCTGTGGGAAGCTAACCTGTGTATCATAGAATATTTAGTAGCACTCCTGACCTCTACTCACTAGATGCCGGTAACAACCCCCAAACCCCCAGTTTGACAACCGAAATTGTCTCCAAGTATTTGCCAGATGTTCCCTGGAGGAGGAGGGTAGGGACAAAGGTTGAGGAGCAATGTGATACAGCTATACCATGAGCTAAAAAAAGATGGGGGTGGTATTTCTGGATTTTGAGAGGTGGTTTTATATATGTATAATCTGATGTTAATGAAGCCGATCAGGTCAGGATTAAGGTAATTCAGAACATTGGAAGGAAGACTTTGTCTGTATTTTAGAACAGTACCTGCTCTTTGAGACCAACGGAAGAAAGGTTTGTTTTGTCCAGAACCTAAATTTTCTGTAGCACATAATCTAACTCAACCTGTCAGGATAGCTCATTTCAACAATCAAAACACAGGCAGCCCAGAAGAAGAATGAGGGTCTTTAATCCTGTGTAGTTTAATGTAATGCGTGGGTACATCCTAGAATATATTAAGCAGATAATCAAAAAGTATTGGCAGAATCCCTTGAGGGATGGAATTAAAAATACAGAACTATTAAACTCTACCACCAGGGAAGCTCCAGATAATGTGTCAAACTTTAGGGACACCCAAATCAATAGGCCAACCCCTTGATCTTGAAGCTTACTCTTGTTAAGCTGTTGTAGGTAGCAGAGAAGCCTAGCCTCCTTATAGGTATGCCTAAGAGTTACTTCTGACCTCTTTTGTTGCTCAAATGTGGTTGCACACTCTCTAAGCCCAACTCTGCAAGTGAAATCATTGCCCTCCCCGCTACATGGGGCATGACGTCCAGGAGTGAAAGTCTCCCTGGCAGCAGGGGAGATGACTCCCAGGAATGAGTCCAGCCCTGGCACTGCAGGATCAACAATTCCATCCTGACCAAAAGGGGTAAAAGCAGTGTAACAAAGTATCAGTGGCAGAGGGAGTTCCAGTACAGTCCAGAGGCTACTCTAGAGGTGGCTTAACACAAGCTTCAGTTAGACATTGCTACCCATCATAACTTCCCAAACCCCAACCAAAACCATTCGAGCCAATCCTAAAGAACACCTAGGGCGATATATAAGATTCTACAAAGGTTCCATGCACTAGGGTAAATTTCTAGAAACCTACAACCTCCAGAGAGGTCCCTGGACCAGATAAGTCCTGAAACCTAGAGGGCCCAGCCTCTCCAGAACATCAGCTCGTTCCGTCTCCCTACCCTTCCAACATGAAAAGGCTAGAATGGCCATAGCCCAAATACTCTTAAAGAGCAGGATATAAAAATCAAAGGTGATGATGAAATTATACAGAGAAGTCAGATTTAACAAACAAATGTGATTACTGAATCATTAAATTGATATTTCTGGGTGGGTAGTGGTGGCTCAGTGGCAGAGTTCTCGCCTGCCATGCTGGATACCTGCGTTCGGTTCCCAGTGCCTGCCCATGTTTAAAAAAAAAAATGATATTTCTTTTAGTCTCCAGTATCTTAGAGCAGCTAGAAGTAAACACTTAAAATTGTGGAATTGTAACCCATACCAAACTCTGAAATCTGTTCTACAACTAATTGTTGTGCTGTACTTTGAAATTTATGGCTTTTTTATATATATATGTTATTTTTCGCAGATAAAAAAGTCAATTGTGATGATAAAATATTTATTCCTTTTAGACTCCAATGTTCTGGAGAAGCTGGAAGGAAAAATCTGAGAGAACCATATGGTAGCCCATGACATACTCTGGGATCTGTCCTGTAACTACTTGTTTATGAGTGCTTTGAAAACTACTTCTATTTTCTTTCCTTGCTTTGTATATATGTTATATTATACAGTTTAAGAAGTTTTAAAAAAAAGATTAAGGTGGATCTAAATGTACAGATCTAAAGGCTACCCAAGTTCTCGTATTAAGGGAGGGTTGGAGAAGCAAGGGGCCAAACGGTATGTAAAAAATGCTGTATTTCAGTTTGACAAAAGGCGGTAGGAGAGTGGCTGACAAATATGTTTGTTTATTAATAAAATATCTCTGGAAGAAGAGAAAACTGATAATGGTTATTTCTTGGGAAGAAATCTAAGAAACTAGGAGTCAAGTGTGCAAAGGAAATTCACTTTTCCCTGGATCCTCTTTTATATAATGTTCAGTTTTGACCACGAGCACATGTTGACCAATTCAAGAAACAAATTAACGGCTTCTTACAAAACAGCCAAGCATGGTAGGTAATAAAAGAAGGTGACTGAGTGGGGAAGGGTGTGTAGTTTTGCAGTGAGTAGGGTAGGATGGGTCAGCCTCCCCTAGAAGATGACATTTTAGCTGGGATTTTTCCAGCTGAAAAGGCCTTTACTGACCCAAGAAAGTCACGAGCAGAAAGAAAGGAGGGAGAAGCAAGCTGGACATCTGTCCCAGCCAGGGACCTTGGCGGTCTCCCTGTAGGAGAGTGTGGAGAAAGAACAGGAGTATTCACTTGGCCGGAGGGACAGGGACAAGTGGGCTTTGGGCCAGACCTGGGCCACCTCTAACCAGCAACTCCTCTTTGAGTCAATCAGAGAAAGGCGCCTTCCTCCAGGCAGGTACTGCCCATGCAGGGCCCACGTTCGGAGAAGAGAACCGGGACTGGATTTGTCCCAGACCCAATTTGTCCCCTCAACCAGCAATTTTGTGCACAAAGAAACCCACACAATCCTCAGCAGAGACCTAGAGTTCTACATCACCGTATTAACATCTCAGTTTTCTCAGACTACAAAAGAAATACAAGGAAACAGCCACAGAGGCCTACTGTGAGTATTAAAATGATATTTCTATTGCAAATCACTCTTAACTGGGCACACCAAGCATGAATAAAAGCCCTTTTCTCTCTCATGCGTCCTGCAAGATGTACAAGCTGAAGCAAAAAAAAAATAATTGCTTTATTTCCTTGTGCTGCGCCTCTGCCTGTGTGGGGCCCACTCAGGTTTGGTGTGTCTGTGTGAGGTTGTCATGGTAAACAGAATTAGAAAAGTTGACACAGGCTAGATAATTGGCCCACACTGAGCAAGGACTTGTTTGGACCAGCTAGGAAAGGGCAGCACAGTTCAGTGGGCCTGGGTGAAGCCTGGAGTCGGCCTCCTGGGGGGGCGGATGGGGTGGGGGCATGGTGACAGTGGGAGATTCTCCCATCACTGAGCCAGGTCCACTTACAAACAGGTTAGCAGTCCCCCGGGAACAAATCAGGCTCGTCCCCCAGCCCCAATTGCTGGTATCTGGCTCACAAAAATGTAATGTCAAAGGCTCTTGTTTGTTTCCACATCCTTGACTTTCTCAAGGGTGTCAGTCCAGTTCTAAAGATCAGCAAGAAGGGAGAAGGGCGACAGAAAGAGTAAGCAGCGCTGGGGCTTGGTGACAAATACACAAAGGAATCTGAAGAAACCTGTTTATGGTTAATCCTGCAAGGAAAAGATTTTAACCTTAACATGCCTAACGCATGCAAAGGAATCCGAATCTATTTATGCAAATAAATCTGAATATTTTTATCTGAAAATTTATTTCCATATCTTGACAGGAAGCTACATGTGAAACTTCCAAGAAGAATTCTCCAGATTCTCACTGTGGAGCAGCTAAAGTTAAAATTACATATGTTAGAAAGTAGAATAAAATAATAAGGGAACTATTTAGAGCCGTACTGTTCAATAGAAATATAATGCGATTCACAAAGATGATGGTGGAGTTGTACAGAGAAGGTAGGGTTTAACAAATGAGTGTGATTGCTGAATCATTATATTGATATTTCTTTTAGTCTCCAGTATCTCAGAGCAGCTAGAAGTAAACATTTAAAATTGTGGAATTGTAACCCATACCAAACTCTGAAATCTGTTCTACAACTGTTTTGCTGTTCTTTGAAATTTATTGCTTTTTTTGCATATATTTTTTGTATATATGTTATCTTTCACAAAAAGAAAAAAAGTCAATTGTGATAATAAAAAAATATTTATTCCCTCTAGCCACCAATGTTCTGGAGCAGGATGGGATCTGGGATCTGTCCTGTAACTATTTGTTGAAGAGTGCTTTGAAAACTATTGCTATTTTCTTTCTTTGCTTTGTGTATATGTTATATTATACAATAAAAAAAAGCTAAAAAAGAAAGGGGGGAATTTCACTGTAAATAAAAAATATACATATAATGCGATCCACTTATACAATTTTAAATATTGTAAGAGCCACATTTTTAAAAACGAGGTTTGCTAAAGCTGCTGGAAAGCAATATACCAGAAGTGAATTGGCAGTTACACAGGGGATTAATTAAGTTACAAGTTACAGTTCTAAGGCCATGAAAATGTCTAAATTAAGGCACCAAAAAGAGAATACCTTCTCAGAAGAAAAAGCATCCAGGATCCCTCTGTCACATGAAAAGACACATGGTGACGTCTCCTAGCCCTTCTCTCCAAAATGTCTTTCTTTCTCTCTTAGCTTCTCTCGACTCTGAGCTCTCTCCAAAAATGTCTCTCCCTTAAGGGCTCTAGCAAGCAGATTAAAGCTCGTCGTGAGATCAGGAACGATTCAAGGATGCCCACTCTCACCACTATTATTCAACAGTGTACTAGTTCTAGCTAGAGCATTCAGGAAGGACAAAGAAATAAAAGGCATCCATATTGGAAAGGAAGAAGTAAAATTTTCATTATTTGCAGATGACAAAGGAAAAAGTTCCATTCAAAATAACAACTAAAATAATCAAGTACTTAGGAATGAACTTAACTAGGGACGTAAAGGACTTGTACATAGAAAACCACATAACATTGCTAAAAGAAATCAAAGAAGATCTAAACAGATGGAAAGACATTCCCTGCTCATGAATAGAAAGGTTAAATATAGTTAAAAGTCAGTTCTACCCAAATTGATCTATGGATTCAACACACTACCAGTCAAAATTCCAACAACCTACTTTGAAGACTTGGAAAAGCTAGTTACCAAATTCATCTGGAAGGGAAAGAGAACCCAAATAGCTAAAAGCATCCTTAAAAAGAATTATGAAGTGGGAAGATTAATACTCCCTGACTTTAAAACCTATTATAAAGCCACAGTGGTCAAAACAGCATGGTACTGGCACAAGATAGAAGCATTGACCAATGGAATTGAAGTAAGAGTGCAGAAATAGACCACCAAATCTATGGTCAACTGGTTTTTGACCAGGCCCCCAAATCCTCAGAACTGGGACAAAATAGTCTTTTCAATAAATGGGCATGTGAGAACTGGATATCAATAGCCAAAAGAATGAAAGAGGACCCTTACCTTACATCCTATACAAAAATTGACTCAACATGGATCAAACACCTAAATGTAAGAACTAGCACCATAAAGCTTCTAGAAGAAAATGTAGGGAAACATCTTCAACCTGGTCATAGGAGGTAGCTTCCTAAACTTTACACCCAAAGCATAAGCAACATAAGAAAAAAATAGATAAATGGAAACTCCTCAAAATCAAATGCTTCTGCACCTCAGAAGATTTTCTCTAAAAGGTGAAGAGGCAGTCAACTCAATGGGAGAAAATATTTGGAAATCACGTATCAGACAAAGGTTTGATTTCCTGTATATACAAAGAAACCATACAATTCAACAACAAAAGAACAAACAACCCAACTATAAAATGGGCTAAAGATATGAATAGGCATTTTTCTGAAGAGCAAATACAGATGGCTCAAAAACACATGAAGAAGTGCTCATTTTCACTGGCTAGAAGGAAAATGCAGATTAACACTACAATGAGATACCACATCACACCTATAAGAATGATTGCTATTAAGCAAACAGGAAGCTATAAATGTTGGAGAGGATGTGGAGAAACTGTAACATTTATGTACTGTTGGTGGGAGTGTATAATGGTGCAGCCACTATGGAAGACAGTTTGGGTGCTCCTTAGGAAACTAAATATCAAGTTGCCTTATGACCCAGCAGTAGCACTAGTTGGCATATACCCAGAAGAGCTGAAAGCAGTGACACACACAGACATTTGCACATTGGTGTTGAGAGCAGCATTATTCACAATCGCCAAAAGATGGAAACAAACAAATGCCCACAGACGAGTGGATTAACAAAATGTGGTATAGATATACGATGGAATATTATGCAGCAGTAAGATGAAATGAATTCCTGAAGTACATGACAAGATGGATAAGCCTTGAGAACATAATGCTGAGTAAAATAAGCCAGATACAAAAGGTTAGATACTGTATGATTCCACTTTTATGACATGGTAAAGGTAAAATCAGAGGTTTATAATACAGAATATAGGGGACTTAGAGATACAGAGAAACTAGAGATGGGCGAATAGTTAGCTAATGAGGTTGAACTCCAATGTAAGGGAATAGAGAGACGTGAAGCCGGTTCTCTAGAGGGTCTATAAGTAATATTACCATATTGAAGATTAACAAGATTGAAAGGTGTTGTATAGTCCTATGTGTTCCACTGATTAACACTAGAAATATAAATTAGTTCTTGCAAGAACTACTTCAAAGGTATGATTCATGTACAAAGAGTGTTTAAGTCCAGGGTACAGGGGGAAAATGCCATTGCATGCTATGGGCTATGTTTAAAAGAAAAATATCAGCAGTACCACAGCAACAGCAGAGGTAAATAATGGGTTGGGGAGAGGGGAACAAGAGTTGAGAGGAGGTTTAGATTTCCTATTTGGTGAGGATGTGTTTATTGCTATTTTTCTCTTGGGAACAATGAAATTGTCTAAAATTGAGAGTGTTGGTGGATTGTGGGCTTTGGGCATTATACGTGATGCCTAATGAATGCAGGTGACTGAAGAATGCACTGAGTGGGGAGTAGATTGGCAAATGATGGTGTATACATGTGATCAAATATCGTGCTGCTACAAAAAGGAACAATGTCGTGAGGCATGCAACAATATGAATGAACATGTGGGACATTTGATGAGGCACAATAAGCCAGAAACAAAAGAACAATTTTAGTATGGTCTCCTTTAGAAAATGTTTACTAGAAAACAGGGGCCTAGAATGTGAGCTTTTATAGCAGATGCATTTAGTCTGGGATGGTAATTATTATTTCTGTATTTTGAGAGGCTGTTTAATATATGTAATCTGGTATTTAGAGATAAGAACGAAGCCTATCAGGTCGGGGTTAAAGTAAATCAGAACACAGGGGTAAGGAAGACATTGTCTATATTTTAGAACCACACATACTCTTTGAGGTCAAAGGAAGAAAGGTTTATTTGGTCTGGAACTGAAATTTTCTGAAGCACATAATCTAAGTCAACCTATCTGTATAGCTCATTTGAACAATTGAAACACAGGGGGCCCAGAGTAAGAATGAGGGCCTTCAATCTTGTATAGCTTAATGTAATGCCTAGATACATCCTAAAGTATATTAAGCAGGTAATCAAAAACTATTGGGCAGTGAGATGGTGGCTCAGTGGCAGAATTCTCGCCCTCCATGCCAGAGGCCCAGGTTCAATTCTTGGTGCCTGCCCATGCAAAAAAAAAAAAAAAAAAAGTAAAAAAGTATTGGAAAAGTCCCTTGTGGAATGGGAGAGAAAATATGAAACTATTAAACTTTACCATCACGGAATCCCCTGATACTGTGTCAAACTTTAAGTACACCCAAATCAGTAGGCCAACCCCTTGATCTTGAGGCTTACTCTTGTGAAGCTTATGTAGGTAGCGGAGAAGCTCAGCCTACCTATAGGTATGCCTAAGTGCTACTCCTGAAGGGACTCTTTTGTTGCTCAGATGTGGCTGCACCCAGCCTAACTCTGCAAGTGAAATCATTGCCCTCCCCCTCAGGTGACATGACATCTGGTGGTGAAAGTCTCCCTGACAGCGTGGGAGATGACTCCCAGGGATGAGTCCGGCCCTGGCACCATGAGATCAACAATTCCATCCTGACCAAAAGGGGGAAAAGAAGTGTTAACAAATAAAGTATCAGTGGCAGAAAGAGTTCAAATGGAGTCCAGAGGCTACTCTGGAGACTGCTCTTATACAAACTTTAGTTAGACATTGCTACCTATCATAACTTGCCAGACCCAACGAGGACCATTCCATCCAATCCTAAAGATCACCTAGGGCAATATATAAGATTTCACAGGAGTTCCGTGCACTAAAGTAACTTTCCAGAAACCTAAAACCTTCCAATGGGTCCCTGGACCAGATAAGTCCTAAAACCTCGAGAACATCAGATGGTTCTATTTCCCTACTTCATTTTATTGACAGCCCCTTCCAACATGAAAAAGTTAGAATGACCATAGCCCAAATATTCCTTAAGAAAGGAATGCAAAGATCAAAGGTGATGGTGGAGTTATATAGAGAAGATAAGATTTAACAAATGAATATGATTGCTGAATCATTAAATTGATAACTCTTTTAGTCTCCAGTATCTTAGAGCAGCTAGAAGTAAAACCTAAAATTGTGGAATTGTAACCCAATCCAAACTCTGAAGTATAATCTACAACCAATTGTGGTGCTCTGCTTTGAAATTTATTGCTTCTTGTATATATGTCATATTTCACACACACACACAAAAAATTAAGTCAATTGTGATGATAGAAAAATATTTAAGCCCTCTAGCCTCCTATATTCTGGAGCAGCTAGAAGGAAACATCTGAGATGATGGTATGGCAGCCCATGACAAACTCTGGGATCTGTCCTGTAACTACTTGTTGGAGAATGCTTTGAACACTATTGCTTTCTTCTTTCTTTGCTTTGTATGTATTATACAATTTAAAAGTTTTTTAAAAACTGGAGACAAATAGCACTTTGAAATGTACTTAAAAAAAAAAAAAAAGGAAAAGGAAATAGCGGTTGCAGAGCTGACCGAGGGAGAATGGTAGGGTTCCCCGGGGACCAGAGTGGAGTTGGTGTGTGAGCTGTGCCTCTTCTTAGTGCTTGAACCTAAGCTGAGGAGAGTTGGTGGTGTTCGTAAGCGCCCGGAGCCCAGCGTGGCAGTGGAGGTGTTGCACGGTATCCTGGCGATTTAAATGGACCCGCGGGTTTTCTGCTCACTGGCCTTCCAAATTTAGTTGTGCCCGGACGGAGCAAACCGGCTAGGGAAGCGCTGCGCCTCCGATTCTTCACCTGTGAGATGAGAAGTCGGGGTGGGGGGGGGGGTGGGGGAAATACCCTGTCAGATCCCTTTCTGCTTTGGTTTTGTGGATGATGGGAGCATAAGGACCAAAAAAAGGTGATCAGCTGGAGTCAGTTGCACATAAGGCAGAAGAGAGCCAGGTGTCATGCTGAAAAGTGGACTCGGAGAGAAAGCGGGGAAGAAGCATCTCTTCACCTGAAAAATGTTCGTTTGGCCTCGGTTGCGAATTCTTTCATTGAGAACGAGGATTACCATTATGTCATTCTATTCATGAAAGGAGAGATGGCTATGACTCAAGATTCAGAACCAAAGAATGTAGAGCCTGAAAAAAATGAAAATTGGGAGTGGTTTCCCTGGGATGCATTCCCTCCACTGGACCAGTTTTTCTGGGTACTACGTTGTTGAAAAGAACAAAGTTAAGGTCCTTTTAAAGAAGATTTGGATCCTCTGGTAGGACACAAAGGAAAGCATTTCTGGGTGGACAAAAGGATTCTTTGATTTAAAAAAAAAAAGAAAAAGAAAAAGAAGGTCTGAGGAAGGGAATGAAAAACCATCTGTATTTCAGAGCTTCTACATTTTACCTAAAAGTCCCATTGGATTGCCACTTTACAGTGTGTTAATATACTCACCTTCCTTTCGGCTAGCATGTATGAAAATTCTTCTGGGATATGTCATTTGAATTGTGTGGCAACCACAGAATATGTGATAAATGGGGATGTGGTACATCTTCTTTCCATATTTATATAATATGTCTACTCTGCAGTTTATATTCCTACCCTGCTTGGAGTAAAGAGTAAGAGAATTTGTCTTAACATTTCAGTTCAAGTAGAGACCATAGCTACTTTTTTTTTTTTTTTTTATCATGTTTGTTGATTTTCCTCTTCTTTTTCATTTAATACAGGTTTTGGTAATATATTGTGACATCCTTTCAGAATGGAGAGAAACAAACAGGCCAGTAGTGTATATTCCCCAGGTTTCTGATTGAGAACCGAAAACAAAAGTGGAAAAAAACACGTAGGATCTATATTCTACCATTAACAGGCCATGTTATTTTGGACTCTCAATCTCTCTGAGATTGTGTCCTTACTTGTAAAATGAAGAGATTAGGCTACAGCAGTGGTTCTCAAAGCAGGATCTTTTTAGGGGGTACTCAACATGAAAACTATTTTTATAATACTAAGATAGTTTGCCATTTTCACCCTCAGTGTTTTATGAATGTACAGCGGGGTTTTCCAAAAGCTGCTTGATGTGTGGTATCACAATAGACTGAATGCAAAAGCAGATGTGAATCCAGCTTTCTTCCATAAAGCCAGACATTACAGAGATTTACAAAAATATGAAAGTCTGACCACTCGTCTCACTAATTTTTTTTTTGGAAAATATTGTTATTTTTGATAAAGCTATGTTAATTATATTAACAATGAATGGGTTTGTTATGCATGGTTTAATAAAAACTATTTTTAACATTAAAAATGGAAAGTATAAAAAATGGCATAATAAAACTGGGAGATTTGCTTCTCATTTCAGGGATTTTCTTACTTGATTATTCTTATTGAAATAGGAAGAAATACTTATTAGGTGAAGATATGCTTTTTCTCTGTAGGAGTAGAAGAAGAAACATGTCATCATGTCACTTAAAAACCTAATCCCTGCAGAGCGTAAAATTGGAGATACAGGCATGGAATATTTTAATCCACAGGGGGAAAAATAAGGTGGCTCATTGTAATAAGGTCATTTTTGCTATGGTTGACAACAGAAAAAACACTCGGGGCCAATCCCAAAAATGCAAGGAAATGTGCTACTTATATCAAAGCACATCTAAAGGTACTGGAATAACAGGGCTGTAACTCGTTACTACTTGTATGTTTTGGAACTTCCATTCAGGAGATGGAGACAACAAGTAGAATTTACACTGAAATGATTCAAATAAACTCTGTGTGAGAGTTTTCCTGAGTAAGCTGGAATACATTTCTAAACTCTGATTCAGTGGGGCTAATTTAAGGCATGCAATAGGCATCTGGAAACACTGACGCACCCCTGTTAAACAGAATTTATCAGGCAAACCTGAGGATCCAAGATATTTTTGTGCTGCCATGTCTAGACTTTTAGTTATTTCCAAAAGCAAATAGATGTGCAGGGCCAGCTTTACCTAATAATCCTTAATAATTCGGACTACTGCTTTAGTTCTATAGTTGCTGAGGAATAAGGATCTTTAGTTTTTAATCTTTGTACCCTGAAAACACTATATCCCCCCCAAAATAAGCCAGAGGATAAATGGGCACAATATGGTCTCATGTTGAAAAGTGGGTGAAACCTGGAGAGTCTTTACATAGAAATGGTAACATAATATGAAATAAAATGATCTCACTTTTTTTTTCTAATGTAGAGAGAATAACAAGGAAACTTCCTGTAACAGAGAAAACCTATATGACTTCATAAATGGGACAATATAAACATAGGTTCCAAAGGCTGGGACTCCATTTAGCATACAAGGGTCTGCAGTGTTGGCTGAGAGCACTTCTGGGACTGGACACGGTGGAGGCTATGTCAGGGTGCCGTAAACTGTGGGATGCAGTACAGGGAAGAAGAAGCAAAGGTACAGCAAATCAGGGCCACCACACTGCTTCAACAGGTGCCCAGGCTATCTCCGCTGTTTGTAAATTACATTAGTACTCCCAGAGTCCAGAATGGAATAGGCAAGTATGCTCCCCTATGGGTAAGATATAAAGCTCTGAAACAGTAGTGTAATTTAAATAGATGCTTTTATGAGGTAATTCTTGTTATAAGATAAATATTTGGAGAGAAGTGTATATAGGTGCAAAAAGAAGGAAGGAAAGAGGGAGGGAGGAAGGAAAGAAGAGGCTTACTTTACCCCACTGAAAAGAACAAAGAGGGTAAATGGCTCCTGCTGTTGGAACAGATAAAGAGAGAAGGAGGGAGGGAGGGAAGAAAGAAGGAAAGAAAGGAAGGAGGGAAGGAAAGAATAAAGAGCAAAAGCAAGCAAGAAAAAATGTGTCTGGAGCATCAGTGCTGTCAGAAAGCAAGGGCAGTTTTCTAAACATCTGGGATTGGGGGTGGGTTGAATGTAAGAGGCTCATCTGGAAAGATTCCCCTGGAAAGAGAGGTTCAAACTGAGCTTTCAGAATAATAATTTTATCAGTCAGGATGAGCTCAGCACTTGTCAAATGCTTTGATCAGACCTTTTTACTGTCTTAAAATGACTGAGAATCCCCATAAGCTTTTCCTTGTTAGGTTATATCTATAGATATTTACCGTATTAGAAATCAAAGCAATTTTTTTAAATGTGAGAATGAACAAGCACATATCCTGTTGGCCATCAGAATGACAACGTCAGCATATGTCATGTAGTCTCTAGAAAACTACAGAGAGTGAAAAAGCATAATAACCTCTTAATATTGTTATGAAAATAACTTTGATCTCATGGATCCTCTAATAGAGTTTGGGAACCCCCAGGGGTTCCCAGACCTCACTTTGAGAAGTGCTGGACTAGATTTTTATATTGTGGGAGAGAACAACCTCAGCATCTCAGTAGCTTAACACAACAAAGGTTTACTTCTTGTTTATGCTGCATGTCCCCTGAGGGCTGAGGGCTCTGCTCTGTGTCAGCCAGGTTGATAGAGCAGCCACTGTCTAGAATATTACTGGTTATTGGGGCAAAGGGAAAGAACACTAGAAGTTCTCAGAATTATAGCTCTGGCCCAATATTTGACATGTTATTTCCCCTTACAGCTCATTGACCAGACCTGTCACATGATCTTCCCCAACTGTCAAGGGGCCAGGAAGTACATTCCTGCTCTACGCCCCGAAACCTACCACAGTTTTATATGTATGTGTATATTATATATATATAGGTTATAACAATTATTACAGGCATTTAGAGCAAATTGAGACTACCAAGAGAGCCTTGTACTGATATAAACAATGCAAGGTAAACTACAAAGTTAATTTCCCATATTTTTTCAAAATAAAAAGTAGCTCTAAAAGGCATATGAAAAGATTCTCAACTTCACTGGTTATTAGGGAACTGAAAATCAAAACCACAAGGAAGATTAGCCAAAAACAAAAGGACAAATACTGTATGGTCTCACTGATATGAGCTGACATTAGTGAACACACTTGGAATATTTCGTGGGTGACAGAGACCATCAGGAGACAGAATTAGGGTACGATATTGGGTAATTGGAGCTGAAGGGATACAGACTGTGCAACAGGACTGAATATAAAAACTCAGAAATGGACAGCACAATACTACCTAACTGTAATACAATTATATTAAAACACTGAATGAAGCTGAATGTGAGAATGATAGAGGGAGGAGGGCTGGAGGCATAAATGAAATCACAAAGAAAAATAGATGATAAAGATTGAGATGGTATAATCTAGGAATGCCTAGAGTGTATAATGATAGTGACTTAATGTACAAATTTAAAAAATGTTTTTGCATGAGGAAGAACAAAGGAATATCATTACTGCAGGGTGTTGAAAACTGATGGTAATTAATATTTTAAAATTTCATCTTATGGGTGAGACTAAAGCAAAAAATGTTTATTTGGTATAAAATTTATATTTTGACTAGTGCATGTCCTAATATAACTTATGTAGATAGTTGGTTGAACAGCATAAGTACATGGAACCTTGAGTCGGACATGAGATTTGGTTGGTTTGTCCAGAGTGATGCCCCGATGAATCCTAGAGTGATTTGATCAGTGAGTGGAAAAGTATTTGCAAAGTCCCCTTCAGAGAATGGTGAGAACAGGGGAAAATTCAACTTCCCCAAGTTGAATTCTTGATATTCTCACAAGCAGAGTGGACACCAAAGCTATAGGCTGAGCCCCCAGTCTTGGGGTTTGTTCACATGAAACTTAACCCCACAAAGGACAGGTCAAGCTTACTTAAAATTAGGCCTAAGAGTCACCCCCAAGAGAAACTCTTTTGTTGCTCAGATGTGGCCTTTCTCTTCAGCCAACACAACAAGCAAACTCACCACCCTCCCCCTGTCTATGTGGGACATGACTCCCAGGGGTGTGACCTTCCTGGCAACGTGGTACAGAAATCCTAGAATGAGCTGAGACCCAGCATCAAGGGATTGAGAAAACCTTCTCGACCAAAAGGGGGAAGAATGAAATGAGACAAAGTGTCAATGGCTGAGAGATTCCAGAGTCATGAGGTTATCCTGGGGGTTATTCTTATGCATTAAGTAGATATCACCTTGTTATTCAAGATGTAATGGAGAGGCTGGAGGGAACTACCTGAAAATGTGGAGTTGTGTTCCAATAGCCATGTTTCTTGAAGATGATTGTATAATGATATAGCTTTCACAATGTGACTGTGTGATTGTGAAAACCTTGTGTCTGATGCTCCTTTTATCTACCTTGTCAACAGATGAGTAGGACATATGGAATAAAATTAAATAATACGGGGAACAAATGTTAAAATAAATTTAGTTTGAAATGTTAGTGATCAATGAAAGGGAGGGGTAAGGGGTATGGTATGTATAATTTTTTTTTCTGTTTTCATTTTATTTCTTTTTATGTTATCTTTTATTTCTTTTTCTGAATTGATGCAAATGTTCTAAGAAATGATCATGATGAATATGCAACTATGTGATGATATTGTGAATTACTGATTATGTATGTAGAATGCAATGATTATATATTAATAATGTTTGTGTTTCTTTGTTGTCATATTTTTTTAATTTAAAATAATTTTAAAAACTAAAAAAAAACCCACAAGGAGATCTCATCTCAGACCCATCAGAATAGTCATTATCAAAAAAAAAAAAAAACAGAAAACGACAAATGCTGGAGAGGATGTGGAAAAACAAGCACATTTATCCACGACTGGTGGGAATGTAAAATGGTGCAACCACTCTGGAAGGCAGTTTGGCAATTCAGTATAGAATTGCCATATGATCCAGCATTCCCATTACTAGGTATATATTCAGAGGAACTGAAGGTTAGGACACAAATGGACATTTGCACACCGACGTTTATAGCAGCATTATTTAAAATTGCCAAGAGATGGAAACAGCCCAAATGTCCATCAACAGATGCGTGCTAAATAAGCTGTGGTAGATACACATACAATGGAATATTACGCAGCTATGAGGCAGAATAAAGTCATGAAGCTTGTAACAACATGGATAAACCTTGAGGACATTATGCTGAGTGAAATTAGCCAGAAACAAAAGGACAAATACTGTATGGTCTCAATAATATGAGCTAACATTAATGAGTGAATTTTGAGAGTTAAAGGTTAAGAGCACAGGTTATCGGGAGATAGAGGGTAGTGATTGGGCATTTGGTGGTGAAGGAATATAGAATGTGCAACAGGTCTGATTATAAAAATTCAAAAATGGATAGCACAATGCTATCTGATGGTAGCACAATAATATAAGTACACTGAATGAAGCTGAGTATGAGCATGGTTGAGGGAGAAGGGCTGGAAACACGCATGAAACCAGAAGGAAAGATAGAGGATAAAGACTGAGATGGTATAACTTAGCAATGCCGAGAGTGAACAATGATGGTGATTAGATGTACAAATGTAAGAATGTTTTTGAGTGAAAGAGAACATAGGAATGTCAACATTGCAAGGTATTGAAAATGGGATGGTATAAAGGGAAAAATACAATCAATGCAAGCTAGGGCCTATAGTCAACAGTACCATTTTAATATGCTTCCACTGAATGTAGTAAAGGCATTATGCCAAAACTAAATATCAATAAGCAGGGCATATGGGGGGAGAGGTATGGGATTCTTTGCAGAAGAAATGGAAACGTCCCCATATAGATTGTGGTGGTGAAGGCATGGCTATGTGATTATACCAGGAACCATTAATTTTTTTACTTAGATTGGATTGTATGATGTGCAAATAAAACCATTTAAAAGTGAACAGAGAGATACAAGCGCTGTAGAAAATGTGGAGAAAGAGATGTACTTATTCACTGTTGGTAGAGAAGCTGAGAGGTGCAGCCCCCCTGGAGGGCAGTGTGGTGGTTCCACGGGAGGCTAGTGGCTTTGGCTGGAAGGTAGATTTTAAAAGCCATGAACTTGGATATTTAGCAGAAGAGATTTCCAAATTAAGTGTCGAAAGTGCAGCCTGGTTTCTCCTCACAGCTTATAGTGAAATGCGAAAGGAAAGAGATAAGCTGAGAACTGAACTCTTGAGTACAAAGAAACCAGAAATTGAAGTTCTGGAAAATGCTGGGCCTCCAGAAATGGAGACCCCAGAGAATAGTGCTCCACGTGAGGATTTGACCAGATGTGGAACCAGTCAGCCATTTCAGAGAAAGTCAGGATCGGACATGGAGTTATCCAGGAAAGATTTGTGGAAACTCCTTATGTCTGATGGGCATGATCCAAGGCTACTGCATAGAAAGCCAACGAGAGTGCTATGGGACCTGTGTAAACAGAGCCGCTGCCAGTCTGGACTGAGGGGTTCAGAGAAGGGACACATTGGAGGAAAAATATCTTCAGAGGCAAAACCATGGAGCCTGAGGTCTGAAGTCAGGAAGCCTCGGGCCAGGAGAGTGGACCCACCCAAGCCCGTGGAGAGGGTGAGTTTACCCCAAAGGCAGAGAATGGGCATTCCACCTCATTGCAGTGGAAGAGTCATGCCGCCTCAGGCCTTGGAGAGGGTGAAGCACGTTTCTTGGGGTTGGGGGAGAGCCTGGCTGCCACCACATGGAGGGGCTGAGCGTGTGCCCCGGAGATGGCAGAAAGCCCGGGTGCGGCCCCAATGCTTGGAGAGGGTGGAGCCGAGAGAAAGGTGGTCTCCCCAATATCCCCCAAGGTTGCATTCAGAGAGAGGCAGGCGTAGGCATTTGGAAAGGGTGGGACTGCCACTTTCTAAAGCCCTGAGGATAAATGAGTCTCAGACTTTGAAGTCTAATGGACTTTGCCCTGCAGGTTTTCGAAACTGTATGGGTCCGGTGACCCCTGTGTTCCTTCCTCCCTATGGAAATGTATATATATATCCTATGAATGTTCCTCCTTTGTATGTTGGCAGTAAATAACTTGTTGTGAGTTTTCAAAGGTCCAGAGCAAATGGAGAGAATTTTGCCTTAGGACAGACCATGCCTGTAACTGAGTTGATGAGATTTTATACTGTCTCTAATTTTTTACTTCATTGTATTGCTACTGATAGGTTTAAGGATTTCTGACATTGTTATGAAATTAATGTATTTTGTATTTGGGAAAAACATGTCTTTTTTAGGGGCCAGAGGGTGGAATGTGCTGGTTTGAAGGGAAGTATGCCCCCTAAGAAAAGCCATGTTTTAATATGGATCCCATTTCTTAAAGGTAGAATAGTCTCTATTCAATGCTGTGTATTTGGGACTGTGATGGGATCATCTCCCTGGTTGATGAGATTTAGTTAAGAACAGTTGTTAAACTGGATTAGGGGATGACATGTCTCCACCCATCTGAGTGGGTCTTGATTAGTTTTTGAAGTCCTATAAAAGAGGAAACATTTTGGAGAATGAGAGACTCAGAGAGACTCAGAGAGAGCAGAGAATGCTGCAGCACCATGAAGCAGAGAGTCCACCAGCCAGCGACCTTTGGAGATGAAGAAGGAAAACGCCTCCCGGGGAGCTTCACGAAATAGGAAGCCAGGAGAGAAAGCTAGCAGATGATGCCGTATTTGCCATGTGCCCTTCCAGCCGAGAGAGAAGCCCTGACTGTGTTCACCATGTGCCGTCTCACTTGAGAGAGAGACCCTGAACTTCATCGGCCTTCTTGAACCAAGGTATCTTTCCCCGGATGCCTTTGATTGGACATTTCTATAGACTTGTTTTAATTGGGACATTTTCTCGGCCTTAGATCTGTAAACTAGCAACTCATTAAATTCCCCTTGTTAAAAGCCATTCCTTTTCTGGTATATTGCATTCTAGCAGCTAGCAAACTAGAATAAATGGCAAGAAAGGGGGAAAACTCAACTTCCGCATTTGGAGAATTCCTGATATTCTCGTAAGCAGTGGAGAAAAATCAATAGGATGGGCCCTCAATCTTGGGGTTTGTTCCTATGAAACTTATCCCCGCAAAGGATAGGCTAAGCCTACTTAAAATTAGGCCCAAGAGTCACCCCTAGAGTTTCTCTGTTGTTGCTCAGATGTGGCCTCTTTCTCTCTCAGCCAACAAGACAAGCAAACTAACAACCCTCCCCCTCTTTATGTGGAACGTGATTCCCAGGGGTGTAAACCACCCTAGCAACATGGGACAGAAATCCTAGAATGAGCTGGGACTCAGCATCAAGAGATTGAGAAAACCTTCTCAACCGAAAGAGGGAAGAGAGAAATGAGACAAAATAAAGTGTCAGTGGCTGAGAGATTTCAAACAGAGTCAAGAGGTTATCCTGGAGATTATTCTTACGCATTATATAGATATTCCCTTTTTAGTTTAAGGCATGTCAGAGAGGCCAGAGGGAAGTACCTGAAACTTTAGAGCTGTGTTCTAGTAGCCATGTTTCTTGAAGATGGTTGTATAATGATATAGCTTTTGCAATGTGACTGTGTGACTGTGAAAACCTTGTGTCTGATGCTCCTTTTATCTACAGTATGGACAGATAAGTAAGACATATGGATTAAAACCAAAAAATAGGGGGAACAAATGTTAAATTGAGTAGCTTGAAATACTAGTGACAGATAAAAGGGAGTGGTAAGGGGTATAGGAAAAAAATAGGGGGAACAAAGGTTAAAATAGATTGGGTAGAGGGAAATAGCAGTCAATGAAAGGGAGAAATAAGGGGTATGGTATGTATGAGTTTTTTGTTCTTTTTTATTTCTTTTTCTGGAGTGATGCAAATGTTCTAAGAAATGATCATGGTGATGAATATGCAACTATGTAATGATATTGTGAGTCACTGATTATATACCAAGAATGGAATGCTTATATATTAAGAATGTTCGTGCTTGTATGTTGTTATATTTTGACAATGAAAATATTTTTTAAATTTTTAATAAAAGAAAGAATAAGGGGTGAAAAAATTGGGAAGATTGCAATACTAGTGGTCATTGAGAGAGAGGGGTAATGGGTATGAGAGGTACGAGTTTTTTCTTTTTTCTTGTTATTTCTTTTTCTGGAGTGGTGCAGATGTTTTAAAAATGATCATGGTGATGAATACACAACTATGTGATGATAACGTGAAACTATTTTGTGAGCCATTGATTGTACACTTTGGATGGGCTATATGTGCATGAAAACATCTCAATAAAAATATATTTTTTAAAGTAGCTCTTTGTATGAATTAGGTATATTTAGCTACGTGTAACAGAATTCACAAACAACCATTGCTAACACAATAAAAACAGTTTTAGTTTTCTCAAAAAACACACTGCTTGTGATTGTGAAAACCTTGTGCCTGATGCTCGTTTTATCTACCATATCAACAGACGAGTAGAACATATGTAATAAAAATAAGGAATGGGGGATCAAATGTTAAAATAAATTTAATTTGAAATGCTAGTGATAAATGAAAGTGAGGGGTAAGGGGTATGGTATGTATCTTTTTTTTCTGTTATTGTTTTATTTCTTTCTCGGTTGTCTTTTTATTTCTTTTTCTAAATTGATGCAAATGTTCTAAGAAATGCTGAATTTGCAATTATGTGATGATATTGAGAATTGCTGATTATATATGTAGAATGGGATGATACATTAACGTTTTTGTTTGTTCTTAATTTTTTAATTAATAAATAAATTAAAAAGAAAAAAAATGAGAAAAGAAAAAAAGCACACACACTGCTGGCTGGGTTTACCTGAGGATCATGGTGTACCAACTCCTGAACTAGAACTAAAGCCATCTAACTTTGGTCTGTTATAAAACCCACCTGGAAGCAGGGGGAGAGATCAAGTTGGAGATCCCTGGCTTGTGGCCAAGTCTCCTAAGTCATAGCTCTCTGTGGAATGGTCCCCTAGCTAAAAAAGGGCTCAAGAAGACGTGGTTTCTTCTATGAATTGGTGAGGATATAAATTGGCTCGTAATGCCTCAGAGATTTTGTGCACTCACTTAACAAGGGGAGAATTTAACAATCAGTAACTCAAGACCATTTATAGGAAAGGTCAGCTACCAAGGGAGCCAACCCAATTCCAAAGATGAAAACCGGTGCCCCTCTGATAAATACTATTCCAGGGTCACCTAAGACCTTGACTGGCTCAGCTTGAGTCAAGTGTCCTGTTCAAGAACTGGCCAGGATTGCAGAATACACATCAACGGTTCCTTAGGAAACCAAATATTAAGTTGCCTTATGACCCAGCAATACCACTACTCAGTATATATACCAAGTGGAACTGAAAGCAGTGACATGAACAGACAATTGCACACTGACGTTCACAGCAGCACTATTCACAATTGTCAGTTGTCAAAAGGTGGAAACAATCCAAGTGCCCATCAACAAATGAGTGGATGAACAAAGTGTGGTATGATGGAATATTATGCAATAGGAAGGTGAAATGACATACTGAAGTATATGTCAAGATGGGTTGAACCTGAGGACATAATGCTGAATGAATTAAGCCAGACACAAAAAAGATAGGCACTGTATGCTTTCACTATTATGACCTTGGCAAAGGTAAACTCAGAGGCTTATAATGTAGAACATAAGGGACCTAAACACACGCAGAAGCTAGAGATGGATGAATGGTTAGCTGATGAGGTTGAACTTAAATGTAAGGGAATGGATAGAGGTGAAGACAGTTCATTAGTGGGTCTAGAAGTAATATTGCCATATTGAAGGTGAACAGGATTGAAAAGGATTGTGTAGAGCCATGTATCCCACTGATTATCTCTACAAATATAAGTAAGTTTTTGCATGAACTACTTCAAAGGTGAGAATCTTGTACAAAGAGTCAGTAATAGAGGGTTATAGGGGGAGAACTACTATTGCATGCTATGGCTTATATTTAACAGGAAGACATCAACAGTACCACAGCAATACCAGGGATAAATAATTGAGGGGCAGAGATGTTTGGATTTTTTATTTAGTGAGGGTATGTTTATCTGTTATTTTTCTCTTTGGAACAATGAAAACTGTCTAAAATTGAGAGTGTTGACGATTGTACAATTAAGTGTGGATAACGTGAGACATGGATTGTTTACTTTGGACCTTATCCATGATGCTCAATGGATGAAGGTGGCTAAAGGATACATTGACTGAGAAGCAGAATGGTGAACTATGGTGTACACATACCATGGAATATTGTATGGCTACACAAAGGAATGAAATAGTGAGGCATGCAACGACATAATTGAACCTTGAAAACACTGGGTTGTGCAAATTAAGCCAGAAACAAAAGAACAAATATGTATGGTCTCTCTTAGAAAATACCTATAAAAAAATTGGGGCCTAGATTGTAAACTCTTGTAGCAGTCACATTTAGTGCTATATATGTAGAACCTGGTATTTCCCTGGAACATTGGCTTCCTGTGTGTCACCTAAGACTCAGAGTTGGAGGTCTGCAGCTTTGAAAGTCTGCGTTTCTACGTACAACAACAGTTAAAGAGACTGAAAAAGAGACCAGGCTTCAATTAGAGATAAAAATGAGGTCAATCTGGTCAGGACTAAGGTAAATCAGAATACAGGATAAAGGATAATATTGTCTGTATTTTAGAACTTCACCTACTGTATGAAACCAAAGGAAGAGAGATTTATTTTGTTCAAAACCTAACTTTTCTGTGTCACATAATCTAACTCAACCTGTCTGGATAGCTCATTTAACCTAAACACATGGTGCCCAGAAGGGGAATGAGGGCTTGCAATTCTGTACAGCTTAATGTAATTCCCAGACACATTCCACAGTATGTTGGGCAGATAAAGAAAAAGTACTGACAATGGTGGGTGCTATAGATGATTTCACAGCATAGGTGTGTGGTTGAAAGGAAGGTTATGTTGAGTAGCTAACCCATTGTTCTTCAGATTGCCTGGGCAGTATTGGTGGAAATTGTCTTTTGTATGATCAACAAACTTAATTTTCTAAAAAAAAAAAAGTACTGACAAAGTCCCTTGAGGGATTGGAGAAAAAATATAAAGCTATTAATTTTTACTACTGGGGAAAACCCTGATACTGTCTCAAACTTTATGGACTCCCAAGTCAATGGGCCAAGCCCTTAATGTTGAGGCTTGCTCTTATGAATCTCATTTCTATAGCAGAGAAGCTAAGCCTACCTATATTTATGATTAAGAGTTGCTTCAAGAAAATCTCTTTTAGACCATCAGGAGATAGAAATAGCGTAAGATATTGGGTAATTGGAGCTGAAGGAATACAGATTGTGCAAAAGGACTGAATGCAAAAACTCAGAAATGGACAGCACAGTACTACCTAACTGTGATGCAATTATGTTAAAACACTGAATGAAGCTGAATGTGAGAATGATAGAGGGAGGAGGGTTGGGGGCACAAATGAAATCAGAAAGAAAGATAGACAATAAAGATTGAGATGGTATAATCTAGGAATGCCTAGAGTGTATAATGATAGTGACTAAATGTACAAATTTTAAAAATGTTTTTACATGAGGAAGAACAAAGGAATGTCATTACAGCAGGGTGCTGAAAATAGATGGGAATTAATAGCTTAAAATTTCAATTTTTGTGTGAGACTAAAGCAAAAAATGTTTATTTGGTACAAAATTTATACTTTGACTAGTGCATTTCCTAATATAACTTATGTAGACAGTTTAATTGAATACCATAAGTACATGGAACCTTGAGTACGACATGAGATTTTGTTGGTTTGTCCGGAGTGATACCCTGATAAATCCCAGCGTGATTTGAACAGTAAATAAAAAAGTATTTGCAAAGTCCCCTTCAGAGAATGGTGAGAACAGGGGAAAATTCAACTTCCCCAACCAAGTTGAATTCTTGATACTCTCACAAGCAGAGTGGACAACCAAAGCTATAGGCTGAGCCCCCAGTCTTGGGGTTTGTTCATATGAAACTTAACCTCACAAAGGATAGGTCAAGCCTACTTAAAATTAGGCCTAAGAGTCACCCCCAAGAGAACCTCTTTTGTTGCTCAGATGGGGCCTCTCTCTCCAGCCAACACAAGCAAACTCACTACCCTCTCCCTGTCTATGTGGGACATGACTCCCAGGGATGTGGACCTTCCTGGCAATGTGGGACAGAAATCCTGGAATGAACTGAGACTCAGCATCAAGGGATTGAGAAAACCTTCTCGACCAAAAGGAGAAAGAGTGAAATGAGACAAAGTGTCAATGGCTGAGAGATTCCAAACAGAGTCAAGAGGTTATCCTGGGGGTTATTCTTCACATTAAGTAGATATCACCTTGTTATTCAAAATGTAATGAAAAGGCTGGAGGGAACTGCCTGAAAATGTAGAGCTGTGTTCCAGTAGCCATGTTTCTTGAAGATGATTGTATAATGATAATAGCTTTCACAAAGTGACTGTGTGATTGTGAAAACCTTGTGACTGTGTGATTGTGAAAACCTTGTGCCTGATGCTCCTTTTATCTACTTGTCAACGGACAAGTAGAACATATGGAGTAAAAATAAATAATAGGGGGGCAAATGTTAAAATAAATTTAGTTTGAAATGCTAGTAATCAATGAAAGGGAGGGGTAAGGGGTATGGTATGTATAAATTTTTTTTCTGTTTTTGTTTTATTTCTTTTAATGTGTTGTTGGATTTGATTTGCTACACTTTTATTGAGAATGTTTGCATCTATGTTCATTAGGGAGATTGTTCTGTAATTTTCCTTTCTTATAATGTCTCTATTTGGGTTTGGTATTAAAGTCATATTAGCTTCATAAAATGAGTTAGGTAATTATTCTTTTCTCTCGATTTTGAAAATGTTTGAGCAGAATTGGTGTTAGTTCTTTTTGAAATGTTTGATAAAATTCCCCTGTGAGTCATCCAGCCCTGGACTTTTCTTTGTAGAAAGATTTTTAATAACTAATTGAATCTCTTCACTTGTAATTGGTTTGTTAAGAACTTCTATTTCTTCTTGAAACAGTGTTGGTAATTCATATGCTTCTAGAAATTTGTCCATTTCATCTAAGTAATCTATTTTGTTGGTAAATAGTTGTTCATAATATCTTCTTATGATTTTTTTAAATATCTTCAAGATTCATAATAACAACTCCTTTCTCATTTTTAATTTTGTTTATTTGCACCCGCTCTCTTTTTTTTTTTTCTTAGTCAATCTAACTAGGGGTCCGTCAATTTCTCAAAGAACCAACTTTTAATTTTATTGATTCTGTTCATATTGTATGTTGATTGGTTTTATTAATAAAAATTTTTTTAATTAAAAAACTAATAATATATATATATTGGGTAAATAGAAATACTAGCAGTCAATGTGGGGGTAAGGAGTATGGTATGTATGAATTTTTTCTTTTTTCTTTTTATTTCTTTTTCTGGAGTAAAGCAAAGGTTCTAAGAAATGATCATGGTGATGAATACACAACTACGTGATGATATAGGTGAGTCATTGATTATATACCTAGAATGGAATGCTCGTATGTTGAGAATGTTCGTGTTTGTATGTTAGATTTTGTCAATTAGAAAATATATATATATATATAAATGCATTGATTCTTTCTCTTGGTTTTGTTGTCGTTGTTCTCCAGTTCGTTTATTTCTGCTTAATCTTTGTTATTTCTCTTCTTCTATTTACTTTGGGGTTAGTTTGCTGTTCTTTCTCTAGTTCCTCCCGGTGAGCAGTTAGGTTTTTTTTTTTTTTTTTTTTGCTCAGTATTCTTTTTTAATGTAGGCATTTAGGACAGTAAGCCTCCCTCTCAGCACTGCCTTTGCTGCATCCCATAAGTTCTGAGATGTTGCATTTTTATTTCATTCATCTCTGGGTATTTACCAATTTCTCTAACAATTTCTTCTTTGACCCACTCATTGTTTAAAAGTGTGTTGTTTAATCTCTATCTGTTCGTAAAAGTTCTAATTCTTTGGTGATCGTTAATTTCCAACTTAATTCTATTGGGGTCAGGGAAAGTGTTTTGAATAATTTCAATCTTACTATATTTATAAAGGCCCGATTTGTGTCCCGGCATATGATTTATCCTAGAGAATGTTCTATGAGGACTACAGAAGAATGTCTATCCTGGTATTTTAGGGTGTAATGATCTATATATATCTGTTAGGTCTAATTCATTTATCACGTTGTTTAAATTCTTTATTTCCTTACTGATCCTCTGTCTGGTTGTTCTATTGATAGAGGAGAGTGGTGCATTGAAATCTCCCACTTTTATTGATGAAATGTCATTTGCTCCCTTGAATTTAACCAGTATTTACCTCATGTGCTTTGGAACTCCTTGATTGGGATCATAAACATTTATGATTGTTATTCCTTCTTGGTGAATTGTCCCTTTTATTAATAGACAGTGTCCTTCCTTGTCTCTTATGACAAATTTACAGCATATAGATGGATCATATTTTTTAATTCATTCTGCCAATCTGTATTTCTTAATTGGTGAGTTTAGCCCATTAACATTCAGAGTTATTACTGTAAAGGCAGTTGTTGAATCTACCATCTAATCTTTCAGTATTTATTTATCAGACCTATATATTCTTTTCCATCTCCTTCCTATAATCCCCTTTAAGTTACCCTTACCGTTACTCTTCAATTCTATACTCTTCTCCAGACCTCCCTCTCCTGTCTTTTTTCAGTTGACAGAACTACCTTTAGTGTTTCTTGTAGGGCAGGTGTGTTAGTTAGATTCAGTTGTCAACTTGGCCAGGTGAGCATCCCTAGTCTTGTTGCTGCGGACATAAGCCAACGGTACGTGAACCTCATCTGTGACTAATTACATCTGCAGTCGGCTAGGAGGCATGTCTGCTGCAATGAGTGACGTTTGACTTAATTGGCTGGTGCTTAAATGAGAGCGTGCAATGTAGCACAGCCTAAGCAGCTCGGCATTCCTCATCTCAGCACTTGCAGCTCAAGCCCAGGCCTTTGGAGATGCAGAAAGAAGTCACCCCAGGGAAAGTTGTTGGAACCCAGAGGCCTGGAGAGAAGACCAGCAGAAACCATCCTGTGCCTTCCCATGTAAGAAAGAACCTCAGTGGAAAGTTAGCTGCCTTTCCTCTGAAGAACTAACAAAATAAATCCCCTTTTATTAAAAGCCAATCCGTCTCTGGTGTGTTGCATTCCAGCAGCTAGCAAACTAGAACAGCAGGTCTTTTGTTGGCAAATTCTTTTAGCCTTTGTCAGTGAAGATTTTAATCTCTCCCTCAATCTTGAAGGACAGTTTAGCAGGATAAAGAATTCTTGACTGGAAATTGTTCTCATTCAGAACCTTAACTACATCATACCATTGCCTTTTCACCTCCATGGTGGCTGTTGAGTGGGCTCAACTCAGTCTGATGAGGTCTCCCTTATAAATAGTGAATCACATCACTTCTCGGCCTTTTGGCTAAGATCAAGTGTAGTAGTGAATCACTTTTCTGTTGCTGCTTTGATGGCTTTTTGCTTCTCTTCAATATTTGACATTCTGACCAGAATGTGTCTTAGAGTAGGCCTGTTTGGATTTGTTCTATTTGGGGTTCATTGGACTTCTTTGATTTACATATTTATGTCTTTTATAAAGACTGGGACGTTTTCTCCCACTATCTCTTCAACCAGCCTTCAGCTGTAGTTTGTTAAAGCTGCCAAAATGCGATATACCAGAAATAGAATGGCTTTTATAAAGGGAATGTATTAGGTTGCAAGTTTATAGTTCTGAGGTCATGAAAATGTCCAAATTAAGGCACCAATAAGTGGTGACTTTCACTCAAGAAAGACTGATGCCATCTGGAACGCCCCTGTCAGCTGGGAAGGCATGTGGCTGGCATCTGCTGGTGCCTTTTGGCTTTTGGACACCTCTGTTGCTTTCAGCCTCTCTTTCCTGTGGGGGTTCCTCACTTGACTTCTCCTGGACTGGGTTTCATCTCTTGACTTCCCTCATTTGGGGTTTCTCTGTCAGCTGGAAAGGCACATGGTAACATCTGCTAGCTTTTTCTCCCAGCTTACTGTTGCAAAATTGCTGGTCTAGGGTAGGAGTGGGGGGTACTTCTGTATCTCCAGAGGTCTCTGGCTGTGTGGGCTATAGGCTTTGAAGCTTTTCCTAAATGGTTCGCTCTTAGGGGACTCTAGTAAGCAACTCCACCTTGAATGGGTGGAGACACTTTGTGCCGGTTTGAAAGGATTTGTGTATCCTAGAAAAGCCATGTTTTAATCCTGATGAATCTTGTGGGAGCAACCATTTCTTCTAATCCCTGTTCAGCACCACAGGTTGGAAACTTGATTAGGTTATCTCCATGGGGATGTGACCCACCCAGTTGTGGGTATTAACTTTCGAATAGAGGGAGATGTGACTCCATCCATTCCAGGTGGGTGTTGAGTACTTTACTGGAATCCTTTAAAAGAAGAAGCATCTTGGAGAAAGCTTGAGAATGACAGGAGAGCAACAGAGCAGAATGACAAGAATAATAAGAGAACCACAGAGTCCACCAGCCAGTGACCTTTGGAGATGAAGAAGGAGAACGTCCCAAATGAACTCCATGAAGCAAGAGGCCTGGAGAGGAAGCTAGTAGACATTGCCATGTTCACCACGTGTCTTTCCAGTTGAGAGAGAAACCCTGAACATCGTTGGCCTTTCTTGAGTGATAGTAATCTCTTGTTGGTGCCTTAATTTGGACATTTTTATAGACTTGTTTTACTTGGGACAGTTTCTCAGCCTTAGAACTGTAAAGTAGCAACTTATTAAATTCCTCTTTTTAAAAGCTGTTCTAGTTCTGGTATATCGCATTCCAGCAGCTAGCAAACTAGAACACTCATCTCCATGGAAACCGCCTAATCAAAAGGTCCCACCCACAATTGGGTGGGTCACATCTCCATGGAAACAACTTAATCAAAAAGATCCCATCCAACAACATTGAATGAGGATTAAAGAACATGGCTTTTCTGGGGTACACAACAGTTTCGACCCAACCAGTACACCTTCCTATCCCTTTTCTCTTCTCCTTCTGGGACACCAATAATTCTTATATTTGTTGTGCTTCATTTATCATTTCCCTGGAATCTATTTCCATTTTTCCCATCTTTCTTGCCATTTGTTGTTTTATGTGTTCAAGTTCAATTGTCCTATCTAATTCACTTATTCTTTCTACTGCCTCTTTAAATCTGCTATTGTGTGTCTCTATTGACATTTTTTCAATTTTTTTACTTTTTTAAAAAGTAACAACATACAAACACCACCATATGAGCACCCCATTCCTGGGTATATAATCAAAAATTCACAATATCATCACCGTGATCATTTCTTAGAACATTTGCATCAATTCAGAAAAAGAAATAAAAAGAAAAAAGAAAAAAAACTCATACATACCATACCCCTTACCCCTCCCTCTCATTGACTGCTAATATTTCCATCTACCCAATATATTTTAGCCTTTGTTTCCCCTATTTTTTTTCTATATCTCTTACCACTCCCTTTCATTGATCACTAGCATTTCAATCTACTCAATTTATTTTAACATTTGTTTCCCACCATTATTTATTTATTTTTAATCCATATGTTTTACTCATCTGTCCATACCACAGATAAAAGGAGCATTAGACACAATTTTCACAATCACACAGTCACATTGCAAAAGCTAAATCATTATCCAATCATCTCCAAGAAACATGGCTACTGGAACACAGCTCTACAATTTCAGACACTTCCCTATAGTCTCTCCAATATACCTTAACTAAAAAGGTGATATCTATATAATGCGTAAGAATAACCTCCAGGATAACCTCTTGACTCTGTTTGACATCACTCAGCCATTGACACTTTCTTTTGTCTCATTTCTCTCTTTCCCTTTTGGTCGAGAAAGTTTTCTCAGTCCCTTGATGCTGCATCCCAGCTCATTCTAGGATTTCTGTCCCACATTGCCAGGGTAGTTTTCGCCCCTGGGAGTCATGTCTCACGTAGAGATGGGGAGGGCAGTGAGTTTGCTTGTCATGTTGGCTGAGAGATATAGGCTCTAGTATACTTTTAATTTGTTACACAGTTTCTTTCATCTCTTTGAGATCTGCCATTTTTCTATTTATTCTCACACATTCTTCTTTATGCTCATCCAGTGTTTTTTAATATCTTTCATGTTGCTTAGAATATCCTTGATTAGTTATTCCAGATTCTGTGTCCCCTGTGATGATTTAATTAGCTCATTTGACTTGGCTTTATCTGCACAAGTCTTAACATGCTTTATGATTTTCTGATGCATACAGGGCATCTAAATGTTTTATAAGGTTATTTTGTAAGTGAATTTCCTCAATGTATCTATGGGTCTGTATTTAGATTTGCATTGAACGTCCCCTTTTGGACTTGGCTTGTCAGTCCTACCCGCCCAAATCAGTCCCAGATCTCATGTGGGAATTGCAATTTCCTTAAAGCTCTATTGAGAGCTAGGGCAGGCAGGCAATTTGTCAGACTGCACTTCCCACTTCTTCCCAGCAAATGTCGCTATTGAGTCACTTCTTCCCCTCAGGCCCACCTGTCCCGACTACAGGTGCCAGCTAGAATCCTGGTGTAATTCCAGCCGGGGCCCACGGCTTGCATGCTCGATGGTTCTGGTGGTCCCTAAACTCTCACTTGGGATGATCTAGGGCTGTGGGATTGGATATTTCAATTACCCCTGTCCACAGCCAATCCGGAAATATCTGGCGGGTGGTCCCGAGTCACAGTTTGGAGCCTTCCTCAGCCTCGCTTCTCCGTCCACGTACACCTGAGGTCTCCGGGCCCCTTGGGGAGAGCAGAGTAAAACAATTCCCTCTCCCTGTCCAGCTGTCAGACTGGCAGCACTTAGCATCTCTCCCTCCTCCTTTGGGGAAGGTTAAGTAGCCTCTTCCGAAAGGGGTGGGGAGAACACACTGTTACTTTGGCTAATTGGTCTTTGTATGTAAGGATAGCAAGTCTGGTAGCTGCCAAGTCCCCACCCCACCCACCCAGAACTTCCAGCTTGTGAAGCCACAAGGGAAAATCTCCCAAGCCAGCTACAGGGTCAGGATGGAGTTGTGGCCAAGCTCACTCACCCTGTTCATTCCATTCCAGTATCTCAGCTCTTTCATTCAGGGTCTCCCTAAGTAGAGATGAGGACCTCTCTCCTCACTCACACCCCGGAAGTGCTATGCCCGTCATTTTTCAGCCCTTTCTCTTCTTGTTGCATGAAGCTGGGGGGAACTCAGCCTCTCCTATTCTGCCGTTTTGCTGGAAGACCCTGTTAACTCTTAAGAACACCTAGGGCTCAAACTGAGACTCTATAAAAGTTTCATGCACTAAGTTTGCTTTTCTGGAACCTATAATTTCTAGAGGGTTCCTAGGCCAGATAAATCCTGAAACCCAGAGGGACCAGCCTCTCTAAGATTATCAACTAATTGCATCCGCTTATCCTTTAGTCTGGACACCCCTTCTCAACATGAAAAAGTCAGAAAGGGCATTGCCTAAAGATCTCTGTAGATTGGAAGAAGAATCAAAGGAGAAGGAGGAGCTATAACACAGAAAATAGGGTTTAACAAATGGGTATGACTCGTGAATCACTATATTGATATTTTTCCTTGCCTCCAGTGTTTTGGAGCAGCTAGAAGGAAAAAACTGAAATACTGGAATGGTAACCCATAATAAACTCTGAAGTCTGTTCTGCAGCTACTTGTTGAAGTGTACTTTGAAAATTATTGCTTTTTCTTTCTTTTCTTTAATATGTTATACTTCACAATTAAAAAAAAAAAAGACTACTGGCAAAGTCCCTTGAGGGACAGGAGAAAAAATATGGAACTATTAAACTTTCCCACTAGGGAAACCCCTGATACTATCTCAAACACTACGGACTCCCAAGTCAATAGGCCAACCCCTTGACTTGAGACTTGCTCTTATGAAATTTATTTCTGTAGCAGAGAAGCTAAGCCTACCTATAGTTATGCCTAAGAGTTGCTTCCAGAAAGCCTCTTTTGTTGCTCATAGGTAGCCTCTCTCTTTCTAAGCTCAACTCTGCAAGGAAAATCATTACCTTCCCTGCTACATAGGACATGACATTCGGGGGGTGAAAGTCTCCCTGGCAACATGGGACACAACCCCAAGGGATGAGCCTGGCCCAACACTGTAGAACCCACAACAACGTCCTGACCAAAAGGGGGAAAAGAACTGTAACAAAATAAGGTATCAGTGATTAAGCAAGTTCAAAAAGAGTCTAGAGGCTACTCTGGAGGCTACTCTTATGCAAGCTTAAGCTAGATATTGCTAATTACCATGGTTTGCCAAACCCCAACCAACACCATTTCTGTCAATCCTAAAGAACACCTAGGGCTCTATCTGAGGTTATACAAAAATTTCACACACTAAGATGACTTTCTAGAAACCTACAACCTCCAGATGGTTCTTAGGCCAGAAGAGACCTGAAATCCAGAGGGGCCCACGTCTCCAGAACATCAACTAGTTCCATCCTCCTGTCCCATATTGTCGATACCCCTTCCCAACATGAAAAATTTAGAATGGGCAGAGTCCAAATACACCTAAAGATTGAGAGAAGGATCAAAGGAGAAGGAGGAGTTATAACAGAGAAGACAGGATTTAACAACTGAGTATGACTGTTGAATCATTATATTGGTATTTCTTTTAATCTCCAGTGTCTTAGTGTAGCTAGAAGGAAAAACTTGAAATTATGGAACTGTAACCCATACCGATCTTTGAAATCTGTTCTATAACTATTTGTTACAATGTTCTTCAAAATTTATTGCATTTTTGTATATTCGTTATAGTTCACAATAAGAAATGTTAGGAAAAAAAAAAAAAAAAAGGAACCGGCCAGGGAGATGAGTTCATGTTTTTCAAGTTGGCTATTAGGAGGACACTGGAAAAAGGAGTCTGCGACCTGTGGCTCACTGAAGGTCATATGAAGGAGTTTGAGTTTTATGGTGAGAGCCTTGTGCAACCACAGAACACTTTTAAGCAGTGAGAAACAATTTTTAAATTTGATTTCATAGCAGCTAAGGCCTCACTCCTGTAGACAAGGGGAGCAGTTGGGGGAAGGGCTGCTCTCTGCTGAACACACCAACTAGAATAGCGCCATGTTGGAAAAGTTCTATGTCTCCAATATGGTAGCCACTAACCATCTGCAGCTACCCAACAACTGAGATGTGGCTAAGGCAACTGAAGAACTGAATTTTTAATCCTTTGTCTTTTAAATTAATTTTTATTTATTTATTTTTAATGGACAGGCACCAAACAAACCCAGGTCTCCAGCATGGCAGGCGAAAATTCTGCCACTGAGCCACTGTCGCACGGCCCTAAGTTAATTTTTTGAAGTTTTTTATTGTGAAATATTACATATATACAACAGACTTCTCAACTACTTGTTGAAGAGTGCTTTGAAAACTATTGCTTTTTTATTTCTTTGCTTTGTATCTATGTTATGCTATATAATAAAAAGTTAAAAATATATACAGCAACATAAAAAGCAATAATTTTCAAAGGACGTTTTAAGAAGCAGTTACAGAACATATTTCAAAGTTTGGTATGGGTGACCATTCCACATTTTCAGGTTTATCCTTCTAGCTGCTCTAACTTCTAGCTGGAAGCTAAAAGAAATATCATTATAGTGATTCAGGGGTCACACTTGTTTGTTAAATCCCGTCTTCTCTGTTACAACTCCTCCTTCTGTCTTTTAAATTAATTTTAACTTAAATTTTAAAAGCTCCATGGGGTCAATGACATCTCTTGTGGATAACACAGGTCTTAGTTCAGCACACGAGCTTCAGGTCCCTTGGGAGCTCTTGGGATTTGACGAGACACCCTCAGGATCCCCTAATGTCCTGGTTTCCATTAAACCAACCTAAATGTGTTTGTTACCCACAACTTCCTTCCTCATACACAGTCTTGTCGTTGACATTTAGAGTCCAGAAAACACCAACAATCCACTGAAGAAACATTAGTCCCCAAGGTCCCATGATGCCCCTAGCCCCTGTATTTACCCGAGGAAAGCTGGAGACGAAGACCTGGGTTGCACCCAGAACTCTAAAACCAGTTTGGGCAGGCTGGCCCTCCCCTGGCCTCCTTTCTCACCCCAGGGGCTGCCCCAGGCTCAGCCACACCCCACCAGGTTGGCTGGGAGCACCCTGCAGCTTCTGTCCTCGGAGGCTGAGGGCATTTCTCCAGGCGGTGAGCTGCCACCTCCTCAGACTCCATCCCAAGTCGTTCCCTGATAGGGTGTCTCCCAAAAGTGAGGTACCACCTAAAGTAGAGGACCCCATTGGAGACAATAGTGATGAGTCCTGGGGCAATGTCTGGCTCCATCAGGCCTCAGCTGCTCAGGGACTGGGACCGGGAACAGGTAGGAGGCCAGGTGGTGACTTGGTGCCAGTGGCATCCCCCACCATCACCACCATCCCACGTCCCAGGGTCTGGCTCAGTGAAACAGAAAGAGGAGCAGTTACTCTTTCTGCCACAAGGAGGCGCTTCAGAGGGAAAGTCTTGATACAGTCCCAACTTGGCTTCCGGTCAATAGGTCTCCAATTTCTATCAAAAGTCTTTCAAATATCCCATTGAGTAACACGGAGCTTGCGTTCTAGTCCCTACACCAAGTTATGTAGGAACAGACACCAGAAAGTCCCATTCTTCTACACAGAGACACAGCAGCACAGTAACTTAGCAAGACAATTTTATGGCCAAGGGAATAGGGTGGTGAGCAGGCTGTGGGCTGTGGGCATATTTAGCAAATGACAGGACAACTCTGACCAGAAGTGGGGTGATTTCCAATTCCTGACCGTACCCCTCAACTTTCACAAGTTGCTGCAGCACTGCCTGCCTTAGCTGACGGGGAGTGTTACAGGGTCCTGCCTTTTAGCTGTGAAACAGTCACCTGCCTCCCCCACTTAGCACCTCTCAAAGGCCTAGCTGAGAGAAACATTATTCTTTGAGGACTGTCTGAAGAATGCCTTTTTTCCAGGTCACTGATAATCAACCTTTTTGGTGAGAAGTCCAGTGCAGAAAAAAGAGTAAAGTGTTACCATATTTTTAAATATATATATGTATTTTTTAATCAGGAAATGTAATATCAGCAATTTTGCTGAACCATGCTCTCACTGCTTTTTTCCAATAACTAAAGAGTTTCATTACATTGGCTAAACCTTCAGAAACTGCACCGCCCTGGCATATCTGATGTAATGTGCACCTTTTGCCGAACTTTGTGGTTAAGGAAAGCATTTTTGGAGCTTGTTCACTTGGTCTTTCCTTAACTGACCCTGACCATCCACTTAATTCCAAAATGTATTTTGTCTCTTTTTAATTAGATATGACAACCATACCGTAAAGCACATAAAGTGTACTAACTTCAAGCGTCCAGCTCAATGAAAAAACTTTTTGAATTTATATATGCCTATATAATCAGGGATATATAATAGAACATTTTCTGCACTCCAGCAAGCCCCTTTGTGCTCCTTTCCAGTCAATGCTTCCACCAGAGGCAATTGCTATTCTGACTTCTGTCTCCATCAGTTAGTTTTACTTGTTCTTAAGTTGCCCATAGTTGGAATCACACAATATGACATATACCATTGAACATAATTCTGAAATTCATCCCTGTTGCTGCACATATCAGTAATTCATTCTTTCCTATTGCTGCGTTGCATTCCATTATATGCATATGCCGCAATTTATTTCTCAATTTTCCTGTTACTGTTCATTTGTGTTGGTTCTGGGCTTTGGCTCCTGGGAATAAAGCTGCTGTGAACACTACGCAATGCCCATCTTTTAAAAATATTGAAATTAGGGCAACAGTGGCTCAGTGGCAGAATTCTCGCCTGCCATGCCAGAGATCTGGGTTCAATTTCCGGTGCATGCCCACATAAAAAAAAAAATTGAAATTATTTGTCCATCTAAACATCTATGTTCTAAACATTGGTGAGTAGGTTGCATACATTATTTTTCTTGAACATTTACTATTTCTATGTACAGTTCCTAGGGAAAAGAATATTCACCAATGTAACCACATTGGGTACATTTATCAAGTTCAAAAATTTTAACACTGGTCTGACACTGACAGTCTATATTCCAATTTTATGCATATGTCTTTTGATATGCTCCTTTCTCTTGGGTCTATACCTAGGAGTCTAATTGTTGGGTCATAATACAGGGATATATTTAGCTGTAGTCGATACTGCCAAATAGTTTTCTATAGGAACTTTCAGTTTTTTTCTCCCGGTAATGTATGAGAATTTCAGCAGCTCTGCAACCTCACCAACATTTAATAATCCCAGCTTTTATCTTTTCAGTTATTCCAGTGGGTGCATGGTGGTAACTCCTGATGGCCTCAGTTTGAATTTCTCTGAATTATGACCTTGCATAACTTTTCATCTGTGCACTAGCAATCCTTCGTCAAGCACCAGTTGAAACCTGTGGTAGCTCATCTCCAAAGATGCCCCCCAAAGAACCATTCCTCCTGGGATTCCCACCCTTGTTTACCCCCCTCCCTCCCTGAATTTGGGCTGGGTGTGACCCGCTTTAACCAACAGAATGCTGCAGAAGTGGCACTGCACCAGTTCCCAGCCTCAGCCTTAGGAAGGCACGGCAGCTTCCGTTTTTGAGCTCTTGGGAACTTTGAGCTGCCATGTACGAAGCCCAGCTGTCTGGTTGGGTAGACCATATAGAGTGATCACGTGGAGAGGAGACCTTGAAATTACTTGGAGAAGGGGAGGCCCAGCCACCCAGCATCCCAGTTGCGCCTCCAGGTGATAACAACCCCAGGTGAATCAGATTGCTCCCACATGCGAGACACCAAGCGAGACCGGCAGAAGAGCCACCCATGGAGCCCAGTCACTCCACACCATGAGATCACAAAATGGTTTTAATCCGCTAAGTTTTGGGGTGGCGTGTTATACAGCAACAGGTAAATGGTAGAGTCTGTTGCTTTCTGTAGAAACAGAGCTCGAAGGATATTAAGGAATGATGAGAAAAAAAGAAAGGAAGAAAGAAAGAAAGACACAGACCGGCTCAGGGGGTCTGAAGCTTGAGTTTACTTCAGACAGACTTCAGACAACTTTATTCTCAACCAGATCCTTGTTATATACCACAGGATGTCAATAGATATGCAGGCATTTCTTGAGGGAGCAAGATTCTTATCTCACAGTGTTCTTCATACTTCACATAACTGTTTTGGGTAAACATTCTCTTCCTCCCAGACTGCTCTACATAACAATCGCCACAGTTTACCGCTGCCATCCCGAGGCCAGCAGCTTGCAACAAATTCTGTAGGTCTTACTTTAAACTCTTGGCTTCTACAAGAGTCCCCACCCCCTCTTCTTTTATTGAGTTGTCTTTTCTTAGTGATCCTTGATTAGGAATTCTGTAAAACAAGAGTTTTCTTTGCAGATAAGACCCAAATTCCTATCAATCCATTCAGTTTGTATTTTTTTTGTAACATGGGCAGGCACGGGGAATCAAACCCAGGTCTCCAGCATGGCAGGCGAGACTTCTGCCACTGAGCCACCGTCGCACCGCTCCGCTCAGTTTTTTTTTTTTTTTTTTTAGAGAGAGGGAGGAAGGGAAGGAAAGACAGAGAGAAGGAAGGAAGGATGGAAGGAAGGAAGGGAGGAAGAAAGGGAAACATCTTTAAACATTTTCTTGTTTTTATTGTATTTTGTTTGTTTGTTTGTTTTTTACATGGGCTGGGGCCGGGAATCGAACCGAGGTCCTCCGGCATGGCAGGCAAGCACTTTGCCCGCTGAGCCACCGCGGCCCGCCCTCCGCTCAGTTTTAAACAGGATTCTCACCAGATGCTTTTCATCTGCTGGTGGTGGCCATGGATATTGTTCATTTTTATGTATTAAAGTCAATGCTCCCCATATGCATATTAACCTTTTATAAACCGCTCTCCTGCTCCCCATGATACCCAGGCTGAGACACTGGGCATTCCCAGCCGACGCGGCCAAGAACTGCCAAGGTAGAACTAGATTAGCAGTTGGCCCCATTTAAGCCTCGAATTCCCCATCTGAATATGAGGAACTTTCTAAAATTGGATCTCAGGACACACTGGGGAGACAGGTAGCATCTTAGTCACCACTTGGCTAACTATGGTGGGCAGGATAATGACCCCCAAAAACGTGCATGCCCTGATCCCCAAACTTGTGACCATGTTATGGTAAAAGGGTGGGCTCTGAGATGAGACGATTAGCCTGGAATATTTGGGCTAATCACATGAATCTTTAAAAGCAGAAGAGAATTCCTGGTTGGGGTAAAGAAAAAGATACACAATGGAAGAAGGGCCAGGCAGATGCAACGTTGCTAGTTTCCAAGGTGGAGGGAGGGGGCCATGAACCAAGGAATGAGGGCAGCCTCTCTTCTCGGTGCTGGAAAAGGCAAGGAAGTCAATTCTTTCCCTGGAGCCTCCAGGAAACAACTTAGCCCTGTTGCTGCCTCGAGTTCAACACAGCGAGACCCTATGATGGACCTCTAACCTATAGAACAATAAGATAATGAATACATGTGGTTTGAAGTCATTAAACTTCTGGTAATTTGTTGGTTATGGCTGCAGTAGAAAATGAACATGCTAGTTAATCTATTAATTGATGTGGATTAATTATTATCGATTAATCTAATTATTAATTTATAATTAATACTGTATTTATTAATCGAGTCAATCTATTAATTGACCCATTCAGTCCAGCAGAGAACTGTGACTCTCTGTATCACATCTCACTTGGGAGGCACCCCTTCCCGCTATAATTATTTTGACTATGGTTTCACTGGCCCATGTAGCAGCACTATTAAAATCAACCTTATCAAACTCTTTGTTGGTTTTGCCAGGACAATGGTATTGAAGAAGATTCCATTGCACTGAAATATCCTCTCCATGAGGACCCACAGGAGAAATTTCTTGTCTGTCCTAGTGTTCTAGTTTGCTAGCTGCCAGAATGCAATATACCAGAAATGGAATGGCTCTTAAAAAGGGGAATTTAGGGCGGGCCGCGGTGGCTCAGCGGGCAAAGTGCTTGCCTGCTATGCCGGAGGACCTCGGTTCGATTCCCGGCCCCAGCCCATGTACCAAAAACGGAGAAACAGAATACAATAAAACAAGAAAATGTTTAAAAAGATGTTTCCCTTTCTTCCTTCCTTCCTTCCTTCTATCCTTCCTTCCTTCTCTCTGTCTTTCCTTTAAAAAAAAAAAAAAAAAAAAAAAAAGGGGAATTTAGTAAGTTGCTAGTTTACAGTTCTAAGGCCAAGAAAATGTCCCAATTAGAACAAGTCAATAGAAATGTCCAATCAAAGGTATCCAGGGAAAGATATCTTGGTTCAAGAAGGCTGATGAAGTTCAGGGTTTCTCTCTCAAGTGAGAAGGCACATGGCGAGCATGGCGTCATCTGCTAGCTTTCTCTCCTGGCTTCCTGTTTCATGAAGCTCCCCGGGAGGCATTTTCCTTCTTCCTCTCCAAAGGTAGCTGGCTCGTGGACTCTCTCTCTGCTTCGTGGTGCTGCAGCATTCTCTGTTCTCTCCTTCTCCAAAATGTTTACTCTTTTATAGGACTTCAGAAACTAATCAAGACCCACCCACCTAATCCAATTTAATAACCACTCTTGATTAAATCACACCTCCAGGGAGATGATCTGATTACAATTTCAAACATGCAATACTGAATAGGGATTAGAAGAAATGGCTGCTTTTACAAAATGGGAATAGGATTAAAACATGGCTTTTGTAGGGGACATGCATCCTTTCAAACCAGCACAACTAGTACCTGGAAGAAAGAGACCCTACTAGGGTTTTCCTCTTTGTATTGGCTGTTCAAAGTTTAGAGAAGTGATTCCCAAGCAAGGGCACTTTGGTGCGAAGGATCTATCAGAATCACCTGGAAAACTTTTGCAAACTGCACTTACAACCTCCAGGAATTCCTGTCTCCCTAGAGGAAAGTGTTCCCCCTTTGTTTCAGCAAGATGCATCACTTTAGTGAACCTTGGAGCTATCAGATTGGGGAAAGGGCTAGGAAACATTGTCTTAGAGCAGCTGTTCTTGAATATCTGGGAACCCCAGGGTGGGCGGGTGTCCCCAAGACCCTTTCAAGGGGTGCCTGAGGTCAAAAATGATTTTTATAATACAGCGGTGCAGGGGTAGTTCAGTGGTAGAATTCTCACCTGCCATGCAGGAAACCTGGGGTTGCTTCCTGGACCATGCAACTCAAAAATAAACAACAACAACAACCAAAAAACCCACGATTATTTATAATAACATCATTTATTTGCTCTTGTCACTCTCATTCTCTGTACTGTCGCTTTCCAGAGGCTACATGACCTGTGACATCACAACACATTGAATGCCAAAGCAAATGTGAGAATCCAGCTGTCTTCTATTAATCTGGACATTAAAGATATTTGCAAAGATGTAAAACATTGCCATACCTTTTGTTATTCTGTTTGACAACATAGTTCTTTTTCATGGAATACATCATTTACATGAACACATACATTTTTTATCAAATGAATTAATAAATGATATCATTTTGAACACAGCAGACATTGATAGCTCTGACCCTCACAAGCAAAATCTCTTTAAAATTCTCAATAACTTTTTAAGAGAATAAAAGGGTCCTGAGACCCAGATGCATGAGAATCACTTGCGTGGAGCAAGCAATTTGTAGGCACAGTCTCTCTTCTTTCCAGTCTTGATCCTCGGCCTCATTTTTCGGCCTGCTGAATGAATGACTGGTTGTTTATCCTCTGAGGGGCAAGCTCAGTGAGTGCCTGCAGAGTCAGAAACTCCAGGACTGTGCGGACAAGTCTGAAGCTGCTACCACTTGTGCACTTTGAACACTCAGTTCTCTTGCATCATCCCTTGTCAAGGACTGGCCATGCCTGCAAGGCCATTACCTGCCCAGTGCTGTTTGTCTCTCCTTGCTCCCTGCCTCTCTTCTCTCCCCTGTCCCTCTTCCTGCCCTGGGATTGCACCTCCCTATAAAGCCTGAGTACATGGCTTTGTCTAAGTCTCTGTTTTCTAGGGAGTCGGACTAATATGATTTATTACCCCCAGAAAATGACCTTGGTGAACCCTATTGTGGGCTTCCTTGGCCTCTGGTTTCAGGCAATGAGAGGACGGGGAGATGAGGAGTTGAACTTCCCAGCTTTCTCCCTGCCAGGCCACAGGTTGGTAAAGGCTGCATTCTTCTATCGTTCCCTCCTCTACAGCAGGCCACAGGCCCAGCACTCTCCTACAGCTGCAGCTTTCTCTGGGTTCCAGCAACTCTTCGGGGCTGGGAGTAGCAGGGGTTCTCCCTGGTTGCTAGTCCCAGGGTGCTGCACTGATCTCCTTGGTTTCCCTTCAAACAGCCCACCCCGTTGTAAAGCTCCTTCATTAAACTGCTCAATTCCTCCTTGAGGTGCCATGTTCCCTGAATGGCCTCTTACCGATCGATACCAAGAGGTTGAGTGACTTACCCAAGGTCACACAAAGAGGGAGTGACAGAGCTGTGGAACATACTCGCCCTAACATAGAAAGGGCTAGAGATTTTTTCAGCTTGGCCAGCCTGCCCAGCCCCCTCCCAGAATCCCTATGCCCTGCCCAATTTACTGGAATCTGTGATCCTTTTGTTGGGATGGGATTGAATTCCCTAGGGCTCCCGGCCCAGGCCTGGCCAGTAACTCTAGTAACCAAAGCTGTGTGAGAAGAAAAGGCCAGGCCAATTGGGGCAGCCACACCCCAAACAGAGGTGAGGTCTCAGGTGAGTCACCCCAGTGGGGGGCCCCCTCCCCATCCCAAAGGGCCACTGCTCACAAAAGACCCGGGACAACTGGCTTCCCAGCCCCTTACTGTCCTCTCCTTCCACTTGGCCCACAAAGTTCTCCACGCCTTCCTACTCAGCCCACCAGGCACCCAGAAGCTAGGACACCTGTCCTTCCCCCCACCCCCCTTGCCAATCCCAGGCCTCCAGAGATGTGAGATGCGCACAGGGCTTTGGGTGGGGCCTTCAGGCTCCCCACTTCCCCCTTCCAGCCCCAGATCTTCTCAGATTCCCAGAGATGGGCTCCAGCCAGGGAGGGTGGGGCTGCTCCTGGGACCATCAGTAGTCACCAGCTCCCTACGCAGTGACAGAGCTGTGCAAGGCACGGAACTTCACCCATCCCTGTGCCTCCAGCTGAATCTAAAGTGCCATGTCCCAGCACCTGCTCTTCCCACTGGTGATTCTTGGTAACCTCGGGGGACAGGGGAGGGCTGTAAGGGGCCTGGGTCCTAGCATCCAGGGAGCTGGAAAGCAGGACTCCTGGGTTCTGGGTGGGGAGTGGGGTGTCTGTTTGGAGGGAATAATGGGTCAGAGAAGGGGAAATCAAGCTGAAAATCTGGGGAGCAGGAGTTGGGGAGAGCTCAGTACATAGCGCACGTAGGTTCCCAGCCTTATTTGCCTCCCTCTGCCTTCCCAGCCATCAGCCCTACCCCTGGAGCCTTCCAAGACTCAAGTAAGTCATCCAGGCTCGGAGAAAGTCCTGAGCAAGGTAGAGAAGATAGGGGCAGTAGCGTGGATGCTGGCAGGGGGGCTGAAAGGGCAGGGAACTGGGGAAGGGGAAGACCAAGGATGAGGCTAAGACAGTAAGGTGGGGGCTGAGCAGTATCAGGGAATGGAAGTCCAATTTGCCTTTCTTTTACCCTCTGACCCCCAGCTCTCAGCCCTTCCCAAGACGAACCTGAAGATCTGGGTAAGGAAGAGAACTGGGGGTTGGCGGTGGGGTGTCTTCGGATCTTCAAGGAGGTTAAGGCTGGCAAGCTGATAAGGAAGGCAGAACTGACCAGAAATTAGACGTTTCCAGGTCGTCTCTGTTCTTTGTTCAGAAGGGCAAACTGAGGCGGGTGGGAGACTGGGCTTTGTCCTGAGTTACCAGGACCCCTGGAGCAGGGAAGAGGGCGGGCCATGACCCCCAGGGTTCCCCATTGCAGACTGCGGGCGCCCCGAGCCCTCTGCCCGCATCATGGGGGGCTCTGACGCGCAGCCGGGCGCCTGGCCGTGGCAGGTGAGCCTGCACCAGAGAGAGGGCCACCACATCTGCGGGGGCTCCCTCGTCGCCCCCTCCTGGGTCCTCTCCGCCGCCCACTGTTTCGTGGAGTGAGTATCCGCCCGTGGTGAGCCCCTCTCCTGAGAAGGTCAAGCCGGGCCCGCCGCCGGACCCCGCGTCCTCAAGACTCAGTGGGAGAGGAACTGCCCCGCCTCTCCTCCTTCCATCCCCCCACCCGCCTCCGCCCCGGGCCGGGCCCCGCCTAAGGCCAAACGCCCTCTCCGGTATCAGGGATCTGGGCTGAGCGAGGCCGCTCTCAGACTCCGTGCCACCACTCCATCCCATATCCGAGCCTGAATCCCGTCTTTCCAAAGTCCCCATCACCATCTCCAAGTCAGAGTCGCTCCTCTCCCTCTTATGGGTCTATCTCAACTTCTATCCCAGCCCCCCGTCCCAAATCCGGATGCGACTCCGTCCGTCCTGGCTTTCCGCCTGCCTCAACTCTCCTCCCCGTCCCCCCCCCAAAGGGTCTCCCCCCAACTCCCTAGGGTCAACGTAACCCCCTCCCGCCTCGGCGCAGGAACGGGACCTTGGCGCCCGCGGCCGAGTGGTCGGTAGTGCTGGGCGTGCACTCCCAGGACGGGCCCCTGGACGGCGCGCACGTGCGCACGGTGGCCGCCATCCTGGTGCCGGCCAACTACAGCAGCGTGGAGCTGGGCTCGGACCTGGCCCTGCTGCTCCTGGCCTCGCCCGCCCGGCTGGGCCCCGCCGTGCGGCCCATCTGCCTGCCCCGCGCCTCGCACCGCTTCGCTCCCGGGACCGCCTGCTGGGCCACCGGCTGGGGTGACGTGCAGGAGGCGGGTGAGTGCCGCGCGCGCGCTCCCGGGGGAGGGGGGAGGGGACACCCGAGAGGCAGAGCCCACAGAGCTGTTCCCTCGGGGGCGGAGCCTACGTGGGCGGGGCCTGCGGTGCTGGGGGCTCGCCGGTGGGCGGGGCCTAGGGAGGTGGGGCCAGGGGCGGGGCTCGGGATGGAGCCTCGGAGGGTGGGTTTCTTCTAGTCCGACCATAAATCCCGCCCCTAAATCCATCCATCTCCTTCTACAAGGGTTCTCAAACTAGGGCTGTTGAAGCAATCCCCCCGCCCCCAATCTCTCTTCACCCCTCCTTTTGTTCCAGGGTTTTCTTTCCTGCATTTAGCATCCAACTAGGGGCCTCATCCCAGCCGTGTTCTTTCAAAACACTTAATTTCACCCAGTCTATTCTATATGAAGTAGTACCCACTTCATATAAAGTTTATGCCCCAGTGCCTGGCACTGGCTAATCCAGGTCTGAGCACTAAAGCACAGCACCTGACATGTAGTAGGTGTTCAGCAAATGTCAATTTCTGCTCTCCTTTCCTGCCCTCTCTTCTTCCTCCCATCATATTTTCCCCCATATATCTCTCTCTCTACTCCCCCACGTTCTGATCACCCTTGTTCATTCACTCATTCATTCATTCATTCAACAGTTATCTCTTGAGTCCCTTCCATGTGCCAAGCACTGTGTTAGGCTTTGGAGACACATCAGTGAGTAAAACAAACTCTCCTGCCTTCTCAGAGCTTACTAGTAGGTAGACAAAAGAATACATTTAATAATAAGCAAACACTTATTTTAGAAGCTGTGAGGGGAAACAGACCACATCTCCCAGTGGTCCATTTCTCACCATCCACATCATCCAATGCTACCTTTCCACATTAGCAAAACCACACAGTTATTCCACATCTGCTGTGATCAGACATGTGCCAGCGCTGGAGGCTTGGGAGAGGGGTTCCAGGAGATGCCACAGCCTATGGCTGCGGGGGGGCCCCAAAAGGGAAGGAGGGGACTAGGAAGCGTCTTTGTGAGCACCTGGGAAGCCTGTGAGGATGACATTCTGACAGTGGGCACCCAGAGCAAGAGAGTTCTGGGCGGTTTTGTGAAGAGAGGACATAAGCTGACATCGCAGGAAGGTGGGGGGAGGTGGAGACCACCTTGGGACCCAAGGGAGGCATATAAGATGGAGAAGAGCCTGCATGCCTGGCTGAAGCAACAGAGGCTGCAAAAGCTGCTGGGGCTGGACCATGAAGGCCACAGGTCAGACTGAGGCCCAGAGGAGTCCACAACTTCCAGAGATTCTCCTGGGCCATCCCTTTATCTCCCCAGTTTATCTCCAAGTACGTGTCAACAGCCACCTGCGCTCTCAGGATTCAGAGTGGGAAGGGAAGCTCTGCCTATACTTTCTGACACCCCTTTCTGGATCCTTAGCCTTTGTTTCCATCAAGAGCAAGTTCACCTCAGGAAACGACTGAGGTCCTAAGTTTAGGCACTGGGATTTATTTAGTGTTCTACATAAGAACAGAGCTAAGTTTTAAGATCTACTCCTCTTTATCGGCAAGTGGATTAGGGGAGAGACCAGGGAGGTGGTAGGGACAAGCATCTAGGCCCAAGGTTATGCCATCTGAACTTGGGCAGTTGCAATGAAAATGTTATGAAATTACCATCGCTGTAGGTGAGTCCAAAGGCAGGAGGCCCCCTGACCAAGACTCCCTCTAGACCCCTCTCAACACAACACCATGTCGGGGCTCAGGGCTTGGTGATTTTAGCCCCCATGTGCACCCTATATTGTCTGGGGAATTTTGTGCAGTTGACAACCTGCACAACCATCCATGACAGCTATCATTGGATGTTTGATGGGGCCATTCCTGAGATAAGGGTATAGGAAGAACAGATAAAAGCAGGAGGAGGAGATGATTGTTTTTGGATGTGTTGGGCTAAGGTGCCATAGAGAACTGGAAGCTCCATCCCTGCCTTACAGTCCCGGTTTTCTGGTTCTGTCCCCAGACCCTCTGCCTCTCCCCTGGGTGCTACAGGAAGTAGAGCTAAGGCTGCTGGGAGAGGCTGCCTGCCAATGTCTCTATAGTCGGCCCGGTCCCTTCAACCTCACCTTCCAACTACTGCCAGGGATGCTGTGTGCTGGCTACCCAGAAGGCCGCAGGGACACCTGCCAGGTGAGCAGAGGCTCTTGCACCTGCCAGGCAGAGCCCTAACCAAGAGGAAGCAGGATGAGAAACAGACAAAGTTCTCATCTCTCAGAACTTCATCTGCAAAAAGAGGGCACAATTATCATGTCAAAGTGAGGATTAGAAATGGACAGAACCTGAGGCTCAACAAGTGGGCACTGTTACTGACGAGAGTCAGTGCAGTAGTTAAGTAGCAGACTTCTGGAGTGAGCGTGCCTGGTTAGGAGCTCAGCACTACCACTTATTAGCTGTGTGATCTCAGCCAAGTTACTTAACCTTCCTGTACCATTCTTCATCTGGAAGATGGAAAAAACAATGTTACCAACTTCATAGGGTGGTTTTGAGGATTAAATAAACTCACATATGTTAAAAACCCTTAGAGCAGTGTCTGGCCCTTAATAAGAGCTAAATAAGTATTAGCTATTCTTATCATTATGATCCCACATTTTAGTCTGTAGCCTAGCACCTGTAACTTAGGTGCACAATAAATAGTTCTTGATAAAGAAATTTAATTTCTTAAATCTTTGCAGAAAGGAAATTTCTAGATAATTGGCTGAAGGCCAAAACACAGCATAATTTAACCATTTTCCCAGAAATCCTTTGCAAATGAAACACATTTTTGAGGGCACACAAACATGCACAGTGGTATTGGAGACTCAAGGTAGAAGATCTTCGTGTCCCCCCTACCCCCACCCCAGTTCTGGTGTCCCAGGATCCGTGAACATAATGCACCACCTTCTGGAACAGGGTTGCAAACAATTCAAATTCCTCTAGACCAGTTCAGTCCACTAGAAGTTTCTGCAGTGATGGGAATGTTCTATATTTGCATTGTCCAGTTTTGTAGCCACTAGCCCCATGTGCCTACTCAGCATTTGAAATGTGGCTAGTGTGATGGAGGGACTGAATTTTTAATATTTTTAATTTAATTAATTTAAAATTAAATAGCCACATGAGGGTAGTGACTTAGCATATCAGACAACCCAGCTGTAGATTATTCTGAGCCTTTTTTGACACTCCTTACAGCCTGTCCAGGTTGACACAACTGCCTTTTGGACAGCGCCTCAAAGAGCACTAAATGGCCCTAGAGCCATTGTTTTAGCATCTTTCATTGTAGTTCTGCCTCCTTTCTTGTTTTCAAACTATCACTTCTTGCCGCTTTTAGATCACCTATTTCCAACAGCCTTTCTCTTGAATGCCAGCGTCTCTGATTTACTTTAAATTGGGTCAACCTAGAAACCAAAAACAGGTTTATTTGAACTCCTTATTCAACAAGAATTATTTGGTTCTCAGTAAGATCTGCAGGGCCCCCTTGGATGACCTTTAATGCCATATGTGGTGGTTTGGGCTTTCGCTGCTCACTGGATAAGGCTTTCTTCTGTTCAGAGCTGTAGAAAATACAGGATAAGGCAAAATCAAGAAAGACTTCTGGAAGGGCAGCGGCTGTATGTTGGGCCAACAGGAAGTGAAGAACCTTTGGAGGTTCTTCACTCCTTTATACAGGAGGCCCTGTATAAACTGGAGGGTCCTTGGGCTGGTACCCAACAGTGAGCCATCTATCATCAGGGTGACTCTGGGGGACCCCTGGTCTGTGAGGAAGGCGGCCGCTGGTTCCAGGCAGGAATCACCAGCTTTGGCTTTGGCTGTGGACGGAGGAACCGCCCCGGGGTCTTCACTGCTGTGGCTCCCTATGAGGCATGGATCCGGGAACAGGTCATGGGCTCAGAGCCTGGGCCTGCTTTCCCAGCACAACACCCTGGGCTCCAGTCAAGCTCCCCAGAGCCCACGAAGGAGAACTGCACTATAGCCTTGCCAGGTGAGAACGCAGGACCACTGCTTGGGCCTGGAGATGAGAGCTTTGTGTTGGGGTGGAGAATGCTGCAGGTGAGTCCCGGGGGCAGGAGGCCCCCCCTAACCCAGGCCTCTCACCCCTCAGAGTGCGGGAGAGCCCCGCGGCCAGGGACCTGGCCCTGGGAGGCCCAGGTGATGGCGCCAGGTTCCAGACCCTGTCATGGGACGCTGGTGTCGGAAAGCTGGGTCTTGGCACCTGCCAGCTGCTTTCCGAAGTGAGTGCGAACCCACGTCTCCGGCGGATTCTTGCCCCAACCCCGTGGGCCTGAGACAACGTCTACTCAGTTCAGCCCTTCCCCTGGGTCGAGTGCAGGGTCCCGGTCGGAGGTGCAGGGGGATCTAGTCTAGAAAGCAGGATGTAGTCTGGCGGGGACGGGGAGAAGGGGAGTGCAAGTCCTACCCGGGGTGCAGGGCTCTGAGTGCGCGGTCTGAACCCGGGGGCTGCAGACTGGGAAGCAGAACCTGAGCGCGGAGAAACGGAGTCTAAGGCAGGCCTGCAGGGCTCGAGCCCGGTGTGCGGAATCCGGCCCACGACTCCCGCCTCCCCATCCCGCAGCCCCATCAGCTCCGACCAGCCGCCCCGCGACCTGGCCGCCTGGCGCGTGCTGCTGCCCTCGCGCCCGCGCGCGGAGCGGGTGGCGCGCCTCGTGCCGCACGAGAACGCGTCGTGGGACGACGCCTCGGACCTGGCGCTGCTGCAGCTGCGCGCGCCCGTGAACCTGAGCGCGGCCCCGCGGCCCGTGTGCCTACCCCACCCGGACCACTATTTCCTGCCCGGAAGCCGCTGCCGCCTAGCTCGCTGGGGCCGCGGGGGTGAGCCGGGCCCCGGAGCGGGGCGGGACACTGCGGGAGGACGGGTTGCCGGGGGCGGAACCCCGCCGCAGCAAAGGCCCCCCCAACACTTGTCTCCCCAACCCAGAGCCGGCGCCCGGCCCCAGCACGTTGCTGGAGGCGGAGCTGTTGAACGGCTGGTGGTGTCACTGCCTGTATGGCCACCAGGGGGCGTCAGTGCCGCCGCCAGGGGAGCCGCCGCACGCTCTCTGCCCCGCCTACCAGGAAGAGGAGGAGGCGGGCCGCTGCTGGGTGAGCGGAGGGGGCGGGGCTTGCGGAAGGCGGGTCTGAGCTGAACCCCAGAGGCCGCGGGAGCCGGGGGCGGGGCCTGTAGTCTAGGGGCGGGGCGGGGGCGGGGCCATAAGACGCTGAGGGCCGAGCCTGCCCTTGGAGGACTTGTGGAAGGGAGCAGAGACAGGCACTGGCGGGGGGGTGGTTCTTTCTGCTCCTGGGGTTAAAGAAGATGCTAAGATTCCTCCAGCGAGGGCTGAACTCCTATACGAGTTGGAGTCTGGCTGGGAGGTGGAACTTGTCCTGGTTCCGAGTGCCGGAGATTCGGGTCCAGGAGAGCCCCAGGAGCCCTGTTATCCTCTCACACTTGCTTGCTTACACACACACACACATACAGAGGCTCCTAACACACACACTCTCTTGTTGCAGAATGACTCACATTGGAGCCTTGTGTGCCGGGAGGCGGGGACCTGGTTCCTGGCGGGGATTGGGGACCCCTGGAGTAGCTGCCTCCGTCCCCGAGCCTTCTCCCCGCTGCAGCCCCACGGCCCGTGGATCAGCCACGTGACTCGAGGAGCCTACCTGGAGGACCAGTTGTCCTGGGACTGGGGCCCTGAAGGGGAAGAGACTGAGACCCAGACTTGTCCCCCCCCACACAGACCATGGTGGTGAGGAAGGGGCCTGTGGTGGGCTCTGGGGACTCCTCGGAGAACCAGTGCAGTGGGGGAAGTCAGGGGTTCCTGGGGTGCGCAGATCATGGCAGGGGCCTCCGCAGTCAGCTGTGGGACCCCCCCGAATGCGGCCACCTCCTCTCCCCAGCCTGTGGCCTGCGGCCGGAGCCTGCTGAGGTGGGAGTCCTGTGGCCCTGGCTGGCTGAGGTGCATGTAGCTGGTGATCGGGTCTGCACTGGGGTCCTCGTGGCCCCAAACTGGGTCCTGGCAGCCACTCACTGTGTCCTCAGGTGGGTCTCACCTATCTCCTGGGCAACAGGCTGGAGGGATGGATTGGGAGGTGGGCCAAAGGACTATGGCAGCCTGGGGCTGTTCTCCAAAGCTTTAGGGCTTTTACAGCCCAGGGAAGGCCGCTGGGCAGTGTTTTGTGACAGAGAAATTTGGAAGGAGGAATAATGAAGAGTTGGTGGCATGGCTCTTGGAGTCATACCACCCTTTCTCCTGGGCTGGGAAGGACTTCACCAGCAATGGAGGATGTGACATTGGGCCTTGTTCCGACAGGCCGGGCTCTACATCAGTACCCTATATCCAAGTGTATCTGGGCAGGGCAGGGGCCAGCCCCCACCCCCAGAGCCACCAGGTGTCCCGGTTGGTCATCAGCATCCGCCTGCCCCGGCACCTGGGACTTCGGCCGGCCCTGGCCCTCCTGGAGCTGAGCTCCCGGGTGGAGCCCACCCCATCTGCCCTGCCTGTCTGTCTCCACCCAGGGGGAGTTCCCCCGGGGGCCAGCTGCTGGGTGCTGGGCTGGCAGGACCCACAGGACCGAGGTGAGCGGAGGGGCCAGGGAGCAGAGCCCTGAGGTCTGGGGGAGAGGAGGGTCAGTACCCTAGGGACAGCCCGTGTTCCTCTCTCTAGTCCCCGTGGCTGCTGCTGTCTCCATCCTGACACCCCGACTTTGTCAATGCCTCTATCAGGGCGCCCTGCCCCCTGGGACTCTCTGTGTCTTGTACACAGAGGGGCAGGAGGACATCTGTGAGGTACGGGGGCTGGGCAGTTCCTGTTCCCGGGAGGGGAAAGGCTGGGCATCTGACCCCTGGAGAGAGAGATCAGGGCCAGGATGCCTAAGGCAGCCAGGCTTGGTGGCTGGACCCAGGGGCAGGTGCAGTAGACCCAAAGGGGTGACTGACTCCTCTGGTCCGGCTCTGACTCTGCAGGTGGCCTCAGCACCCCCCCTTCTGTGCCAAACCAGGGGAGGCTCGTGGGTCCTCACAGGCATGGCTCTTCGAGGGAGCAGGGAACTGTTTGCCTCCATTGGCCCTGAAGAGGCCTGGATCTCCCAGACAGTGGAGGAGGCCCACTTCCTGCCCCCCAGTGGCTCCCCCTACTGGTTCCCCGAGGGCAGTGACCTCTGCCCCCCGGACCTGGCAGGGGCCTCAGGCTCCCCCCAAGCCGCTCTGTTCCTGCTGATACTGACCCCCCTGATCCAGGGCTGAGAAACCTGGGCCTCTGGGTCGCCTCCCCTTTTCCTCATCTCCCCTTTTCCTCATCGCCCCTTCTGCCCCCTCACCCCCAGCCCTCCGCTTCCCAGTGGAATGTGGCCCAACCGGCTCCCGGAACCTCAAAAGCACCCCACCCACCTACCCACCCACCCACCAACACTGGCTTCAGCTAATGCCCAGCTATTTTGGGCCCAGGAATCCTTGGGGGCAGCGGGAGGTGTGAACAATAAAGGTGTAAACACTGACACGTGGCTTCCTGGCATCCCCTGGGGCAGGCTGTGGGGCCAGTAGCATCCTGAGCTAGGGGGAAGCTCCAGGAACTGGGCCCCTCCCTCCTGGGATGGGACCTGAGTCAGGTCTTGGGCTCCCCGGAAATGTGTCCCTGATAACGTGGCAGCTGTCCTTCATTCCTGCCCCAGGGCGGGGGAGGTGGGTGGCCAGCTGGGTGTGTGTCACCTCCCCAGTGGAACTAGCATCCCCAGCCCTAGCTGGGACCTTGCTGCTCCTCCTCCCAGAGCAGAAAGAACCATAGCGGGGGCAGGGTGTGTGTGAGGAGTCTAGGAATCTGGTGTCCATCTGCTGTATCATGTACATAACAGGGATATACACCTTGGGGACATGATATCTTGGACCCTCCAAGGGTCCACCATTTTCACATCCCTCCAAGCACCTCCAGGATTTGGGCCCAGTCAGAGGTCCCTTTTATTCCATCCCGCCAGCTACCTGGCCCACTGCTTTTCCATGCACCAGCTTGTGTTAATTCGACCAACAGTCCCTGCTCACTCTAAGTCACGGCACAGTTGTGGTCCGATTTAAGTGCACTTTATCTAGTGGGGAACAGATAAGGACGTCCCTACAGGGGGTGGTATTTGGGCACAAAGAAAGAGTATATGAGGTCCTGCATTAGGGTCGGAGCCTCAGGGTGGGAGCCAGCTGACGAGAGGGGCAGAGGAATCACCTCTGGGGCTGGGGTCAAGATCTCTGGGTGTAAAAAAAAAAAAGATTTCTGGGTGGGGGGTGGGGGTAGGGAGATCTAGAGGGGACTTGAAAGTTCCCACTGGGAAGCCTAGAAGGGGGATGTGTCACTTCTTAAAGGGCCAGCCTCATGCATAGCTTCCATATCCCAAATAGAATATTCCCCTGAATCCCCAGAGGGACATACATCCCCGAGAGCGGCCCCCACCCCACGAACATTTAACATACCCCATGCTCTCCCTAAACCTACCCACAATCTCCAGAGCCTTTCTCCCTCCTCCCCAGCTTAGACCCTTCCTGGAGTCAGCCCTCCACTTCCCACTCACCCACCCGGGGAATCCCATGACCTCCAACCTTGAAGTCTTGGCTCAAAGGTGCAGACATCTACTCTTCTAGGAGAAGGAACTAGAAAGTTAGTGGGGAATTGGGGGTGGGGTGGGGGTGGGGAGGGAGGTCTGGTTTCTTCGTGAACCTTGAGCCCAAATTGACTCAGAGGCTCACAGAGGGCTCACGTGACCCTGGCCCTGCCCCTCAGGCCTCCTTCCCCGGATCTTGTACCACCTGCACCCTCCACTTTCAAAGGCTTGGCTTAGACCACCTCGTGCCCTGCAAACACCTATACATGACGCCCCTAGGTCTCAGCTCTAAAGGTGCTTCCTGGTACGAATGCCTACCTCAGTCAAGCCCCCAAAGACCCCCTCATTGGCCACCAGGATTCTTAGTTTGCAATCATTCCATAATTGTTTGTGTGATGACGTGATTCAAGTCCATCACCCCCACCTCGCCGTGAGCTCCGGGAGGGCAGGGATCCTGTCCATGTTACTTGCCAGGCCCGGAACGACCTCGGTCGTCGTCGGCGCTCAGTAAATATTTGTGGGATGATTGGCACCGCCAGGCGCTCACTCACAGGCACACGAGGCTGCCAACACTGCAGGAGGAGCCCGGAACCACCTAGCCTGGGACAGCCCCTAGCGCCCTGGCTGCAGACACCTGTCCCAGCAGGGAGGGAGGAGTGCCTGTGGACCCTGGGTAGCCCAGGCCGGGCCAAGCCCGCCCCGGGGTGGGGGGTGGGCGGTGCACCACTGATCCGTTAGAGCTGGTGGCCAGGGGAGCGAGGGGACGGTGGTCACAAGAGGCCAGGTGGGTGCCGGGCTATCAGTCCTGTCTGGGGGCGCTCTGGCTGGGCAGCCACTCGGGGTTCTCCCTGCCTTCCCTCTCCTGGGCCTTTCCCAGGCCCCTCCCAGCCTGGGGATCTGGGAGGACTCAGGTGGTCCGGAGGCAGCAGGAGAGCCAGAGGTGTGGCGCGGGGAGGGCGGGGCCAGGGGAGGGGCGGGCAGGTAGGTGCCCCCCCCCTCCAGGAGCTGCCTCTTGGAGGAGGGCTCTGTGTAGTCAGGCGGTGCTGGAGACGAGCCCTCACTGTGGGCAGTGGAGACCCGGAGCGTCCCTGCGCCCGGTTCCTGCCTCGAAGCCAACCTTGGACACTTGATCCTCCCTCCCAGAGTGGATTCCGGGATCCCTCCCCTCTGGGCCCGACGCCTGCATCCTGCCTTCGAAACCAGCCTCAGACGCTCCCTTCCCCTGGGTGCCTGGGGTCTCCCCGAGGGGCCTTTGTCCTGGGCCATGGCCCAGAGGTTGGGCCTGGGGCCCGGGAGACGGAAGGCGGTGGTCTTTCTGTTCCTGTTTGCATTATTCCGGTCTGGGATAGGTGAGTGAGAAGGTGCGGGAGGGGCTGGGGCGGGAGGAAGGAGGAAGGCGCAGCGGGGCGCGGCACAGGCGGGCAGAACTTTTTTCTGGGGCGCACCCCTCATCTTGGGCTCAAGAACCCCCTAGATTCAGCCGCCCCACCTGCCGGCCTCCCTTATTCCCTCTGCCTTGGTCTTCCAGAGAAGAGGCAGCTGCTAAAGTTCTAGGAAGTCTGCCTGGCATCCCTGTCCCCTTCTTATTCTCTCCTGGGGCTGATGGGGCCGAAGCTGAGGTTTGCAGGGGAAATGGGGGAGGGAGCTGCCCTCAGATCCCGCAGGTGGGTTTAATGAGGGCCTGACCCACACACCCACCTTCTCGTTCCCTCCTCCCAGTGGCCCTGCCACTTCAAAAATTAAAGTCCTTGCTTGCTTTATGGATGAAGAAACTAAAGTGCAGAGAAGTGTCTTGCCCAGTGTACACGGCCAGTCTCGCTGGGATTTGACCCCAGGCTCTAGAGGTCACTTCGAGGGAAGCATGCCAAGGGTCCCCTTTCTTTGAAGGTGCGCACTGGCTTTAGTCCCGGCTCTGCAGCTTTCTGCCTGTGTCCCTCTGGCCAAGGCCCTTCAGTTTCCTCACCTCTAAAAGGGCGCTGATGTCTCTCTCCTGGGGCTGTCGCGAGGGGTCGGTGAGGGAAGTGAAAACTACTTCAGGGCCTGAGAACCATTATTAGGTGGGAGAGGAGGAGGGTGGCTGGGGAGTTTCCTCTGCTCCACGAAGGTGACTTTGTGAAGGGCAGGTGGGCCCCGCTCCAAACAGCATCCTCCATGGGAACTGGAAGGCTCAGAGCCCACGGCCCGGTTCCCCCGTCCTTTCGTTCATCACATCCCTGTGCCTGGCCAGGCCCTAGGGAACACGGGGAGTTCACCTACGTGGTCCCTGAGGGAACATCCAGGTTGTGGCTGGAACAGTCATGGGCCCGGAAACAGTTGAGGGATAGGGCAAAGCTGGGAGAAGCATAGAGGCCCCAGGAGCTGGGAGCTGGTGCCTGCCTCGGCCAGGTTCCCGAGGGGCTGCCCTGGGTAGGAGCAGGGGGGAAGGGGATGGTATTCTAGGTAGAGGGACCTGAATGAGCAAAAGCCCACAGGTTGTGAGGCCTGTGGCCTGACATGTGATGGGAAGCAGGCAGAAGCTGGCGGAAGGTGGTGGCAGGGCTTTCGCGGCCGGAGGTCTGGGCTTAAGCAGGGACGGCTAGACCTGTGGTTTAGAAAGATCTTCAGACTTGTAAGAAGCCGACTGGATGGAAGGACCTGAGAAGGAGGCCGGCATATGACACACGTGAGGTAATAGGCTGAAACTAGAGCACAGCAAGGGGGAAGAAACGACTGTGTCTGCTGAGCCATGGGATGGGGACAAGAGGGCAGCTGACTTCTGTAAGCCAACTTTCCAAACTTCAAACCAGGCCTCCAGGGATATGTCAGGAGTGGCAGGACTAAGAGCCTGCATCCTGCTCCGTTCTTCCCTGCAGCCTCCTGTGGCGTGGCCCCCCAAGCACGCATCACCGGTGGGGACAGCGCAGCCTTTGGTCAGTGGCCCTGGCAGGTCAGCATCACTTACGACAGCACCCATGTGTGTGGCGGCTCTCTCGTGTCTGAGGAGTGGGTGCTATCAGCAGCTCACTGCTTCCCCAGGTACTAACTGGACTGCAGAAGGGTGGAAAGGACATAGGGGTCACAAAGGGGTGAAGGTCAAAGGTGAAGGGTCAATCCAGGACAGAGCTCTACAGTTCTTGGGTTGGAGTAGGGGTATCAATAGAGTCTGAAATGACCACAAGGAGTTTGGAAGCTGATGGGTCAGAGGTCACAGGATAAAGCTAGGGTGCAGTTTGGGGCCTAAATAGGGGTCCTTTGTCGGGGATCAGAATCTGGAGGTAGGTGCTATAGGGTCACAGGGATAGGTGGGACAAGGAGAGGTCTCCTGGGTCCCAGCCTTAGCCCTCTGCCTGCAGGGAGCACCGCAAGGAAGACTATGAGATAAAGTTGGGGGCCTACCAGCTGGACTCCTACACGCCTGAGACCGAGGTCCGCACCCTGGCACAGGTGATCACCCACCACAGCTACCACCAGGAGGGCTCCCAGGGAGACATCGCGCTCCTCCGCCTGAACAAGCCAGTTAACTTCTCCCGCCACATCCGGCCCATCTGCCTCCCTGCAGCCAACGCCTCCTTCCCTAACGGCCTCCAATGCACTGTCACTGGATGGGGCCACGTGGCCCCCTCAGGTGAGCTGGGGTACTGAATGCCCAGAGGCGGAGAAGGTGGGGAAGGGGCTTTGGGTAAGCATCTTTTGCCCCCACAGTGAGTCTCCAGGCCCCCAGGCCCCTGCAGCAGCTTGAGGTGCCCCTGATCAGCCGTGAGACATGTAATTGCCTGTACAACATCAATGCCAAGCCTGAGGAGCCCCACTTCATCCAACAGGACATGGTGTGCGCTGGCTATGTGAAGGGGGGCAAGGATGCCTGCCAGGTAAATCATGGGCCCAGGGAACAGAGAACAATGTCTTGGAAACGTGGGCTGGCAAAGAAGACTAGAAGCCTGGAGCCTAGTCCTGACAGCTCTTATATGGCTTTTCTCCCTAGGGTGACTCTGGGGGTCCGCTCTCCTGCCCCATGGGGGGCCTCTGGTATCTGGCAGGCATTGTGAGCTGGGGCGATGCCTGTGGAGCCCCCAACAGGCCCGGTGTATACACTCTGACCTCCAGCTATGCCTCCTGGATCCACTACCATGTGGCAGAGCTCCAGCCCCATGTGGTGCCCCAAACCCAGGAGTCTCAGCCTGATACCGACCTCTGCCACAAGCATCAGGCCCTCAATTTGGCCCCAGCCCGTGGCTCGCTGGGGCCCATCCTTCTGCTACCACTGGGCCTGACCCTAGGCCTCCTCCACCCCTGGCTGGAACACTGAACTACTCACCCGGGAGCTGACCCTGCTTCCAGGACTGACACATCACATCCAAGGACAGACGCCTGTTCTCAGGAATGGACCTGGCCCCTCCCTGACACCCTTTGGGTCCGGGGCCTGGCCTGAACCACTGCTTCCTCCCAGGACCCCGTGTGGGGGGGGGGCGGGTAGGTCACCTGACCCATAAGCCCACTCTTCTGGATTTCCTCTGTGGGATTCTAATCCTCAGAGTTTTACTGCCTGTGGTATTGGCTGGAAATCTCTGGCTGCCTCCACCTGTTTGTCTACAAACTGTCAGTTGGGCTCCCATGGAGCCCCCAAGGTGTTTCTAGAAGACTGGGCAGCGGCCTGGCCGATCACTGCTGAAGGGCTAGCTCCAGTGTTCCAGCCACCCTGCCTGATGAGCCCATCACCTCCACCTCTTCCTGTGTTCTAGGCTTGTGCTGCCACTCAGCAGCTTGTTTTCAAGGATGGAAAAGGCCCCAGTCTTGCCCCATTGGCCACCATGCCCCCCCGTAAGCCCTGACTCCTGGACTCCGGAGGACTGAGCCCCCCCTGGAACTGGGCCCCCCCTGGAATGGGCTGGGGCTTGGATCTGAGGAGCAGGGTAAAAAGAACGAGAAGGAGTAAAATGTTTTCAGCACAACTGTCTGACTGTGTGTGGGGGGTGAAATGAAGGATGTCGCCTCTTGACCTCTCCCTCCCACCTCCAAAATCCAGAGCCACCGGCAGAAGTTCGCTTTATTAAAAAAAAAAAGACGAGGGGAACAAACAGGTCTGTACATATTTACAGGTTGGGAGCAAGGAGGCAGGGGTCCAGTAGCAGGGCAAATGCCACTCACTTCTTGGAGAGTTTGACTTGCTTGTGCTTGGGAGGTGCCCACTTGAGGCAGACAGAGTCCACTGTGGGGAGAAGAGGTATGAGGAGAAACCTGGGCCTCCGAGCCAGCCCTGCTCACACCTGGCTGCTCTGCTCTGTGCCCAGGCCAGGTTTCACCTCTACAGGTGAGAACAAAAGGGCAGATTGAGTCCTGGAGAGGGGGCAGGGAAGCCCAGGAATGAAAGCTGGTTTGACTGGTTTGGGATCATATGACAGCAAAAAAAGGAGGCCTTGGCTCCCAATAGTTCTTCTACCTACCCCCCAACACACACCCACAAACACACAGACATGTGCATATTGTACACCCCAGGCAGCCCCCCACCCACCTGTGATGGGTGGTTTCTTATACTGGGCACTTTTGAGGTGCTCCTCCACCAACTTGGGCGTGACACAGATCACGTGCTGACCCTTCCAGTACTTGACCATGTTGAGAGACTGCAGTGTGCTGATGATGTCGTTCTGGGTGATGCTGGTCATCTGGCTGCAGAAGGGATTTAGAGCAGGTGCTGGGGAGAGTGCCCTGGTGAGGCCAGGCTGGGACAGCAGAAGGGAGCAAGGGGAAAGGATCACAGCCCATCTGAGGTAAGCCCTCCCCTCCAAGCGTTCTGGAATGCCTGTCACGAGGTCCTTTTTAGAAGGCCTGCCTGGGACGTGGCTGGAGACCAGGGCCCTCACCTAAGGTCCTTGATGGACAGCGTGCCCCGGAAGTCTCGCAGGATCTCCAGCAGGACCCAGGACCAGTAGCTGCGGTAGCTGAGCTTGCCCAGGTCAGACAGTGGCTTCTCTGGGGAGCCTACTGTGCTCTCCAGCTTGGAGAGCTCATAACCTGGCAGTGGGAGACACGAGGGTCCTAAGGACCTAGTCCCACCCTAGCACTCTCCACCATGGTTACCCACTTCCTGCCCAAGCCAGGAGCCACTCACTGAAAGCGATGAGGAACTTTCCATAGCCACGCCGTTGGTAGGGGGGCAGCGTCAGGATGCAGGCCACGTTGTTCCCATCCGGGGATTCTTTCTCCTGCAGGGGAAGGGAGGCTCATCCTCTACTCCAGTCACATCCCCGCCCCCAACCTCCCCCAACTTGACATATCCAATCCAGAACCTTGGAGAAGTAGCCAACAATGTGGGCCCCCTGCCTGTCCACCTCAGTCAGGATATAAAAGACGAAGGGCTCCACGTCGAAGTACAATGTCTTGTGGTCCAGGAAAAGCTTGGCCAGCAGACAGAGGTTCTGACAGTAAATCTGAGAGGTGGGAGAGAAGGGAGCCACCTCAGGGAAAAGGTAGGACTCCCCACATTAGCCCTATCAGGGCCTGGGCAGCAGCCACCCTGCATGAGTTAGGCTCCAAAGAACAGCCACTGCCAAGCTGGCAGAAACCTGGCTTCTCACCAGAAAAGTTCTTAGAATTGAAATGACCCTGACAGAGTGTCGGTTTTTGAAGAACAGGAAAACCGAAGGCCAGGGAGCCTAGCACTTGGGGAGGCAGGGGAAGAGCTGGCCTCCAGACCAGCCCTGAGGGCTAACTACTACTACTTTATATGCATAATGTAGCCCAGTGGTCACTCTTTCAGGTCAGGCTCAGAGGAGATAAGTGGCTGGCCTAAGGCCCCAGCCAACCTGTAGTGCCAGGGCAGGAATTCAAACCGGAATGTAAGTTTCATAAAGGCTAGGGCTGTCTCTGTCTTGTTTATAACTTGTTCCCAGCACCTAGCACAGCATGAAGTTGAGCGCCTGGGAAATGTTTGAATGGATGAGCTTTGAGCCTTACTCTGAAACATGAGCTTTGCTTGACCTCTTAGCTGCCCTCCCCTGCTGGGCCTTGTCAGCCTGCTTCTGAAGGCTCAGAGACCCCACCCAGGCCAGGGACCTTGGGACCTTGGGGTTGGCTTCCTTGAACAGTTTTCATTTTCACATCCACTCCCTCCTGTGATCCAAATGCATGATCCTGGCATTGGTAGTCCAATTTTACATCCAAAGAAGCTGAAGCTCTGGGAGGGGAAATGCCTGCCTGAGGCTTGATAGCTGGCACAGGGTGGGGGTGGGTACAGAATCCACCTCTCCTGCTGAGTCCTTTCTGCGACCCAGCTTTTTTGTGCTCAGGACAGAGCAACGGGCAAAGGCTGGGCCCAGGGTGGGTGTTCCCCAAGCAGGCAGCTAACTGAGCCCCAACAGGCCTACAATGATAACAAAGGCCGGTGGTTTACTAAGCACCCACTCAATGCCGGGCACTGTGCTAAGTAATTGGCATCTGCTGTCTCATCTATTCCACTACCAAGCCTCTGAGGTAAAGATTACTATGACTCCTGTTTTATAGATGAGGAAACAGGAACAAAAAAAAACGGTAAGTAACTAGTCCAAGGTCAGCAAGGGAGCGACGGGGCAATCTGAAGACAAACAGCCACTCCAAAGCCGGTCCTCTTCATCTTACATTCCACTGTCCCTCCCTGGGAAACCAGGGCACTTGGAGAGACCCTTTCCAGACTGACCAAGTCAAGGTCAAGTCCTGTAAGACAGCAAAGCAGCCCCCACATGGGCACCACTCTGCCCTGGGACAGTCTTTCTGCTGGCAATAAGGAACTCAGCCCTTCTTAACCACAAAGCCCTCAAACAGGAAATCTCACACAAAGTAATTCCCTCCCCAGGGAAAAACAAACAGCTTTCCTTCTGGGAGAAAGAGAAAGGCTTTCTAAGAGGCAAGAGGATCTCTACTCATGGCTCCAAAACTGCACAAACCTGAACCGTACCCTCAGAAGAAAGGTCCACAGGCATGGAACAGCAACTGGCCCCTGTGGCTGGCATCCCAGAGCCATGTGCTTATTACACAAGCAGACACAGGCTGAGGGTCAAATGGGGGGGCCCAGTGCTTCTCCCCAGGCCCCTCAGCTACCAGGCTCACCTTGTGGTCTTTGCCATCTACCTCGTACACGGAGATGTTGCTTTTGCGATAGATCTCCTTCCCAGGGGGCTGCCGCCACTGACACTGGCCCTGGGGGGAGGAGAGCAGGGCATTTGCTTCAGACCCCTAGGCGTTCCATGTGATGGCCCATCCTCCACTGACTCCACCAAGGACTCCTTGTGTGTCTCGGTTTCCCCATCTATGTCCCCTGCATTGAACAATCCAAGCATCTCAGGAGATGGTCTAATTTTACAGATGAAGAAACCAAGGCACAGAGAGGCTAGTTAACTCGCTGAAGCATCACACAGCTAGATGGGTGACCAGTCCAGACCTGCTGGGCTCTAAAGAGCCCTTATCTAAGACACTGGTTTTCCTCAAGCTGTACACATTTGTCTCAGATTTTCACACTTTGAAGAACACCCCACTGTACTAGCAACGTGAAGACCTTTCCCCACCTGTCCACACTGTAGGGTTGTTCAGGGGCTGTTTGCTTCCTCTTTTGCACTGAAACTGGTACTGAGTTAGCCTCGGTAAACATGTGACAAAGGGCCAGGGACCCAAGAAAGAAGTAGGGCAGGGATATTGTGTCCACTGTTCAGAAGAGGAACCTGAGGTCCGGAGAGGGCGACAAGTTGGCCAAGACCACAGTCAGCAAATAGCAGAGCCAGGTTGGGAATCCAGGTCTCTTGACCCATGGGCTGGCTTTTCCTCATACTCAACTCCTTTGGATCTGTCCCTATTTCCTAGCACTTTTGGCTCATCTGTCCTTAGCCTCAAACCCTGTCTCTGCCTCTCTTGCCAGGCCCAGTCCAGTCCAGCCCAGCCCAGCCCAGCCCAGCCTGTTCCGGTCCAGTCCAGCCCGGCCTCACCAAGTGGAAGCGGTAGCTTTTCTCATATTTCATGTACTTCAGGCAGTACTCGCAGAGCCACAGCTTGGGCTGTTTTCCATAGTCTTCTGGGAATGGTGAGAAGTACCAGGCATCGATTTCATAGTTTCCAATGTGGATCTTATCCACATACTTTACCTTCGTGATCTGCGGGCAGGGTGGGAGTGGGGAGCAGTGGGGCTGGCTCAGTAGGGGCAAGGAAGGAAGGGGAGAAGGGGTGCCCACAGCCCAGATCCTGCCCCTGCTTACCGCCTCATGTTCCTTCTCCAAGGCTGCTGTTGTGGGGTCCATCTCTGCATAGGTCTGGGCAAGGAAAAAGGATGGACAGAGGTGAATGGAAATGGTGGTCAGGCTGTCCCTCCCATGTCCCAAACCCTCCACGGGTTTCCACTGTCTTCTAGAACTCATTCCCTGAATGGCAGTAATAACATATTAACAGTTGACTTGTTTTACCTGTTTCTGAAGCTGGCCAGTCCAAACGCCTCTCCTAAAAGCCCACCCACTCCCCCAACCACACACCCCCACCTAGAAGTCCATGTTTGGACCTTTTACCAGATGAACAGGGCTAGGAGCAGAAGACCTGGTTCCAGTCCTTGAGTTGATAAGAGCTTCAGCTGTACAATGAGACCAATCCAGCTCTGCCAAAGTTGTCATGAGACTCAGATGAAATAATGGATCTCTTTCCATGCTCATGGCAGGAACTGCTGCTGACTTCTAAGGTGGACCCTGGCCTGGACCTCTTCCCTGAGCACCAGCCCTGAGCAGCTGCCTGACCATGGGATTGCCTCAAAGGTCCCTCCCATGGGCACATCAGACTCAAGATATCCAGAATGAACTTATCATTTTTCTCTCCTCAAACCTGTTCTTCCTTGTGGGTTCCCACCTCCCTGGGAGCACTGCCCTCTGTCCACCTGCCCAAAACCAATAAATGGGCCTGGTCATAGGCTCCTCCCTCTCCTTTGGCCTGGTATCCAATTAGAGGCCCACATTTGAAGTCCTGTTGAATCTACCTCCTTGACATCTCTGGAATTGCTCTCCTCTCTGTTCCATTCCCCATAGCCATGGTTACCATCTTAGGTCTGGACAATTGAGTAGGCTTTCTTAGATTCTATGTCTCCACGTTTAACCCCCTCAGATCCACATTGTCCTCAACACCCTTCCTTTTTCCAGACTTATAGCCTTGGCATATACACTGGCTTCCACTCTGAATACCCTTTCCCCACTTCCTGCCACCAGAAAATGTTTACTCAACCTGGAACAGAGCATGAGCCATGAGTCTGTGATGAGGCAGGGCTCTGTGAGCTATCATGTGTAATTGTTCTTACTGTGTTCCTTCCTGTCCTTCAAGACCCAGCTCCTGTCCTACCCCTACTCTGCACCCCGCTCTTGGGAGCCTGACTGGATTCTTCCTATCCAGAATGCACCCCCTCCTTCCCAAGTCAGGAGCGCAGCAATCAATGAAGCCTTCCCCACTCCCCACTCCTAGAAACAGGGACTAAAAGGCATGTCACACACACAACACAGCCAATTCCATGGCCAGACTATGTAGGAGAAACCAAATACAGCCTGCTAATGGAGGGGAGATCCAAGAGGGCCTGTGACCTATACCAGAATAGGCTGTAGCCTTGCCCTCTAGCTGAGAAGAAAAAGAAGATGTTTTACCAAAAACCCCCTTCCACAAAGCACTTTGCCACAGGGCCTCATTTAACGCTCTGGGCAACCCTGAGACACAGTTTTCTTATTTCTATTTTACAAGAGGAACAAGCAAGGAGAGGAGAGGTCATTTGCCTCTGAGGCCTAGCTAGCTGCTTCTGAGTCCAAGTGCCAAGTACGCGACAGGCATTTATTTCATTCAGTTCTCACAGTAAGCCTCTGGGACAAGAGTGCTCATTATCCCCATTGTTCAAGAGTGGAAACTGAGGCACAAAGAGGTGAGATCACTTGCCAGAGCTCACAGAACTGGTAATTAGCCTGGACCCCTAGTCTGTCTACCTGTGACCACCACAAAGACAAGGGAAGAAAGATTTTCCTCCTCACCCGCCTCTTTAAAACATACTTCCCAGTTTTCACAAAACACAATCCTCTTCTTCAAATGCATTAAAGAACTACAAAAACACTACTTGTCTTAAATGCTGTAATTTATTTAGAATTAGACATTGATTAGGCTCTAAAGAACCTTGCTCATTGTTAACTTGCTGTTTTAATAGCCGTTCTTTAATTTTATCACCACTGGCCCATTGTCCTCCACCCTGCTGATCACCAGTTTAGAGGTACATCCTTGAGACTTAATTCCCCAGCGTCAACTGGTTAGGTAGCTAACAGGACCTTAGACCTGTGCTGTCCAATGGAGTAGCCACTAATCACATGTGACTATTTAAATTAATTAAAATTAAATAAAATTTAATACCTAGACACAATTCAGTTGCCCATGTAGCTAGTAGCTATGACATTGCACAGTGCAGAAATAGAATATATCCATTAGCATGGACAGTTCAATTAATAGTGCTGCCCTAGACCCTGGGAGATCTTTTTAGATGAAGGCATTTCAAATTTTGTTTTAATCACAACTCATAGTAAGAAGTGCATCTTGCATTTACATATTTGGGATATGCGTGCATGCATTTGTATGTGAAATAAAAGGTTCTCAGAGCAATACTTACCCTTAAAAAACTGCAATGCACTCTGATATTTTCTATCTTATTCTATTTATTTTTTCCCTTTTTAAAACTTAAATGCTGGTCATAATCTATCAAATTGGTTTTGCAATCTACTTACAGGCTACGGGCCTCAGTTTGAAATACATTGCTGCAAAGCAGTGAGCACTTAGAAGGATGAAATCACTTTGGCTGAAACTAATGAATCTTGGAAGGCCTGGAGAGCTCAATAAATCCTGGTCTGGTTTACGCTCTGCATCTTACAGATCAAGAAACTGAGGCTGAGAGTGGGGTTTTGGAAACAAATGGCCTGAGTTTCTAAGTTGTGTAGCCATGGTTGAGGAATCAGGCTCTGAGGTTGGACTGCGTGGGTATAAATCTAAGTCCCAACTAGGTAATTCTTAACAAGTTGCTAAACCTATGTGCTTCCCCTATAAACTGGGTATGATAATGCTTACCATATAGGGCTGCTTGAGGCTTCAGTGAGATTATGGATGTAAAACACTTAGCATAATACTTGGCTCACTGGCCAATAAATGCTTGGCATTATTATTCCAATTTTAGTCCACCATTTTACTAGCTGTGTGACTTTGGACATGCTACCTAACCTCTCTGAGCCTGCTTCCTCAAATACAAAAAGAGATAATTACTCCTGTGGTGGTGAACTGTTGGGGAAGATTTATTCATATATATGTACAGTACTTAATATGGAGCCTGACAAAATCAAGAGCCCAATATCATTCATTCCCAGTCTTCTCTTCTGACTTCAAGACACTTTGCCTAACGTGCCACAGGAAATAGGAGACAAAGGAAGCTATGAGTGCATGGGGCCCGTGCAGTCTCAGCTGTGCTACTTCCCTGCTGTGGGATTATAGCCAAACCCTTGCCCTCTCTGTGCCTCAGTTTCTCATCTGTGAGAAGTAAATGAGAGGACGTAGGTAAACTTCCTGAAACACTGTAGTTCAAGAAATGGAAGGTACTGTCATTTTGGCACTGGTGCTCAAGAGGCCCACAGGAGTTGGTAGAAGTAGCAGGGCCTCCTGGGACCCCAGGGAAAGGGAAGGGGCCCGGACCTTCTGCACATGGTTGATCTCATCATGCTTGCGCTTTTGGTTACGAGTGATCTTGCGCTCAGGCTGCTCAGCCAGCTCACTCAGGTACTTCTCTGAGTTCTTCTGCACAGCTTCCTTCACTGTCTTGGTCAGTGCCAGCCGGTTTTTGTCTACCCATTCGTCCAGTCGTCGGTTAACTGTGGGGATGAACCATGAGGGTGCTGCCCTGCTAGCCCACCCCTTCCCCCCAGGCCCTGGGCACCCCAAACTACTCACAGCCCACGTAGTGTACATAGAATTCCTCTCGGCCCTCCTGGTCATTCACTCGAGACTGGATCACTTCAGCAGAATCTGGGAAGGAAAATGGTTAGTATCATTAGGAAGCAAGGAAGGGATGGGATCCAGCAACTGAAGTGTAGTTTGAAGACTCCAGGGCCACATGTAGCCTCACCCATCCATCCACATTTGTCATTCCATTCACTCTGCTACAACTCTGTGCAATGGCAGGCTATCTTAGATTAAAATGAGAAAACTGAGGCTTACCCAGGGTCACAGGTTTGAAAAGTGAGAAGAGCCAATACTTAGGTGAGCTTAAGTATAACTACAAACTCATGCTTGTTTAACTATTTATACCATCATTCATTTATTTGGAGCATCAAGAGAATTGGCTCTGGGTTCAGACATCTTGAGTTTATATTCCAGCTCCTCCACTTTCTAGCTATATAGAAATACACAGGGTATTTCTGCGTTCTGTGCTTCAGTTTCTTCCTCTGGAAAACAGGCATTATGGTACCCACCTTGGAGGGTGAGTTAATGTCTGTAAAGTTTTTAGTACAGAATTTGACATCTAGCAAACTAGTCAATAAACAAGTAAGGTAACCACTGTGTGACCCCATCCCACGTTGCTGGGTACAGAGGACACAGCAATGAATCACAACAGGTCCTGCCCTTCAGACATTCCCAATTTTGTAGGGGAAGATACAGACGGGCAATTACAACATTACATATACCATAGCTGAGGTATGAGGAATATACTGTAGGTACATATAGAAGGGAACGACTCACTTTGCCTGAAGGGGGTCAGGAATGACATCCCAGAGGATATGATGAGTAGGTTGAGTGGGAGCTAGCCTGGTGAGCAAGGAGTAAGGGAAGAGAGGACATTCCAAGCAGAAGCCACAGGTGGTCCTCAGAAGGCACAGACAGTCTGGTCTGATGAAGCTGTTGTTAGGGATAACTAAAAACCAGAAAGCAGGCCACAGGGATGAATGTCATTCTAAGGAGTCTGCAGTTCATTTTGGAGATGAGTGAAGGCAAGGGAAGGGGAAGCTCGTTTTTCAGCTCCTCTCTGTTGGAGGCCATAGGGAATGGATGGACTGGGAAGACCCAAAGACAAACGACCAGTGAGGAAGCAGAGTTAACAAGAAAAAGAGAGAAGCCTAAGATAGGGCAAGAATGTGGGATAACAACTCTGCATAGAAGAAAAAGAATCTGATGATTGCCTGACAGGTGGGGTTTGTAGGCGACGCCCGGGAAGGAATCCAAAGTAACGCAGAGTACGAGAGCCCCCAACTCCGCGTTCTCATTCCTCAGTCCCGCCCCACCCCCCGCCCCGCCCTCAACAACTTACAGTCCCAGCTCTGGGGTCCTCTGAGCTCGCGTTCCCAGACCCCGCCCCTCGATCTCAAAACCCCGCCCCCGATGCTGGGCCCCGCCCTCACGCCAGGTGCTATCCGGCCGCCGACACAGGTACGTTTCTCCGATCTCGACGGTGACTTCCGGTTCGCCGCGTGCCGGGGTCGGCGGAGAGACGCGGCCCGGGGACGGAGCGGTCCCCTCGACTGCCGCATTCTCCCCAGGCCCGGGTTCGCCCTCCCCCGCGATCCCTGAAGTCGCCGCTGCAACCGCCACCGCCGCTCCCTGTGCCGCCATGGCTGTAGTGGAAGTGACGTCAGAAACCCGCGCCTCGCCGCGTATTTAGCTCCGGGTTAACTCTGCTTGGCGGAGTCAGCCTCAGGGCGGGGTAGGGGGCGGGCTCTGTGACGTAGCAGGACTCCATTGGTTTATATGACCGTCTCCGCGGCGCCGGGACCAGCTGACATCTACTGCGCAGCTTGCCTTTGAGTTCCTTAGGTTCCGTTTAGAAATATGGCCGCACCCTAGAGTCGAAGAGAGGAGAAAGACTTCCCTGATGTGATGACTCAGCTCTGTCTTTTCAAAGGCCCTGGTGCCAAGAGGAAGCTAAGACGTGGGCCAGAGCTTGCGTGGCCTCCACTGTTGTCTGGCTTCGGGGTTGTGGATAATGTCGCAGTGTTTCCCTTTTGGCATCAGGCCTTCTCTGAGCCTGGAATTAACCTCCTTCCCCATGCTACCCAGCTCCCCCAGCTTAACATTAGCGCCCTTTGTTGAAGAGTGTAGAAACTGTCTCCCTTGCTCGAGCTGGGAGTTGAGTTGGGGTGAAGGAAGCAGGATAAATGTGTCCAGGGAGAGTTAACAAACTAGTTTTACAGAATAAAGGCTTTCTAAAGAAAGGTCCAGGCCCCTCCAAACCAGACGTTCCCTGAGCATAAATTAAAAGCAATGGATACAATGGAGAGCGTCTTGTAGGTTCTGACCCTACCCTGCCCCTAAATTCCTGGGTAGGGTATACAAGTAAGTGCCTTTTCTCTCTGAGCCTCGGTAGAGGTTAAACTGGACACGTTAAAGTGTTTTGCATACTCCAGTCAAGACCAGTGCGCAACAAACGTTTTCTTTGACCACTCTCTCAACCTTTGATTTATAATTTGGTTACTGGGCTTAGACAATTATGAGAGGAGTGGGATACTCAGAGGATCAATAAATATCTGAGAGCTGGGTATCGATGAGGAGTAGCGGTGGGAAGTGTTGGTAAATTGGCTTTTTGGGGAAATGGAGGCACGTGGGAGCCAGTGAGGGCCAAACGTCTGACAGCATAAGAAGCAGAAGAAAAAACAACAGGCAAGAAAAAAAAACTCTAATGCCTTCCCCCACCCCCCTTGTATCTTTAAGATTGTTGTCCCACTTATCCAGGGTCCCAGTGCCTCACACTTCACCTGAAAAATTCAGGTACCTATGCTGTCCTTTCTAATTAAGGATTAGCCTAGGGCTTTTTAGGGTCACACTGTCAGCCCCCTCATTGTTCTACCCCAAAACTACAGACCACTAGCCCATGCGCATTTGACTATTCCTCCTAGGACTAGGCAGAAGCTCTGCCAGATTGCGAGACCTCTTTTCATTCTTTCCGTGTGCCCAGTTTCCCTCTGATGTGTTCTCACAGGCCAGCACCTGAGGCTCTTTAGTGACCTGCCCAGGGGCCAAGAGCTGTTTTGCCTAGAAAAGCTCTCCTCCTCTATTTCCCAACACAGCGTTTAGCCATGGATAGGCAAGTAGTTAATGACTCAGTTTAGTTCCCAGGCCTCAATTCTAAGACATAATTTAACTGGCTCTGGACTTTTGCCTCAGATCATAATACTTGCTTGGCTTCTTTTTCTTGCTTCCCTCGATCCCTTCTGGGTCTCTCTTAGGAGCACTTTCTTGGACACCAATGCTCTTCGCAGGATCTATGTCTAGGGAATCCTACCTGAGATATTCCCTTTGTAGTTTAAAACCCGTCCATTGATGCCACTGCCTCCAGGAAAACACCCCAGCTTCTTAGCTACACATTCAAGGCTCTGCCCTCTGACCACCTCACCAGCCTCACCTCCCTGCTCTGCAGCCAGTAGGCTTTTCAGCCCAGCAAATCAATGATTTCCTACCACCTGCCATTTGATCTCCAGATACAATTTCTTGTCCTTCCCCTCAACCCACCCCCACCCCGACGGCCATGCGTCACCATGAAAGGTAGAAGATAGAGTAAGCTGAGGGCTGGCCTCAAGCAGTTAGCCACTAGGCCTCTCAGATGTGAAGGCAGGAGACAGAGGTTTAAGATTTTCTTCCCCAGACCCACCAGACAGGTCCTCAGGCCCTCCTTCTCCTCCTCTGGCAAGATGGGCAAGGGCTCCCACCTAAAACTCCATCTGGAGTTTCCCTTCTCACAAGAAGCTCTACTTCAAGTCTAACCTTGAGCCCACCTGCTATCTGGAGCCCTTTCCTTTTACCCATATCAGGGCCTCCCTTCCTCTAGTGGGGCACCCAGTTCCTGCTAAGGCCCACAAGGACACAACCTTGTGTGTTCCTTTCCTTGGCAGCAGGAGACACAGCTAGCAGGCAGTATTTTTAACCTTACTGAGGCTCAGGAGTCAGGTGGCTCAGGAAGTTGCTCAGTCTGGTGACCTTCAGCTCTAGAAACCGTGACTAGCAGGAAGGGAAGAGTCAGAACTGAGGCCTGGAGCCGGGCCAACACAGACCTTCAATACTTCTCTGGGATCTAGAAACACTTGTTAAATGAGTAATAGGTCTTTTCATAAACTGCCAGTCAACCCCGCTCCCGTCAAACCAATGTGCAAGAAACTTGGTTCAATTTCCATTCCTGGTCTGCTAGGCCATCAGAATAGTTAAAGACTGGGGAAGGACCCAGTTAAACCCAAGGGCCCAGGGAACATCAACAGGGCCAGAAGCAAGAGCTCACTTGCCCTCCCCACACATGGGGCCCAAAAGGGCATTCAAAATGTGAACTTTAATAAACAGCAGGTCAAAGTGAGAGTCCCTCAGGAACGAGAATGATGGAGCTGCTGCTGGAGGCCTCAAGAGTCCCCACTTCCCTGCTCCACAGCCTGGAGGCAGGGAAGTAGTCCCTGTTTAGGTGGGTAGGTAGTGGGGGGTGGTTCCCAGCTCCACTTAAGTCCACCTGTCTGGGGACCTAGGACCCAAGATGCAGCAGCGTGTGGAGCAGGGGGAGACCTGCCTGGCCTGGAAGGTCCTAACAGAGGGTGGCCCAGGCTAGACAGGCATGCAGACCAAGTGCTCCGGGGTCAGATGCGGAAGCTTTCCTCCCGGCCATCGATGTGGCGCAGCCGCAGGTAGACGTCCGTGCCAATGCCCTGCAGGGACTGCAGCTGCAGGGAGCCACCGAGGTACTCCGCGTAGGCCCGTGACGTGGGCAGCCCGAAGCCAAAGCTGAAGGTGGGCATGGGGACAGGACAGGGGGCTTCAGAGACTCAAGTCCCCAGGGACCCCTCCCTCCATCCTGGTCAGGGGGTGCCTCACCCGTGCATAGGTCCTGACTGGCCGCCGCTGTGCATGTCCAGGTGGCCAAAGAGGGGGCTGATCCGGGGGTTCTGGGTGCTGGCCTCGGCCGTTGTGAAGTGGTAGTCCATGACTCGATCCAGGTCTTTGTGAGCAACTCCCCCTCCCCGGTCCGAAATCCTGGCAGAATGCCCATGTCATGGGTCTGGGTCAGCTTTGATGGGGTGCTCACCACCTCTCATCAGATAGTGCTGTCTGCCTTCCTGGCCCTTCCACCAGAGGTGGAATGTGGTTCCCCCAGACCCTTGGGCCTTGTCTGCATTATCTGCCTTTCTCTACCCTTGCGTCCACCCGTACCACCAACTTCCTAGCCCTTCTCACAGGACTGGATGTTTATTCTCAGCCCAGCATCATCAACTGTTACTCCTGACTGTCTCTCAACAATAGACCCCTGAATTGCTGAGAGGAGCAGGGCCCCGGGGTCAGCAGTTAGCTCCAGATTCTTTAATATCAGTTCATAGATAATCTCAGAACTAGGGAGTGTCGTGTTTGACCAGGGACTAGATCCCAGAGTGGGGCAGGTACTGGCTTGTGGTCATCCAACAAGTCAGAAACAGTGCCCAGGAACCCCCTGTCTACCCCAGCCCAACTCCCACTCAGGACAGACCTGATGATGAGATCAATATCATTGTTGGCGATAGTGATGACCACATCAGGGACGTTGTAGGGAGTGTCCAGGTGACTCTCCATTGTAGCTCTATGAAGGGACAGAGCCGGGAGATGGTGGCACCCCAGCTCCACCCCAGTTCACATTCCCTTCCCTACCCCCAGTACATACTCTCCAGCCTACCTCATGGCATTCTTGAGTAGCTCGGGCAGGATGTAGTCCAGTGGCATGGGGATGAAAGGGAAGCGGGCGGCTACATGCCCATTGATGCGGACGCGGGGGGCATTGCCGTACTTGTGCTCACACAGGCGTCTGTGAATAGGAGTATGTGTCCAGACAGGTGTCCCTAAACCAGTGGTCCTCAACTGGGAGCAGTTCTGCTCCCTAAAAGACGTGTGGCAATGTCTGGAGACATTTCTGGTTGTCACAACCAGAGTCAACTGTGTAGAAGCCAGGGGTGGTATGAAACATCCTAGCATTCACATAACACCTCGCCATACCCCCAACAGCAAAGACTTACTGACCCAAAATGTCCGTAGTGCTGGCGTTGAGAAACGCCAGGCAAGGGCTCAGATTCCACTCCTCCCTGTCCCCAAGACATACACCCTCTTGGTTGTTCAGCCTTACCTGGCAAAGTCCACCCACTTTTCAATAATCTTCTTTGGCGAGAGGCGAGTGCAGATGATGCCGACAAAGTCAGGCTGGCAGAAGAAAGCGGGTCAGGACTAGGCAACACCTCCACCCCCCTCCTCAGCCACCAGCTGCCTGCACCGAAGCAGCCCCAAGCCTCTCCCCTAAGCCCTTGACCCAGATCTCTAGCCTTTGGCTCCCCTGACACCCCCAGCCGGATCTCAGGTTCCAGCCCGCCACCTTGTCCTCATGTAGCGCCAGGTGGTGTGTAGCCAACATGCGGATCCCGAGCCGCGACGTCAATGTCTTGTCTAAGAAATAGCGGACGAGCTTTTCATCCTGGTAAAGAGAGGGGCCTCAGAACCCTCATGCGCCCTGTCAGACCCCCACCAGGCCTGAGCCCTCACTGCACTGACCTGTATGTGCTTCCTGCTCTCCCGCAGGCCTTCAGCTAGGAGAGTCACCACATCCTTATGGTCATCCAGCAGCTGTCTCACTAGCTGGCAGTACTGGGCCTCATCTGCCTGGTCCTTGATCTGCAGGTCACAAAGCCATAAGCACAGGTTGTCCGGCTCTGACCTCTCAGCCCCTCACCCTGCCCTGACCCAGTCCTCACCGGAGGGAAGTCTGTCAGCTTCTGGAAGGCACGGATGTACAGCTCATGCTACAAGGAAGAGAGGTGGGGAGTCACGGGGCTGCCATGGGTACCAGGAAGAGAACAGCCACCTGTGCCTACCCATGAGACCCTCCCCCCAATTCACTGGGTTCAGACTTCTATCGTGGCCTTTCAATCCTCCATGAATACACAGCCTTGGCTTCTGAAGGGTGGGACAGAGTCTTCTGTGGCCCTGAAATCTTTTGGCAGGCAAGTCTCTTCCTCTCTGGGTTTGAGTGTCACCAGTTGCCCCATGGTGGGCACAATGATCTGAGACCCTCTCTACTAGGAAGACCCAGACCCTCTGGAGACATCATACCACGTGCAGGATGGTGGGGTTGCAGCCGATGATGAAAGGCAGGCTTCGGAAGCCCTTGATGCGGTGAGCGATCCTCACTGGCAGCTCTTGCTGCAGGTACCGAGCACTTTTCTAGTAGAAAAAGAGAAGGGAAGGTAGAGCTAGTGCCTAAGTGACTAGGCCCAAGGTCCAGGGGCCAAGGAACAAATAGGTGGCAGGAATCTTACCAGAAGGTGGCTGCCGTCCTGAGAGCGGCCAGAGTAGAGCATCATGGTAGGAGTGAGGCGGACTGAGGGCTGGAGGGACAAATGGGTCTTGAGCACTGGACCTCAGAACCTCCCACCTCCCTACATAAGCTCTGCTCCTTCCCTGAACACAAGGCCCCAGCCCCACCTCTACTCCGGGCCCCCACTGTTGCACACCTTCTCTGCTGCCACGTCTATGGCAGACTGATTGTAAAAGGAGGTGACAGTCTTAGAGCGCTCCCGTGCCATCTCCACGTGGTGGGTGTCAGTGGCTGACGTGGAGCGTGTTCGGAGTGAGAGGGCAGGTCCCAAGAGGGGCCGAAGCGATGGCCCACCCCGAGGGCCACTCCCCAGCACCGACGCCAGTATCATCGTCCTGCTCCTTTGTCGGACTCAGGGTAGAAGGTTGGACAGACGAAGGCGATCCCAAACAGGGCAAAGGGGGAGGGGGGTGCGGTGTGGGCAGGGACTCTTCTTTGGCTTCAGGGGTGAAGGCCACTGGAGGATGCGGACAGGTTCAGCCCCCGGGACGCAGCTCCCATCTACGGGGGCAAAGGAAGCGGGATGTAAGGCTCCGAGTCTGGCTGACCCGCGCCTCCTCTCCCCGTGAGCACGGGTCTCCCCAGACTCCCCAGACCTGGGAACCACCCCTTCAACCACCTCTCCAAATACAGGCCGAGCCTGAACAACCTTGCTGTCTCCTAGGTTTCCACCGGGGGCTCTTCTGGAGGTCTTGGGGGAGGAAGGGCTCCTCACTGTCCTCCAGCCTGAAAACTGCGGCTCCCCCAACTGTTGTCTGGGGCACGTTCGTTCATGGGGCGGGGCGGACCCCTACCCAGCGCTTCAGATCCGGGCCCCGGGGGCCTGGCCTGCCTACGTGCGGCTCGGAGCATAGCCGGCTAAACCCACTCTGGGTCCCCCCTCCGCGGGGATACTTGGTCCGGCCCGTACCCCCCCTCCCATATGGTAGGTACCAGTCCCTCTTCCCATCCCATCCCCGTCCGGGCGCGCCCCTGCGCACTGGCGGAAAGCGGCCGCGCACTGCGGAGCCTGGCAGGGGCAGAGTCTGCGCGGGCTGACTCACTCACCGCGGGGCCGGGGTCGGGGCAGGGGGTCCGGGCGGGAACGGCTGGAACGGTCCACGGCCCGGCGAGCCAAGCCGAGCCGCCTGCGCCCTCCGCCGCCGTGACGTCGCGCGGGCCCAGGGCGCCGTGCCTCCTGGGAGTTGAAGTTCGACGCGGCCCGCCCATCCTGGCGGTGCCTCTGCCCCTGGGCCCCAGATAAATTCCAAGCTCCTCGCCCGGGCGCCCGGAGCTATCTAGGAGTCTCTGCTTCCTGAACTATAAAATGGGCTTCCTTGGAGCAAAAGGAAGGGGGCGGGAAGACCCTTAGGTGCAAGGCACACAGAGCGAGCCTTGTTCCTGCACCGAAGTCCCATCTTTCTCTTTCCAGCCCTTGGTTCGTTTATGGGAAACCACACCGCCTGTTTGAAACCCTAGTTCGTCCGCTTAATACCTGGGAGAAGTTACTTAACTGCTCAGGGCTTTAATTTCTGTCAGGGTAAAATTTCGGGGTTATTGCGTAGATTACTTAAACGGATATATGTTAAGTACCTAGGACAGCGCCAGGCGTGGCGCTAGCACTATGTAAATATTAGGTGTCACTGTTAGTCGTCACAATGGAAAACACTGATGGATAAAGAGATCCTTTCCTGTTCTGAAGAGGAAGGCAGACTTGAAGATGGTAAATTTCCATGTTCTCATTTGTGACCTACAGGAGGCTAGGGGAGCATCAAATAGGGGCCAGGAGATAGGTACAGATGCAGCAGGAGTAGGACCTGGCTGGGTCGGGGAAGCTTGGACAATGGGAAGACGTGCCTGGAGCATAGAGTCTGGCCAGAAGTGGGTCTGAATGGGGTGGCCAAGGCCAGATCAAGAAAGGGCCCTGGCAGCCCGGGTGAGGAGTTTGCATTTGTCCTAACTCAGTGAGGAGCCACTGAAGTTGTATTGTTGTTTTTAAATTGCAATAACATCCAAATTTGCCATTTTAAGCGTCCAGTTCAGTGATATGAATTACGTTTACAGAATTGTGCTGTCATCAACCAACACCCATGACCAACATTTTTCATCACCCAGAGCAGAAACTCTGTACTTATTAGGCAATAACTTCCCATTCTCCAAGTCCCTGCTGACCTCTAATCTACTTCGTGTCGCTATGATTTTGCTTATCTAGATATTTCATTTACATGAAATCATACAATATTTGTCCTTTGGTGTCAGTATAATGTTTTCAAGGTGCGCCCATGTTTGTAGCATGTAGCAGCATGTTTTTCCTTTTAAGGCTGGAATAATAGTCCCTTGTGTGGTTAGACCACATTTTGTTTAGCCATTCCTCTGTTGATGGACACACGCTGAAGGGTTTTAACTTGTTAGCTACGCCCCTTAGACGGAACCCTCTGGCTGTTGTGATTTGGAGGATGGGGTGGGGGTGGGGGTGGGGTGAAGGGCAGGGACAACAAAGGCAGAGAGAGCAGTGAAAGGACAGTCACTGTCCAGGCCTGAGGGGATGCGAGAAGGATGAAGCCAGGGTGCTGCGGGCAGGGAGACGGCAGCCGGACCCAGCGGGGAAAGCAGGGCACGCGCCAGGACGCGGCGCTCACGCGGCGCCGGCGTGGACCAGAGCTGAGAGAGAGGGGCGGCGCCTGGGAAAGGCCTTACCCCACCGGCCCTGGAGTGCCCGAACTCGCTGCTTCCCCCCAGCGGCCTAGGCTGAACATGCACCTCCAAGAGCCCCCTTCCAGAGAGGAGGCGGGCTCAGAGATGCTCCCCCACATGAATAGTAATCTTCATAGTAACCACCACTAACAGAGCGCTTACCATTGGCCAGCCACTCTCATAATAATATATATTAATTTTATTGTCCTTATTTTACAGATGAGGCCCAGGAATATGAAAAGGCTTGCCCTGCTTTCGCTCCCCCCGCCCCCCATTTCTCTCTGCTGCACCTCCTTCTACTGGTCCCCTTCACTCACTCTGCTCCAGCCACACTGGCCTCCTTTGTGTTCCTGGAACACACCAAGCACTTTCCACTCAGGGCCTCTCACTGGCTGCCAGGAAGACCATTCCCTTAGAGATCTGCCCAGATTTCTCCCTCATCTCCTTCAAGCTTTTGCTCAAAAGAGCCTGAATGAAACCCTTCTGGCCTATTTAAAACTATGATCACTTCATTCTGCTCTGATTTTTAAATTTTATTTTATGTATTGCACTTATCACCGACAATGTACTATACTATATACTTTACATATTTATTATATTAATTGCTTATTTTTTTTCTTCTCTTCCAAAATGTAAGATGAGAGCAGAAATATTTCTTTGATCTGCTGATTTATCCCAAGCCCCTAACACTATACCTGGCACATTACAGATACTCAATAAGCATTTGTTAAATAAATGAAGAATATATTTTATAGTTTAAAAAATAAAGATTATTTCATGGTTCTGTAATCGGAAAGTCTGACATAGGTTGCACTGAGCTAAAATCAAGATGTCACCAAGATGCAGTTCTTTCTGGAGGCTGTAGGGGAAAATTGGATTCTCAACCCTTTCTACCTTCTAGAAACCACACATATTCCTTAGCTCAGGGCCCCCTTCCTCCAACCTTAAAGCTAGCAATGTTCCTTCTCTCATGCCTCTCTTGAGTAGACACATCTCCCTCTGGCTCTCTTCTGCCTCCTCCTTTCACTTTTAAGGACACTTGTGATTACATTGGGCCCACCCCTTAGTACTCCAGAGTACTCTCATTTTAAAAGATGATTGGTGACCTTAATTCTAATAGCAACCTTAATTCCCCTTTGTCATATACCATAAATATTTACAGCTTCCAGAGATTAGGATGTGGACATCTTTAGGGGACAGTTATTCTGCCTCCCATATGTTCTCTGAAAAAAGAAAAGTAGACCTAAGAAGGCACAGCCAGAGAGGGTGGAAGGCTGGTAGGAGAGAGAAACATCACAGAAGTCAGAGGAGGAGACAATTTTCAGGACAGCGTGCTCCATAGTGGACAAATACTTTTGGAAGGTCCAGGAAGATAAGAATTGAAAAGTGCCCACTGGATTTTGTTTGGTGGTACCAGGTTATATCAAGGGAGTCTTAGGGGCAGGAGCTTATTTATGGTGTGCTGGGCAGCAGAGAAGAGGTGAGGAAGTAGACAGGGGGAGAAAATCTCTCTAGAAACTTGACTGTGAAGGGAACAAGCGGGTTAATAAGGTAGGACCTGGTGGAAGAAGTCCAGATAAAGGAAGGTTTGTTGCTGTTTCTAAAGTGGGGGTGAGAAGCAAGTTTCAGTGCAAGTGGGAATGAAAAAGATAAAGATATAGGAGAGATGGGTTATCAACATGAAAATCTCTATGAAGGGAAGAGTTCTGCTGGCCTACAAGGCTTAGAGAGGGGGCTACTGTTGAGTTGTTCCAGGGCTCACCGTTCTGTTTGGTTGTTTTTTGTTTGTTTGTTTTATTTTTTGATCATTCCATTCTACATATATAATCAGTAATTCACAATATCATCACATAGTTGCATATCCATCATCTTGATGGTTGGTTGTTTTTTGAAAAAAGTCTTCACACACATACTTTCTATACATGGTGCACAATCAGTGGCTAACAGTATCATCACATGGTTGTGTATTCATCACCATGATCATTTTTTAGAATATTTGCATCACTCCAGGAAAAGAAATAAAAAGAAAAAAGAAAAAAACTCATACATACCATACACCTTACCCCTCTCACTCATTGACCACTAGTGTTTCCATCTACCCAATTTATTTTGCCCCTTCCCTCCACTATTATTTATTTATTTATTTTTATCCATATTTTTTACTCACCTGTCCATACCCTGGATATAAGGAACATCAGATACAAGGTTCTCACAATCACAGTCACATTGTGAACGTTATTTCTTTATACAATTGTCTTCAAGAATCTAGGCTACTGGAAGACACAGCTTAACAGTTTCAGGTATTTCTCTCTAACCACTCCAAAACACCATCAACTAAAAAAGGATGTCTATATAATGCATAAGAATAACTCCAGGATAACCTCTCGACTCCGAAGTCTCTCAGCCACTGACACTTTTACTTTTTTCTCATTTCTCTCTTCCCCCTTTTGGTCAAGAAGGCTTTCCCAATCTCTTGGTACCGGGTCCTGGCTTAGCGCAGGCTTTCTGTCCCACCTTGCCAGGGAGATTTACATCCCTAGAAGCCATGACCTATATAGGAGGGAGGGCAGGAGTTCACATACTGAGTTGGCTTAGAGAGAGAGAGGCCACATCTGAGCAAAAGAGGTTCTCTAGGGGTGACTCTTAGGCATAATTTTAAGTAGGCTTAGCCTGTCCTTTGCAGGGATAAGTTTCATGGGGTGGACCCCAAGATCGAGGACTTGGCCTATTGGTTTGGTTTTATGCACTGCTTGCGAGAGTATTTGAAATTCTCCAAATGGGTAAGTTGGATATTTTCCACTTTCTCCCCATTCCCCCAAGGGGACTTTGCAAATACTTCTTTATTCACTGCCCAAATCGCTCTGGGATTTATTGGGGCATCATACTAACCTGGGCAAACCAACAAAATCTCACTCCCTATTCAAGAGTCCATGTATTTATGATGCTCAACTAAACTGACCATAAAAGTTAAATTAGGAAATGCACTACCCAAAATATAAGTTTTGCACCAAATAAACATCTCACCCTTTAGTTTCACCTAGAAATTGAGGTTTTAAAATATGGACGATACTATCCTTCACCCAGCCTTCTAGTATACTTTAGTCCTAACAGGGCTCAGGTTTTGCCAGGCGGGTGGCACGAGAGAACAAAGGGACAAGGAAGTTTAGGATACTGTCAAGATGTGGCTGAAGTGAAAGATCTGCGAATTTAAACTAGAGATGGAAGGAGGGACTGGCCGGTAGGAGGCGCTGGTAGACAGATTGGAAGGAAGTAGCAAATTCAAAGCCGAAGGGCCCTAGTGAACAAGGATTGGAAGGATGGGAGGCTGTAGTCCGAATGGTGTTTGAAATATTAATTTCAGGGGAAAACGTTGGTTACTGAGCGATTGCAGTATTTGCTGGATTCCTTGATCCGCTGGTCTCTGGGGCCTGGCTGTCTCAATACTTAGAACAAGGCTTAGCACAGAGTAAGCGATATCTACTGTTAGCCATATTATTGTAAGCTGACAACTCAAAAGACAGAGATTCCATTTCCCTTCGTTCCTTGCAGCCGCTCCGCCTACAACTCCCATCATGCCTGACCAGGGGCCTCTACCTGGCTCCTCGCCCCCCTTAATCCGGTTTACTAGTCCCAGTATTCCTCGCTGTTTTCCTTCCTACCTATCACGCCTAGCAAGTTTCAGGAACAACCAATTGGATTAGGGAGTGCGAGACCCAGCAGGCCAATCGCCGTGTTACAGGGGCGGGAGGGGGCGTGGTCATATCCTGCCCCGTGGCTGGTTCCCCGCGAGCGCGCACCGGCCCGGGACCCCGAGGACATGGGCGCTACCTGGAGGAACCCCGGCTCTGCGCGCCTCGCGCTCTGCCTCGCGGGCCTCGCGCTCTCCCTCTACGCGCTGCACGTGAAGGCGGCGCGCGCCCGGGACCAGAATTACCGCGCACTCTGCGACGTGGGCACCGCTATCAGCTGTTCGCGAGTCTTCTCCTCCAGGTGGGCGCGGCATTGGACGGTGTGGGGTCCCGGGGACCGGGCTGCTCGTGGAAGCGGTCCATTGGGGACAGGATGTGCACAGCGGCCGGAGTGTCTGATGATTTTAGAGTCGGGGATCGGGATGCCCGGGAGCTGTTCCAGGGGGTGTTGCCCGGTGAATCGGGTGTGCACAGAACCTGGGGTACGCAGAGATACTGATGATAAGCATTTGGGGCAGGGAAGTAGATGGTGCTGGGGTCTGGAGCTCTTGTGAAGAGTAGCACGCGGATCCGGATGCCGAGGAATAACGGTGACCCGGCGGGAGAGGAAAGTAGGTTAGCGCTTGGGGACTGAAGATATCTTGAGGGTGGTGCCGGGGACCAGGTGATAATCGTTGCCCAGGAACAAAGTGGCCGAGGCTCCCCACCCATACTTGAGGGCCTGGGGTGAGCGAGATGACGGAGTGCAGAGGAGCGGAATGGGCGGCCCGGAAACAGCAGATTAGGGCATTCGGAGCAAAGAGACTTGGACCCGGAATTCTGGTAACTGCAAAGGTCGGTGAGCCCGTAATACCACACTTGCCATCTTGGGAGGATGGAATGAGAGGCTGTGACATGGAATCCTGTCGATGTGGCCCTAGGTCAGCAACCCTTGGACACCAGGTGGGGGGAAGGGAGACAGTCTAGGCGTCTTTTGGAAAACAACCTTACAGCATAGCGTCTAAGGCATCAGACTGACACCCCTAACCTGGCGCCGCACCCCTCCCAGGTGGGGCCGGGGCTTCGGGCTGGTGGAGCACGTTCTGGGTCCGGATAGCGTCCTCAATCAGTCCAACAGCCTATTCGGTTGCCTCTTCTACATACTACAGCTGTTGCTAGGTGAGTGACCATCCAGGCTCTTCCCTTTCCTTGCAGACCCTGCCCCTTCTAAAGCCGGCCTCTCCCTGCTTAGCCAGCCCAACCCGATCACATGCATAGACCAGGGTGCTGCTCGCAGCTCCTCATCCTTGGGCATCCGGGGAGGGAGGGGAAGGAACCAACTGGGGTATTTCAGTTGGTTTGGGGACCATCAGAGCCAAAAGGACCACATAGGACCCCAGTTCTGTGGGAAAAACTCAGAAATTCCTTTGATGGGTAGGGGTCAAGTGATGGTCTGTTCTTCCTCTGATGGGGAGTTCAGCCGGGTCCCCAGGGTCATTGAACAGGGAGGGGAACCGAGGCCTGGAGGGGCCTGTCAGAGCCTCTTGTTTTAGCAGCCCCTACAGTTAGGGTGAAGAACATGCCTCACTCTTCTCTGCTTTGCAGGCTGCCTAAGGGGACGCTGGGCCTCTGTCCTGCTGGTGCTGAGTTCTCTGGTGTCTCTCACTGGCTCTGTTTACCTGGCCTGGATCCTGTTCTTCGTGCTGTATGATTTCTGCATCGTTTGCATCACGACCTATGCCATCAATGTGGGCCTGGCAGTACTCAGTTTCCAGGGGCTCCAGGGACCCCAGGGCAAGGCCAAGAGGCACTGAGCCCCCACCCCAAGCCAGATCTTTCTGCTCTGCTTTGGCCCTTGCAGCCTGCCCAAGAGGGCCATGTCCGGGTCCCTAAAAGGCCCTGAGACCCAATACCCACTATACCCCACCTCCAGGACAGTGAACCAAATGTGCCATTCTTTCCTCCACCCTAGTGCCTGCCTCTGGCCCTATCCCCAAGGACTGGTTTCCAAAGTTCCCACTGTTACCCATAGAGGGAGGTCTGAGCAATAAGATTTTTAAAATAAACTGAACACATCTTAGCTGTGTGGGTGCCATCTGTCTGTCAAGAACCCTAGTGTTGGGGCACCCCCCAGTCATGCTTCCTCTGGAGCTTGGAAGGATATGCGTCAGAGGGTGAATGAAGGACCTTCCTGGGGAGTGTGTTTAGTCCCATCTCCAGCGTGTGGAGTCAGCAAGGCTTGGGTGCTGTCTGCCCCCACCCCCAGGAAACAGGCTGGCAGCTTACCCTTGCTGCCCACAAGAGTCAGGCCTCCTCTCCTGGCAGAGCCAAGCATGCACCTGTGGGGGCAAGCTGTCCTTCTGGTTTTGTGCCTGCTTGCTGGGAAGTTCTTCCTATATAACCTAACCTCAAGCCCCTCTAGCTGCTTTACCTACAACCCCAGGCCAGTCTTGGCAGGCCTGGTAGCCCTGGAGGGCCAGGGCCAGGTTGTAGTGTTTTCTGTTTAGTTTTCCGTCATATTGATTGAGCCCTTCCATGTGACAGGCAATATGAACTTGACACGTATTAATTTATTTCATTTTTATAGCAATTTATGAGGTAGTGAGGTAGATTCTTTTATTATCTCTACCTTGCATGAGGAAACTGAGGTACAGAAAGGGTAAGTAACTTGCTCAAGATCACATAGCTAGAGCTGGGGAAAGGGATTAGGGAGTCCCCAGGTTATGAATCGATCCAGCCCATCTGACTCCAGCATCTGTTGCTCTTAACCGTTCCCCTGGCTGCCTCTGTGGGGGGGGTCAGGATTCCTGAACAGTCTGGGCTGACCTGAGTTAGGAATCCAAAAGGGGAAAAGAATGCACCCTGAGTAGTCTTTCCTCCTAGTTGAGATTCTTCGAACACCTGTAAGAAAGGTGGGTATCACTGGAACCCTGCTTCTCACAGAGAGGCAGGCTTGGAGAGGTGCTGGGATTTGCCAAGCCTCAGAGCCAGCAAGTAGCAGAGAGCCCCAGGGCCTTGACACCTACCGTGCACACACTACCTCGACAGAAGAGATGGGCATGATGTAAGAAGCCCACAGGACCTGGGCCTAGAAGAGAGTTGGGGAGGCTGAAAGGAAGAGTGAGACCTGGGAGGGTCTGCCTGCTGTCCCCTTCACAAGCGTTCCAGGGTGAGGTGACTCAAGTTGGGCCAGGCTTTTGTCCAGGCATTTTGACATTTTAACAACTTAGTTTTCTAGACAAGGCACAAACATGCTACCTGTCCAAGGTTGCTCAAGTAGTAAGGGGGGGGGGGGGGACTAGGATTTGAATCCCAACAGCATGGCTCCATGGCTGAGGCCCAAGAGAGGGATGATGCCTGGCCCAGGGTCACCCAGCCACAGCCCCAGGGCTGCTGGCTCCCCTCCAGCTCCTGAAAGCAGACACCTGACTCCCAGCCAGCTGGGGGCGGGGCAGGGGCGGAGCAGGAGACCCAGGTGGCCTGCTGGAGAACACAGGCAGCAGAGTATCCTGCAGCAGCATGGAGCCAACCCCGGGGTTGGGGCTGCTCATCCTGGGAGCAGTGGTCCTCGGAGAGGGTGAGCCACCTCAGTGCACATGGCGGGGGGGGGGGCCTTCCGGGGCTGCCTTCTGCCCCAGCAGCCCCTGCAGCCTGGGTGTGTGAGGCGTCTGCCTGTGACCATCTGCCTGTGGTGATGTGACTCTCTGGCTCTGTGTGGGGAGATGTGTGGCCACCTGTGTCACAGTGTGATTTTCTTGGCTGTGGGAACTGTAATTACATGTGCATGGCTCTGCCTGTGTGTATGTATCTGGTGCATTTGTGCCCTGTCTGCCTCTCTGCTTCCAGGCAGGTCTGGGTCCCTCTGGTCTGTCTCTTTACGTCATTCAGATCTCCTGGCTTAGATGTTCAATGGATTTATCTGCCTGTGATGAAGTGATGGGGAAGAGGCAAGGCAGGGGGCCCTGTGGTGGGTCTCTGTTGGCTTCTGGGAAAGTGGGGGCAGCTGAATCATCAGAACAGGGGTGGGGTTTGTCTCCCCTTGGATGTGACACAGACCTGTAATCCTTCCTCTCAGGCCTCCACGGCTGAGAGGACAATTAGGCTAAAGCTCCTTGAATATACAGGCCACCTCCCCTGACTCAGCGGCTGGAGCAGGAATGGGGGGTGGGAGGGGATTCCAGAAGCCCAGAGGAGGGTTGGCCTGGTCTTAGGCGGAACCTCAGACCATGCTCCTCCAGCCCAGGAGTGCTGAGCACAGCTGAGAAAAAGAATTAATCACGGAGTCTATGCTTTGAATACGTTCCAATTAAAGCTGCTACTCAACCTCATATAAATATTTTCATTCAGGGAGGGGCTGGTGAGGTAGCCACAGAGTCACAGACAAGGGCCCAGGGTCTGTCCCTCCAACCCATCCCTTCCATCCAGCCCAGGTGATCTAGTGAGTCTTCCCCAAAATCTCACCTGTGCTTCTCTCTCCCCAGGTCTTCAAGCAGCTCAGTGGGGTAAGTTCTAGGATGTAGATCTGGGCCTTACTTGAGTCTGGGTCAGGCCCGGGGTAAGGGCAGGAAAGGAGCCTACTGCTGGCCTGACCTGCCCCTCCCTGCAGCCTGTGGTCAGCGTGGCCCCGGCCCTCCCAGACCTCAAGAGGGCCACACGGTACCTGGTGAATGGCCGTGGCAGACCAGCGTGAGGCGACACGGGGTCCACATCTGCAGCGGCTCCCTGGTGGCAGACTCCTGGGTTCTCACGGCTGCCCACTGCTTTGAAAAGTGAGTCAAGCTTGGGGTCAGCTGGGGTTTCCAACTTTGGGGTTGGGGGGTGATTTGCCCCAAGCCCTCACAACTGGTCCCTGCCCCTGAAATAATAAAAGTACTACTTATTGGGAATCTACCATGTGCCAGACAGATGTTATGCAGTTAGTCTTTCATTGTAAGTCTACAGCTGAGACTGAGAGAAGGGAAGAATCTGGCTTATATCTACCTGTCTTTCACCCACCTTGTTCTGTCTCCCATGGGGATCACTGTCCCTCAACAGTCTGGGCCCTGTCCCTCCCATTTCAGGCCAGCAGCCACAGAACTGGACTCCTGGTCCGTTGTCCTGGGTTCTCTGCAGCATGAGGGGCTAAGCCCAGGGACCGAGGAGGTAGGGGTGACTGCCCTGCAGTTGCCCACGACCTACAACCACTACAGCCAGGGCTCAGACCTGGCCCTGCTGCGGCTTGTTCACCCTGTGACCCACACACCTCTCTGCCTGCCCCAGCCTGCCCACCGCTTCCCCTTTGGGGCCTCTTGCTGGGCCACTGGCTGGAATCAGAACACCAGCGGTGGTGAGTGCTGCCCCAGCCCAGAGCCTAGGAAAGGCACTCCACTGGCCCACGGTTGGCCACCCAACTCAACCCCCCACTGTCCCAGTTTCCAGCCTCCCTCTGCAGAGCCCAGCCCCATCTCTTTTGCCAGGTCCCAGGACCTTACGGAATCTGCGTCTGCGTCTAATCAGCCGCCCCACGTGTAACTGCCTTTACAACCGGCTGCACCAGCGACAACTGGCCAACCCAGCCCAGCCCAGGATGCTCTGTGGGGGTGCCCAGCCTGGGGTGCAGGGACCCTGCCAGGTCTGAGGAGAGAAGGAAAGAGAGCAAAGGGGAAAGAGCTGATTCTTGGGCTGGGGGCTTGACCCGCAGTGGAGGGTGGCAGGGCTACAGAGGTTGTCTGCCCAGAACTGGAGCTCATGTGTCTCTTCTTGGCTCCACTGCCCTGGTTCCAGGGGGATTCCGGGGGCCCTGTTCTATGCCAGGAGCCTGATGGGCACTGGGTCCAGGCTGGGATCATCAGCTTCGCATCAAGCTGTGCACAGGAAGATACACCTGTGCTGCTGACCGACACGGCTGCCCACAGCTCCTGGCTGCAGGCTCATGCTCAGGAGGCAGCCTTCCTGACCCAGAGTACAGACACCCCAGAGATCAGTGACGAGGACAGCTGTGTAGGTATGAGTAGGGGACAGTGGGTGTGGTTCACATGGCAATACTCAAGGCTGCATGAATACTTCTAGAAGGTGGCTGGAAGCCACAGTGAAGCAAAATTTAGCTTGGAACAGGCACTAATGGAGAGCATCCACACTGCCAGAGGCTAAACAGGGATTCTTAAGACCCCTTTCAGTCCCCAGACTCGGGAACATGAGGACTGAAGGGCAGAGAAGCTTTTGAACTTTATGGGTTTGGAGATTATGTTGGAAGAGGGCTCGCTGAGATCTGGCTAAAGGCTCTTGGGGACAGCTGCAAGTTTTTGGATAGACTCCCAGAAAGACTAGCCAGATTCCCACTCAGAATTCTGGCATCAACTGACTAATAGGCAAATCATATGCAAAATAACTCCTGGGACTGAAGCTGCATGTTGGTCAGATATGCACAGGTGAGCCAGAAATTCTGGGGCCTGTCCAGGCCTGGAGGGGTACAAATGGGTGGGGTAGGGACAGGATGAAGAGGGCCACTCCTCTGAGGCTTAAGACAGGAGGCCTGGCCAGATCTTCAGGGCTAAAAACTCAGGCCCTGGCTTTGTAACACAAGTCTGCCACTTGTCTGTGGTCACAGGGCTAGAAAATCACTTGACCTCTCTAGGCTTTGGTTTCCTCATCTGTAAAATGAGGGTGACAAAATCCAACCCATCAGGGCCTAGGGAGGACTCAATAGCCCACAGTAAATGCTGAGCACACGACTGGCACCCACTGAGCATTCACCAAGAGGTCCGATGACATAATCTACATGTTTCAGCCTGCGGGTCACTGAGGGGAGAAGGCCCCCGGGCAGGAGCCCCCTCCTTGTGGCCCTGGGTCGCCAGGCTGAAACACCAGGGCAAGCTGGTCTGCGGTGGAGCCCTCGTGTCAGAGGAGGTGGTTCTGACTGCTGCCCACTGCTTCATTGGGTGAGCCCCCTCTCCTGTGTGCCCCCCACCCCTGCTGACAGCCCTGCCACCCTGAGCTATCAATATTGCCTCTGCAGGCGCCAGATCCCAGAGGAATGGAGTGTCAGACTGGGGACCGGACCAGAGGAATGGGGCCTGAAGCAGCTCATCCTGCATGGGGCCTATACCCACCCAGAGGGGGGCAGTGATGTGGCCCTCCTGCTGCTGACCCAGCCTGTGACACTGGGTCCCAGCCTGCGGCCTCTCTGCCTGCCCTATGCTGACCACCGCCTGCCTGATGGGGAACATGGCTGGGTCCTAGGGCTGGCCCACCAAGGAGCAGGTAGGTAGGACTGGAGCTAGCAGCAGCTACCCATGCAGCCTAAAGGCTGCTGGGGTAGATGAGTCTTTTCCCTTGCCATCTAGGTCTCAGCTTCCTCCAGACAGTGCCTGTGACACTCCTGGGGCCCAGGGCCTGCAACAGGCTACACGCAGCCTCTGGGAATGAAGGCATTACCATTCTGCCAGGAATGGTGTGTACCAGTGCTGTGGGTGAGCCACCCCACTGTGAGGTGAGCCCAGTCTCCACACCTCACCCTGCAGACCCTGCCCTGGCATCTTCTCCCTCTGCAAATTAAGAACAGCCCTCTACCAGGCTTGGCCTCTGTCCCTGCCAACTGCCTCCCAAATAGCCAGGGCCTGGGTCCCTAGCCCCTTCTGCCCCTAGCAGCTATGGAGAAGAAAGATGAGTCATCACCTTGTATCCCTTGATCCCTGACAGGGCCTATCTGGGGCACCACTGATGTATGAGGTAAGGGGCACATGGTTCCTGGCTGGGCTACACAACTTCGGAGATGCCTGCCGAGGCCCTACAAGACCCGCAGTCTTCACAGCGCTCCCTGACCAGGAGGCCTGGGTCACTGGCTTGAACTGGCAGGTGTACTTCGCTGAGGAACCCAAGCCTGAGGCCGAGGCCGGAAGCTGCCCGGCCAACACGAGTATGTGGCCCTGGGACCTCCCTTCAGAGTCCCTCTCCAAACCCCCAGCCTGCCCTTCTTCTCTCAATCTAGGAAAACTGTTCTGACCGACATCTAGCTGACCTGGGTGAGGTGGAGTACACAGATCCATTTGGGCTCAAATTCTGGTTCTTAGTCATTCTGTGACTTGGACTTCAGTTTCCTCATATGCCATGGGGCCATTAATACCACTTTCCAAGAGTTAGTAGGATGAGGCCAACCTCCATGCCCCTTTCTTTCTGACAGGCCACCCAGCTGCCTGTTGACAGGTACCTCACGGTTGACTGCAGGCCGCCACCAACATGGTGAGGAGAGCTACTGTTTCCTGGCCCCTGTGCAGACCCTCGCAGCACACTCCCCTCTGCCCAGGCCCCTGCAGGACAGGGAGATGGTGCCTGTGATGTTCCCACACCTGGCTCTACTCCAGCCCTGGCATCCACAACCAGCATTTTCTATTTTGCCTCACCTAATATAGTCATGCAAGCCATGCATTTCAAAAATTTCCTTTTTTAGGGGGAGCAAATTTCCTTTTTTAAAACTTAAATAAATTGTTACAAAATAGACTTTAGAAAATAAGTTACAAATTGTAGCAAAAGGCTCCCCTTCTTCCACAGGCAGCATTCCTGCTGCTGCTCTGACTCAGCCTCTCCCTGGTGTTGGATTCTGGCTGGTGGGCCTGGCCCAGGATCTAAGCAGGGCCTGGTCATGGGGCAGAGCATGGTGACAAAGGCTGGAGGAGGAAGGTCCTCTAAGGACAGGGACAGGAGGAATACCTTCCTCACACCTGGGGAAAGCAGCCAGATCTGGGTCCTCTTGGCAGGGAGAGGGGAAAGAAGACATGGGAATGCCCAAACTACTCCTGAGTGAACCATGGAGATCAACCTCCACCACCACCCCCCAATGGTCTGATCTTTGGAGACTTGGAGTTCAGAGGGAGAAGCTGAGGTCTGCAGGCCACTGGGGTGAAGGGTCCAGGAGTGGGGTGGTGGGGGTGGGTGCAGGGGGCGTTGACAAGTCCCCTCTGCCTGCCGGTGGTGCTGTTGGGGCTCCTGGGGAGAGAGAGAGGAGGTAACTGAGGGGACAGACCACACAAAACTTGTGCCCCACCCCCCATCCACCCCAACCCTTTTGGCTAATCCCCCTCTAGAGCCCCCATATGAGGACCTGGAAATCCCGGGAGCCCCAGTTATTTCCCCAGACCTGGCTAACTGACTCCTCACTCATTCCATTTCTTGAATCACAAAAAATTCTTTATCTTGAAAGCCATCCCTTCAGCCTCTCTCAGGGAATCTCAGCCACCATCCCCTCATTTCCCAACAAGCTCTGTCAAGGGCCCATCTCCAGCACACCCACCCCTGGCTGCCACCAGATAGAATGGGTCACAGGAGAAGGGCCTCAGCTCTCCAATGGATGTGGAAAGAAGGCTTGCTGAGGGAACTGGCTGACCACTCCTCCACAGCCACAGCCACAGCCACAGCCACAGCCCCAAGCCAGCCAGCCAGCCAGCCAGGTGGAGGGTATTTTCCATGCAAATTCCCTGATAGAGGATGTGAGATAAGGGACTAATGACTGTTGTTGCTGCAGCTGGGCCTGGCTACAAAGAAACAATTAACAGTGACTCAGTACTCCAGTTATGCTTAGGACTGATGGAGGAGGATATGCAAGTGGAAAGGGTGGTTTGGTTGGATTCTAAAAAGGAAATAATGCTAGAAGAGATGAAAAGGTTGAATAAAGGGGAAAAGATGTGGGGCAATACAGGTAGGAAAGGACAAAACATCTGGTCTCCAAGAGGAAAGATGACAAGATGTGAAGAAAGACAAACAGAGTTGTGTGCCAATCAGTGACCCAGTTTTGGCAAGCAAGTCAACAACGAAGCCATAATGCAGTCCAGTTTGGAGGTGCCCCCCACACCCCATTCTTCATTCTCTGGCTCCCTCCCTACTCTAGGAAGGACTAGAACCTAGACCAAATCAACAGCTGTTTTTTTCTCTGGTTGTCATTACATTACTGGCCAAATGAGGAGAGTCTCCAAGTGTAGCAGACAGACGGGCCGTGCCACTTCTCCCAAAATAAAAAGAGCACTTCTCTTTGGCCAGGGCACAGCAAAGAGCCCAGACAGCTCCTTCTGCCACTTCCCCCCACACTGCCCCAATTCCATACCATCATTTAGCTGACAGAGTTGTTTAGGTCTCAGCTTCTTGAACTAGTTCTCCCATCCCATATCCAAGCCCTTGGTCACCTCTTGGAATCCATGTGATCCTCTCCCCTTACTCCTTGCCCCCCACCACCCACCTTGGGGCCCGGTTTCACCCTTGGCTGCATGCCCACCTCCTTCTGGACCCTCCAGTCCTCTGCCCGATCCCGTTCATGCCCCCGTACCGGAGCTGGCCACAGTCCATTCCTCCTGGTGCTGCTGCTGGTGCTGTAGGAAGCTGACTCGACGACGGAAGTGACGGGAACAATGGGGGCAGGTGAAGAGTCCCTCCCGGGGTGCATGGACCCGCCCATGGCCCTCCAGCCGGGCAGCTGTCCGGAAGGCCTTGCCACAGATGCCACATCGGTGGCGCTTGGGGTCTGTGTGGGTCCTGCCATGGTTCTTGAGGGACAACAGGTTGGGCAGAAGTTTAGGGCAAAGGGAACAGGGATAGAGTCCAGTGGTGTGGGCCTTCTGGTGGTTCAGCAGGCTCCCGGCATGGCGGTAGGAGCGCCCACACTGGGCACAGCGAAAAGGCCGTTCCTTGTCTTCAGTTGTTGAGAGCTTCACCCCTTGCCCACTAGTTCTCCCAGCATCCTCTCTGGGAGAACGAAGAGGTTCTGGTGGGCGCTCTTCAGTTTTCCTTTGATTAGGGAGATGCACCTCCTCTTCCAGAGTCTCAGCTCTAGGACCCCTGAACTCCTCAGTCTGGAGTGGTGCCTGATTGAGATCCCTGGCATGAGTCCGCAGGTAGCTGGCTGCTTCATAGTGGGACTGAAAAGCGTTGCCACGGTCGGGGCTGGCAGAGGTCTGAGGGGCTATGTGGTTGCGGCCATGGCTCCTGGTAGCCACAGGGTTTAAGAATTCCTTGGTGCAGAGCAGACAGTGGTGGTAATCTGTCTTATGGGTGTCATGGTGGTTTAAGAGGTTGCCCGATGGGCAGGTCTTGTTGACCTGACTGCTGGAAAAGGGGCAGCTCTCTGATTGCAGCTGACAGCTGCTGTCTCCATTGTCCCGGCAATCTACCTGACTCAGGATAGGGTGATCATGTTGGCTGTCAGCAAGATGGCAAGGGCTCCTGGGGACCCTGTCCCTTGGTTCCTCTTCTGTCTTGGTTAGTACCTCTCCCAGAGGAACCCAAGTTTCATCGTGATTCACTGGTTCCCTGTCTGCCTGCCACCCATGAGCCTTCCCCTCATCCCAGGACAGAGGCCCTGCAGCTTCTGAACCTGCTGCCCTGTAAAGACTCTGACTGTGCTCCCCTGGCTTCGTGGCTCCATCCTCCAAGTGGGGTTCTGACTCACTGCCAGATCTGCCCACCAGTGCCTGGGCATCAGTCAGGTTCCCTTCACTGCTCTCTGTGCCAGGTGGGCCTCTCTGGCCACTAACTAGCTTTTGTTTGGCCTCCTCCTCATGCTCCCGAAGGTGCCGCTCCAGAGATCCCCGGCCAGGGAAGCCCCGGCCACAGAGGGCACAGCGCATAGCTGCCCGCCGAGACCGCCCTGCCCGCCGGCGGCGGGTCTCTGAGTGCAGCCTCTGGTGATCCTTTAGTGCCATACGGTTTGAATAGGTCTTGGGGCAGGCAGGGCAGCTATACTGACCTGTCTCATGGCTGCGCCGATGGTTCAGGAGGCTCCCAGCATGGCGATAGGTACGTCCGCACTGCCCACAACGGAAGGGCCGATCTTCCCGAGTCAGCTTTCGGGTGCTCCCACTCCCACGCCGCTCAACATGGACCCGCTGGTGGCTGGCCAGTTGCTTCCGCAAGCGGAAGGCCTTTCCACACTCAGCACAGCGGAAACGTCGGGGATCTGCGTGGATGCGCCGGTGGTTCTTGAGGGACATGAGATTTGAGAAGCCCTTGGAGCAGGCCTGGCAGCCAAAGTGGCCAGTCTGGTGGCTCTGCCGGTGGTTGATGAGGCTTCCAGCATGCTTGTATGAGCGGCCACATACCTCACAGCTGAAGGGACGTTCAGAGCTGGCCTCGGTCTGGCAGCCCTTCTCTGCTGTCTCCAACCTCAGCTCCATATCCTCCCCCTTCACAGTTGTCTCCTCCCATGCCTCCTCTTTCACCCTTGCCACTTCCTCTGGGGGCTCGGCTTTAAGTTCTTCCTGGAATGTCTCCACTTCTGCCTGTCCCAGTCCTTCCATCACATTCTGGAGCTCACTGCTACCTCCAGCATCCTGGTTGAGTCCCACCTGGGGCTCAGAGCCTTTACAACGGGGATGGTTTCGTAGATGATTACGGTATGCAGCCAGGTTAGGGTAGCAGCGGGAGCAGACAGGGCAGACAAAGTCTCCAGTCTGGTGGATCTTGCGGTGATTCACCAGGCTGCCACCATGGCGATAGGTCTTGCCACACTGGTTGCAGCGGAAAGGGCGGGGCTGGGCCTCCGGGGAACTTTCACTACCCTGCATGCAAAGGCCACCTGCAATGGTGGCACTTACTCCCTCTCCAGACTTTGTATCTGCACACTCCTCAGAGACAGAAGCCAATGTGTCCTCATAGGTATCATCTGCAACCATCTCCACAGCCTCAACTGTTTCTCTTAAGCGACAAGAAGAGTTGTCCATGGTGTGCCCAGAACCACCACCCAGACTTTGGTGGTGACGCTCCAGGCTTCCCAGGTCATCATAGGTCTGGCCACAACAACCACAGATGTGCCCGTAGCCGGCTCCATCTAAAGCCTCCACCTCCCGCTGCAGCTGATTCAGCAGCTCTGCTTCCGAGAGCTGCAGCTGAGGGCTATGGGAAGAGGCTGTTTCCACTGTGCCTTCCTCTTCCCCCTCTTCCTCCCAGCCCTCAGTCATACCAGAGGAGTTGTGAGCCTGACGCTGGTGAAGCTTGTACCCAGCCCGGCCAGTGAAGATCATGCCACAGAGGCAGCAGAGAAAAGGTTGTGCTGAGGCCGCCTCCCCAGGCCCATGGTTCTGGAAGTGGCTGCGCAGAGCGGGCAGAGAATCAAACTCTTTTGGGCAGAGAGAGCACTGATAGATGCCTGGTGGGTGGCAGGGTCTGTGGCTCAGCAGGCTGGTGGCATGGGGGAAAGAATGTCCACAATCAGAACATGTGTGGGAGGCCTCAGCCTCCCAGCTGCTAACAGCTTCAGGACAGTGGGAAGGGGATGTGGGTTGGCCAGTGGCTGGTTTCTCATCTTCATCTATCCCAGTGAGGCCACGGCAGAAGGTGGCTCCACCGCCTCTCTCATCCCCTGGGATGTCCAAGTTGTCAAGGAAACAGGCCTTTCTTTCCAGTCCTTCCTCAGTGCCTCTGCTCTGTTTATCACCCTGGAAACGGGCCTCATTCCTTTCAAGTCCACATTTGTCCCCCTCTGATTCAACCTGCAAACAATCCCCATCACTTTCCAAATTGCCTTCAGTCTCAATGGGTCTTTCACCTGAAGGATCTTGAGAAAAGTCTGGGTCCTTGTGGTCATCCACCAATTCCTGGGCCCAGTACCCCTCTGACGGGAGTTTGGTTCCGCCCCCACTGCCAGCACTTCCTGCCCGCCTCCGATGCCGCCTGCTCCTCCGTCGAATGTGACGTCGCAAATGGTTTTTCATGGCAGCCATGGTGTGGAAGTGCTTGGCACAGGCCCCACAATGGAAGTCCCCTGTCTGGTGGGTCTGCCTGTGGTTGATAAGGCTGCCTGAGTGGCGGTAGCTCTTTCCACAGTCTCGACAGGCAAATGCCCGAGGAGGTGACATCCTGGTCTCTGCCCTGCTCTTTTCCCCTTCCCCTGTCCCATGGGTCCAGCTATGATGTTCCAGGCTCTCAGGGTCCTCAAAGAGCATCCCACAGACACTACAGATCTGTGGTGCTGTCCCATCTGCTGCCGGGGGGATACTGGTGGCCTCCTCTTCATGTTTGCATCCATGCCCCTGATCTGTATGTGGGGCTGCCTCTGCTCCCACCAGGTCAGGTGGAAGCTCCACCTTGAGGGGGCTGAGGGAACAGTCTGCACCCTGGCCCACACTATGGCGTGCAGCCTTGCAGTGCACTCGCACGTGATTACGCAAGGCCATGAGATTTGGGTACTTGCGAGGACACAGTGAGCACTGGTACTCTCCTGTCCGATGGCTGTGCCGATGGTTCACCAGGCTCCCCCGGTGGCGGTAAGCCCGACCACATTCACTGCACTTGTAGGGGCGATGGTCCTCCAGGGTGGTGACAGGGACCTCTTTCACTCTGGCAGTAGTCTCACCCAGATGCAGGGGAGCTGGTGGGACTGATGGCTGCCCATCCTCCCTGGTCCCTTGCCGGGGTCTGTGATGAGCCCGTACATGGTTTTTGAGGGCAGCAGCATTGAACAGCTGCTTAGAGCAGATGGAGCAAGGGTAAACACCTGTCTGGTGGCTCTTGCGATGGTTGATGAGGCTCCCAGCATGGCGGTAAGTGCGGCCACAGTCCCCACAGCGAAAAGGTCGATACTCCTCTAGGCTACTGTCCTCTAGCTCCCCTGAAGTACTAAGCTCCCCAGTACCATTCACCATTTCTGTATGAGGGACCTGGTCCTGGCTGCTTTCCTCTGTGTGCCCGTTGGTGGGAGGCATCCCCTTCACTTTCCATGGCCGCTCTTGCCTTTCACCCTCATGGGTCTGTTGATGTTCCAGCAGCTCCCGGGGGAGCCGGAAGGCGCGGGGACAGTGGGGACAATGGTAAGGCCGATATTGGGCATGGAGCCGGGAATGGTTCTTCAGAGCCATGAGATTAGAAAACTCCTTGAAGCAGATGGCACAAGGATAGATGCCCAGGGTATGGCTCTGGCGGTGGTTGGTGAGGCTCCCAGCATGCTTATAGGTTTTGCCACACTGGCTGCACTTGTACCGCCGTTCCTCCTCAGCAGGAGGGGACTGGGTGGGCTCCTGGCCCCCTGTGAAGTTCACAACTGATTCAGCCAAATACTGTTCCAAATTGCTAAGGAGACTGCTTGCTGGGGTGGGGAGAGGTGGCACTCTGGCAGAGTTGGCGGTGGGTCCCCAGCCCTCTGTGCCCTCCTGAGGATCTGGCTGGCTTTCCCATTCATCCCTTGGTCTGGCAGATGGATTTGCCCAAGTACCCAGGGTTGCCCTGGGGTCAGGCCCAGACTCAGAGGCAGGTATCTCTTGGGTATGCCTTGTCTGGCTTTCCCAGCCTTCCCTTGGGCTAAGCCTCTGGCCCCAGGAGTCAGTGGACACCATCTCACCCTGGAAAACAGGGGTGACTTCCTTGGGACGTGGGGGCCTGTGCCTACGGCGGCCCTCAGGCACATGAGTCCGCATGTGGCTCTTGAGAGCCATGGGATTGGTGAAGTCCTTCCCACAGGTGGTACAGGGGAAAAGGCCAGTCTCGTGGGTCCGGCGGTGGTTGACCAGGCTCCCTGGGTGGCGGTAGCCCCGCCCACACTGCTGACAGCGGTAGGGTCGGGGGATACTATCAGCCTCTTCACTGTCCTGGATGGGAGATGGATGGAGCAGTTCTCGGTGCCGCGCCAGTTCTGGGAGGCTGGGAAAGTGGCGCTGACAGTCAGAGCAGCTGAATGAAGCAGGTGAGTCCTCCATGGGGCAGCACAGTAGAAATCTGAAGGTTCAGCAAGCAAAGGCAGGTGGCAACAGCATGTTTCTCTGATGGAGGGGCCAATGCCTAGGAAGAAGGAGCAGTAATAAGATAGGCACAAATTAACTCTGCCTCTTGGCTCTATGAGCAACAAGTTCAGGGGTTAGAGAAGCTCACTAAGCATCAATGTCCAGAGACCTGCTTTCTGGATCTAATGTAGAGGCAACATTATTCAAGACCTCCCTGCATACAAGTTCCCCAAATGTGTGAGCTCCCTTAGGCCTAACTACTCCCTCAAATTTTAGATAAACTATAGGTGAGAGGGATAAGACCTACCTCTCTGATTACAGACCTATTGATCCTGTTCTTCAGACCAGATCAAAAAGGTCTTACTATCCCTAAATTTCTGCTCTATATAATTCTGGGGAAAACAAAACATATCTCCCCTAATATCTTACAAGGTAACCAGGGTGGGAGCATAGCACTGTGAAGTAATTAATACTACTGAATTATACACTTAAAAATGGATAAAATGAGAAATTTGTTTTATATGTTACCACAATCAAAACACTTTTTAAAAGGAAACGAGAACCCTTTCTGGGCCTTTCAATAAGAGAAATCCAATCTTTCTTCCTTCACCCCTCAGTTAAAGAGCGTTATCTATTGATAGAGTCTAGAGGCAATGAAAAAAACAGCCTCTTTGTCTAGGAGACACCTGAAGGCTTGAGAGGATAGCTTAAGAGCCTTGTTTCAGAGAGAGGGCTGGCTTGGTCCCCAACCTTCCTATTCCTTTCAGTGTCACAAGGTCTACTTCCTAAAAGTCTCTATTGGCCACTTCCTTTACCTTTTCCCCCTGAACCTAAACTATCTGCCATCTTGGAAAATTCCATCCCATTTCAGATTGTTCATTATCCCCTACATCATTTTCTTTCCTATGCCTCCACACCATCCCTTTTTTCTCTCTCTCCTCTCAACACCGACGATGATGACAGCAACTCATGAATTTTACCATGTGCCAGACACTGTGCTAAGCAAGGCATATTCACTGTGTCAATTAATTCTCAAACACTCAGTAATGCCTGTTACCCAAGATGAGCAGTCTTCATTGCAAAGCCTCTGCTCTCTCCACAGCAGCCCTTCCCGCTTCCTACCTCACCTCGTCCTCCTCCAAATCTGACTCTTCACTCTCAGGGGACCCTAATCCCACTCCTATCTCCGACTCTAAAGCCCCTCAGTAAACTTGCTCCCCGAAGTCTCACCTCACAAAGCCCCTGTGCTCAACAGTCCTCTCTCCCCTCACTCTTCTCCACTGCCAATTTCCTCTCAGGCCCCCTACCTCACACAGACGGCCCTTTCTCGTTCCCGCCGCGGGCGCGCCCGTTGGGGACTGCGGGCGGCGGGTAGTGGGACCGCGAACGGGAGAGCGCCTGCGCACTGGGACCCTCACCCTAACTGCTGCCGCGCGCCCTAAGGGTTGGCGGTGGGGGGTCTCGCGCTCCCGCGCACGCACGCTCAGTTAGGGCTCCCCCAGGAGGTGGGAGGGGAGGGAAAGAAAGAGAAGGGCGTGAGAAAGAAGAGGGTAGGAGAAAAAGGGCGCAGCTGACGCGAGCTGCGAGTCTATCCCGCAGCTCCTCGAACACTTCCTATTGTTACTAGGAAACAGGAAGTGTCCGAACCGCAAAAGCTTCCCCGCAAACCCGCGCCCCACCCCCACTCCCGCCTCAGGAACACTTCCTGCCCCGCCTCCAATCAGCCGTTCTACACAGACACATTTCCGGCCCTAGAGGAGAAATAGACAAGTACGACTCCGGTCCCGCCCATGCAGGTCACGGCGTTTCCGTTCTTCTGCACTAACCTTAGCCACACTTCCGGCGCAAGGCGCTAAAATCGTCCCGGTGTATATTGGACAAGTGCAGAAGAGGGAAAAAAAGAGTTCTGCAGCCCCTGGCTTCAATACCTTAGCGACACTTTTCCTGAGGCTCCCTGGAAGACACTTCCCAAGACCGATGGAGGAAGCCTCATTAAATTCAATCCCTGCTATTAAAGGAAACGTTGTGGCATATAAGCGGATTTAGGTATTATAAAGCTTGAGCACGGCCCTTCTAGTTCTCGGAGACATTTCTGGTGACCCGACCCCAAGCGAACAATAGCCCGGTGTATATCGTAAACCTGTCCGGCGTCTCCTGCCCTCAGTTCCTACAGAGACCCCATTGAAGATGGTTCCCGGCCATCAGCGGTTAGGGGTGCTCCTGTAAACCTTTCCTTCCTTCCTTGCCGGGAAAACTCCCCTCTACTTCCGCTTGCCGGTCCGCCGGCCCCGCCTCCCCCTCCCCCCCGCCCCCGCGCTGGGTCCTAGCGCCAGCCCTTCCTTGGCAGTGTCCCGGGCTCCGTCAGTGCAAGGAGCCGAAGCCGACGCCGCGGAGCCAGTCTGAGTCAGTTCAGGTAGGAAATGACGGCAGGGAGCTGGCAGATGCCCGGGCGGCCTCGGCGTGAACGTGATCCGAGCGAGCCTCAGTTTCCCTATGGGCACGGAGGGTGGACGGGGCCGGCCCGGCTCGGGCAGCGCGCGCGGGGCGGGAGGAGAGTGGCCTCAGGCAGGCGCGGGAGGGCACCAGGCCTAGTGGGTCCTAGAGCCCGCCGGCTGCCACTACGGACCTGCGCCCGCGGACACCCGGACTCGGCCCGCACGGCTGCCGGCCTTGCACGGCGTAGGCCCAGGGGTCCTAGAGCCTGCCATGTTGCGGGCTTTTGTCCCCGTCTTGCGGCCCGCCCAGCGGCGTCCGGGTACCTGCGGTCCCCCTCCCCGGCCGAGCCCCTGGCCGCCCCTCCCGCGGTCCTAGAGAGCACCATTTTGCAGGTCTTTGTCCCGCGTCCGGCCTTCCGTCCATTCATTTGTTCATTTTCCTCACTCATCGTTCATTCCTCTTGTCACGATCTCTGAGGCCACTTTTTCCGAGGTCTTATTCTGAAATGAGTCAGCTGAGGGCCCTGCCCTGCGGGGACTCCCAGTTTGGCGAAAGCGCCGACACGTAGGCTGTCGCAGAGTGAGGGCCGTTGAGTTAGAGACCGTTTCTGCTGCTCTCGGCCTCTCCTCAGTGTGACTTGTGTTCCTAATGCCCTTCAAACTCATTTTACGATGGAGAAAGGAGCCCCAAAGTGCAGTGGGACCCCTACCTCCAGTGCCCGTGAACTATGCCTGAGGACAGTGGTGAAGGGGATTTTTGAAGAATGCAAATGTTTTCCCTTGGGATAAGACAAGCAAGGGCTCCCAAAGCAGAGGAAACGCATGTGGAGGTGCATTGAGGTGGGGAAGTATGAGAAGGGAGCCCTGGCTGGTAGGGAATGCTGCCTTTCAATTAGGCTGGAATGATAGGCTGGGATGAAGGTGAGAACTGACCAGGTTGGAGGCCTAGAGGATGGTTGGTTATCGTGCACAGTTCCCCATCTGCCAACTCACCAGATCTCTCACAGCTGTGAGGCCTGGGTGGTGCTGTTTGTTTAGAGGTGCTGAGAGGACAAAAAATGGCTCCTTTCTCACTCTGACCCCCAGGGTCCTAGCCTAAGCTCTCTGAGAATTAAGTCTCTGCATCCCTAGTGTTTAGAGCCTATTCAGGCAACAGAACTTTCTTTCCCCCCAAAGTAGTAATGACACTGAGACAAGGCTCCATCACCAGAATAATAAGCCCACTGCAAGCTACTGAAGTGACATTCAGACCTTGTGAACTTGGAAAGACAGAGAAGTCAGTTAATAATTGGTTGCTGACCAGCAGCCTCACAAGCTCCTTAAACTAGTACTATGAGAAAGGCGGGGGCTACAGAGCTGGGTTCGTATTCCATCTCAGAGTTGGCACATTCAGTTTGTTTTAGAGTGCCCAGCCTGGTTCTAGGAGTAGCACCAGAGTCCAGGACAATTAAGGCTCCTGCTCTTCACCAGCCTGGACTCTGGTGCTAGAAACAGAGAATTATCAAGCAAGCTGTAAAATGTGTAAATGCTAGCAAAGCAAGGATCTGGTAAACACCTGGCTTTGAATATTAACTATGACCATGCACTAGAGTTCCTTTACCTCCATGTGTCTCAGTATCTATAGAATAGGGGAAATAAAATTGTTTCATTTCTAGGCAGTTTGCATGGCTTAATTTGGGTAGTACACATAAAATGCTCAGAATGGTACCTGGTAAGCTTACAAGGAATGTTATCCAGATGAGTACCTTAGAGGAAATTAGAAGGATACAGAGAGTGATTGGCACTGAGGAAAGAAAGCCCTTTTTGTGGAGGTGTCAGGGAGCTGAGAACCAAATGAAAGAGGCAGCTAGATCAGAGTCCGGGTGGGAAGATAGTGGTTCTGGCAGAGGGAACTGCTGATGCCAAGACTCTGAGGTAGAAAGAATTTAGATCTTTAAGGAAAAGAAAAGGGGACTGTATGGGTGGAGCCTAGTGAGCCGGGGGAAAGAGGAGGGAGAGGTGAGTTAAATGGGGCTAGATAGTGGTGGGGCCTTGCTACCAATGCAAAAGATACTGGTCTTTATTAAGGGAGTAGTGGAAAGTCTCACGATTGGCCACATCAACCTTGAATGAATGAAGACTGGTAGAATAAGACCCAGCCCAGCCCAACCCAGAGACCTGAAGACTTGGGTCTTCAACAGGCATCTTTGAGAAAGCCTCCTTGGCTCTCTGTGCGGGTGGTCATATTCTTTTCCCTTGGGGGAAGTCGGTGTTAGTCTTCACATCTGTAAAAGGGGTGGAGTAAAAGTGTCTCCCTCCCAGGAGCTGGTGAAGATCTAGGGTTCTGAAGTCTTGGTTTCTTAAGTGTTGGTTTGAAATGATCCAGAGAGTGTGTTTAAAGCACAGATTCCTGGATGATTATTCTGATGCAAGGGGCTTCCAGACCTAACTTGGAGAAACATCACTCTAGAGAGTGGGTGAAAGAGTTCCCCGTAAACAGTGAAATGGGATGTTAATGGTGGGCTTCTAGGCTGGGACCTAGCCTACCTGGCCCTCCATTCTTCATGGAGTGGGTACCTGCTGGGACCAACCAGGCACTACCCTACCTATGCTTCTGGGAAGAACCTCAGGAGGAGGGATTTGCCCTTGAACGCTCTGGTCTCCGGGTCACAAATAGGAAGACTGAGACCCAGGTCCAGGAGTAGGGAGTGTAGGGGCCATGGACCCAGCCCTCTGGACCATGAAGGGTACTGGGTCCGGTTTCAACACAGTTATACAGGCATGAAAAAAAAAAACACGTGTAAGACCTGACCTCAGGGTTCTGGTCACTATGGGGCTGCTCTGGGCAACAGCCAAGTCTGGGAAACCAAGACAACTGAGCAGGGCCTAAGAGAAGACAAGTTAAATAGACCTGAATTCAAGTGTCAGCTGCATGATTACTAGCTGAGTCAACAAACTGCTGAGCCTCCTGGAACCTCCTCTGTAAAATAAGGACAATAATTCTTATCTCAGGAAGCTAGGAGAGAATTAAATAAGGTAGCAGGTTCAGCAAAGTGCTGGCTCTCAGAAGTCTCAGTAATTGAGGGCAGTAATTGTTCTTATCTCATTCAATCCTTAGCCTACTATCATTATCTCCATTTTTAAGATTAGAAAACTGGAGTCCTAAGAGATGAAGTAAATTGCCCAAGGCCACATCAGCTAGGAAGTGATGGCATCAAGATGCACAGCCAGGCAGTTTGGTTTCAGAGAGTCTGCACTGGAACCACAATGCTATACCACGTCTGAGGCCTCAGTTCCCTTATTATCCATGAAATGGGGTAATCATAGAACATTCTTCGTAGTGTTGAATTGAAGGTTAAGTGAGTCAGTACACTTAGAGCATTGGTGTTTAGAGCAAGTGCTCAATAAACAGGATCTACCATTTGTATTAAGGAGAAGCTTTCCATCAGGCAGACTCTCCAAAGATGGTCTGGAAGGAAGGTACTGAGTGCCTAGTCCAGGGAGGAAGAGGGTACCCCCTGGAAACCATAGGCAGAATTCAAGCTGTGAGGAAGGTTGGACCTCAAGCCGTTTTACTTACCTCCAGTCCCAGGATTTAGTGGGAAAGTGATATAACCAACCTGAAGGTGGAAGAGTTGTGTGGGATTGGGGGTCAAAACCTAGAAGGGATCCAAGTGGGAGACCCAGGTTCGATTCCTGCACCATGCACCAAAAACAACAACAGAAAAAAAACCTACAAGGGAACATGCAGGAAATGCTTCCCAAGGGAGGTGGGATCAAACAAAGGACTCTTGAAATTTGAAACAGCCAGGACAGATTTGGGAGGGTGAATGGTATGATAGGACACAGAGAAAAATCTTGAGCAGGGGACTGAGAGCATTGCGTGGTACTTTAGAGAGAAGACTTCGCTGCCTGTGCTCACTAGATTGTGGGGGAAACTGAGGCAGGGCCACCAAGCAGAAAGGTGCCAACTCTGAGGAGGTAGCCATTGCCACACACCCCAGGGGCTCCTGTGTCCTTCCTGGATCAACCTTAGTCCCCAGATAAGCTGCTCCTCCAGCTCTTTCCTGGGGTGAGAAGCCTGAGTCTCAGCCTGACCAGAACCCTCCTTGCTTGGCTCAGCTTCAGCATCCTCTTCAACCCCAACGTTATAATTTAGAAGCCACCAACCCCCTGAGTTGCACGGATGAGGCAACTGAAGCCTACAGAGAAGCACTAATTTCACTGAGGTCTCACAGCAAGTTATCCACAGGCCTGGAAGGAGAACCCAGGCCTCCTATCTCCCCACCTAGCCTCTGAACACACGTGGCTCCTCCTCTCCACACCATTATCCTCTCTCCCATCCCCATACCCACTCCCAGCAGTAGCTGCTGAGCTCTCCCTAACTGGATCAGTCACAATCCTCTTCTCTTCATCCCCAGGGAGGATGAGCTGGTGTTAAGACTAACATAGCCGTTAAAACTAACATAGCCGTCAATCCTATTTCCTCCCAATCATGATTCCTGGAAGCAGCTGTGTGGAGGGTGTCTGGACTCGGTACTGACAGAGTAGGGGGCCCAACAGGAGGTGTGTCCTAGGAAGCCACACCAGCTCAGATTCATTGATTATGACACAGAAAGAGGCTTCTAACTGCCAGCCATGTCTCAGGCTGTCTTATGAGAGAATGAGTTCCCCATTGCCAGAGGTATGGGAGCAGAAGCCAAAAGGAATTCCAGAGCAGAGGGTGGACCAAGATTCCTGTCTGGGGTGGAGTTCCTTCCAGTTGTGCAAGGCCTGAATTCTGTGTGAACAGCTGCTTGCCTCCAAGAGCTGACCAACCAGAGGGACCCACCACTGCCAGACAGACAGTGCCAACCATCACATTTAGCCCATGGCTCTGCCCTTCTCTGGACCCGGTTCTGGATACTTGGAGACTTGCAGGCCAGGGCCACATCTGAGTGAACCCTCTGTGTCAATAGCCTTGCCTGGCACAGTCCTCAGAGCCTGAGGTGAAGAAGGAAGATGGTGAGATGGATGGAAACTGGGCCTTCTGGGGATGTCACAGGTTTTGGAAAAGGCCAGAGTTTAGAGAAGTACAGGGGTACCTTTTTGTGACCCCAGCCTCTCGGGGGTCATCTGGTCCTCCTGCCTTCATCATTAAGCTGACCAAAGGAGAAAATTCGAGCCAAAGATGTAAGAGCCAGGAATCCCTGGAAGGAAGGGGGGAAGGGGAGCTGTGGTTCAGACTGAGTGGCCCCGGGTGGGAAATGCAGATAAGATAGGGTTCCCTCTGAAGCCATGAGAGGACTTTGGTGAGGAGCTGGGCCTTGGAGCATGTCCTTGGAGCATGGCCTAGGGATGTGGCTGCCTAACTTTGCCTCTCTCACAGAGAAGCCCCGCCCACTGAGGCCATGGAGGTGGAGCCTGCAGAGGCCCAGACCCAAACCCCTGGTTACAAGCGCTGCGGCCGTCGCTACAAGTGCCTGTCATGTACCAAGACGTTTCCAAACGCTCCCAGGGCAGCACGCCACGCTGCCACACATGGGCCTGCAGACCGCGCAGAGGAGCTGGCTGAGGCGAAGCCGAAGCCAGAGACAGAATCCAAGGCGGAGGAGACCAGCGAAGACAGGGTGCCCGGGGCAACGACGTCTAAGCCTCGGCCATATGCCTGCCCGTTGTGCCCCAAGGCCTACAAGACGGCTCCCGAACTTCGCAGCCACGGGCGCAGCCACACGGGCGAAAAGCCCTTCCCGTGTCCGGAGTGCGGCCGCCGCTTCATGCAGCCCGTGTGCCTGCGCGTGCACCTGGCCTCGCATGCCGGCGAGCTGCCCTTCCGCTGCGCACACTGCCCCAAGGCCTACGGCGCGCTCTCCAAGCTGAAGATACACCAGCGCGGCCACACGGGCGAGCGACCCTACGCTTGCGCCGACTGCGGCAAGAGCTTCGCTGACCCGTCGGTGTTCCGCAAGCACCGGCGCACTCACGCCGGCCTGCGCCCCTACGGCTGCGAGCGCTGCGGCAAGGCTTATGCCGAGCTAAAGGACCTTCGCAACCACGAGCGGTAAGACGCATCTGGGAGCTGGGCCCTGTGGCTAGTGGGGTCAAGAGTGTTTGGGGTTAACCAATGGGAAGATGGAGGGGACGGGTGGTCCCTTCCAGAGATGACCAAGGGAAGGGGGTGGTCAGCATGGGGCATGAGGTGGGGAGGCAGACCGGTTGGGATGGAACCTAGGAGGCTGGAGGTGGGTTCCGGATGGCCTAGGTTCTTGGCCAAAACGGAAGGGGGCAGAGTTGGAAATTGGGCGGCTCAGAGGGTCTTCGGTGAAGCCCAGGAAGGTGAGCATGTCCTGGTCTTCAGCGAGAGAGCTTATCTGGAATTGAGGCACCCCAGGCCCTTTAAGCCTTTTTCTAAATTTCAGCCTGCTTTCTTGAACCCGGGGTGCAGCCCTGGAGCCCTGAGGGGATTGGCCAAAGCCTCCAGGTTGTTAGGAGGCCCCGAAGTAACAGCGAACAGGAATTGGGGTCAGGTAGTGGCGCCGTCACCCTCATGCCAGGTCCCCCACCTCCCTCAGGTCCCACACAGGTGAGCGCCCCTTCCTCTGCTCCGAGTGTGGGAAGAGCTTCTCCCGCTCGTCCTCGCTCACATGCCACCAGCGCATCCACGCGGCGCAGAAGCCCTATCGCTGCCCCGCCTGCGGCAAGGGTTTCACACAGCTCAGCTCCTACCAGAGCCACGAGCGCACCCACTCCGGCGAGAAGCCTTTTCTGTGCCCGCGCTGCGGCCGCATGTTCTCCGACCCTTCGAGCTTCCGGCGTCACCAGCGGGCGCACGAGGGCGTGAAGCCTTACCGCTGCGAGAAGTGCGGCAAGGACTTCCGGCAGCCTGCAGACCTGGCCATGCACCGGCGGGTGCACACGGGTGACCGGCCGTTCAAGTGCCTGCAGTGTGACAAGACGTTCGTGGCATCCTGGGACCTCAAGCGGCACGCCCTGGTGCACTCGGGCCAGCGGCCCTTCCGCTGCGAGGAGTGCGGGCGTGCCTTTGCGGAAAGGGCCAGTCTCACCAAGCACAGCCGGGTGCACTCTGGGGAGCGCCCCTTCCACTGTAACGCCTGCGGGAAGTCCTTCGTGGTGTCCTCAAGCCTGAGGAAGCATGAGCGGACCCATCGAAGCAGTGAGGCCGCAGGGGCTCCCCCACAACAGGAGCTGGTAGTGGGGCTGGCGTTGCCTGTTGGCGTGGCAGGCGAGGGCTCAGCGGCACCGGCAGCAGGGGCCGGGCTCGGAGACCCTCCAGCTGGGTTGCTAGGGCTGCCCCCAGAGTCAGGCGGGGTGATGGCCATGCAGTGGCAAGTGGTGGGCATGACGGTCGAGCATGTGGAATGCCAGGAAGCTGGCGTTGGGGAAGCCCCTGGTCCCTTGGCAGGGGCCGGCGAGTTGGGCAGGGAGGAGGTTGATGAGAAACCGCCGCAGTTCATGTGCCGCGAGTGCAAGGAGTCCTTCTCCACGCTGACATTGCTGCGGCGGCATGAGCGCTCACACCCGGAGCTCCGGCCATTTCCCTGCACTCAGTGCGGCAAGAGCTTCTCAGACCGGGCCGGGCTGCGCAAGCACAGCCGCACCCATAGCTCCGTGCGCCCCTACACCTGTCCTCACTGCCCCAAGGCGTTCTTGAGTGCCAGTGACCTGCGCAAACACGAGCGCACCCACCCGGTGCCTGCTGGGACTCCCCCGCCCCTCGAGCCCCTTGTAGCTTTGCTAGGAATGCCTGAAGAAGGGCCAGCCTGAGGCTCCCCGCGCCCGCTCAGCCACACTCCCAGGAGCCCAGCCCTCAAGAGGGTTTCCCCAGAACCCTTTTTTCACCCCTGCTCGCTCTTTAGACTCCAGATCTCCTGCCCCTGCACAGCCAGTACACCGCAACCCAACTGAGAGAGCTGGGGGTCGTGGGGATTGGCCACACTGTTGAGAAAGATGGTTTTCTCTGCAGCACTCATTAAAGAATTACTTTGACGCTCTGTCTGCCTACTGCGTTCTGGAGGTGGGGTGGGTGGAGTTTGGACATCAGATAAGATTCAAAGGGATCAATGGATTGACAGAATTAGATTCTAGAAGGGTCTTTGGCTGCATTCTTTCCCAAAGTAGATGTCTTGGAACAAGAGTTTCTCGGCCTAGTGAGTACAAATTCCCTGTATGCCCTTCTTGGGGGTTCTTGATAATCAAAAGCTCATTAGAGGTATTGACACATCCCACAGTGAACAAATCGGTTTTAATTTTGCTTAGCCCTACTTATTTGACCATGGAAACGTTTTAATGAGTAGTTCTACTTTTATCCTTTTGTAGATAATAAACTGAGGTCAAAAGTTTATATCCTTCCTATTATATACTACAGTAACAAATTGGAAAATATTCTGAGGTTGGGGGAAGGTCCCATTGACAATAACAACAAAACCCATAAACTACAAAGGAGTAAACCTCATAAGAAACGTGTAAGACCTATATGAAGGAAATGAGAATTCTGTCCTGAAGGATTTAAGGATATAAGACCTAACTAAATGGATGGAGATATATATACCAGATATCTGAATGGAAAGACTCATAAAACATGTTGATTCCCCCCATTTCATCCTTTGTACAGTGTTATCCAATTTTTTAACAGACCTGAAAATCTAAAGTTCACTGCTTTTAAAAGAAGGTGGAAGTAACAGACATACTAGAGTATGGAGTAAAAACATGACATTACTGTGGGGGAATAAGCGCTAGAGTAGAAGAGAGGGTTGAGAAGTAGTCCTGAATATTTCTGAGAATTTAGTTTATCATAAATGTGATTGTCAAATCAGTGGGGAAAAAAGATAGACTGTTAAGTAACTATCCAGTTAGATCCATACTCTGGAATGTTATACAGCTTTTTAGAAGATATGGGCATGAGCAAATTCTAAAATACTTTATTGCATGAGAAATTCCAGTTGTACAGCAATGTATATCTGTTTCGCAAGGAGTAACTCCCCAAATCATAAACCAGCGTAAGTAGATGCATAGAAAAAGAGAGAAGGATGATCCCCGAAACATTGAAAGTTAGCTGGTTAAGGGGCTGGAGGGTGGTAATAAGAGACAGTTATTTCTATATCCTCTTATTATTTATTAAGAATATGTTCATATATTAAAGTAATTTTTCCAAGATCCAAATTAAGAACAAGGTCCAACATTTAGTGTAAATTGGTATAGCCTCTTGGGAGAATGATTTGTTCATGCTTTTCAAAAAGGTAAATGCACAGTCCTTTGACCCAGCAAGTACACAAGGAATTTATGGGTGGGTTTTTTTTTCACCTTTGTGACAAAAAATAAAGAGAGAAGAATGTTCAGTGAAGCAAATTTTATAATAACAAAAACTGGGAACACCTTAAATAGCTATTAGCAGAGGAACAATAAATCTAGCCACCGTATATTATGTAGCTGTTTAAAAAAAGGAGGCATATCAACCTATATTGTTGAAAGATAGCCAAATTATGTTAGGTCAAGTAAAAAAAAAGTGTGAAACCATAAAGCTAGTATGACCCCATTTGTGTCAAATTATGTTTAAGTGCTCAAATTCCTACAAAGAATAGGGAAAGATTTCTAGAAGGATATTCAGGAACTGATTTGGGGTTCTAGATTCCAGCCCCTAAGACCTTCCCCATTTACTTGCTAAAATAAAGACAAAGGTCAGAGTGAACCTGGTCCTGCTTCTATGCTTATCTTCTCAAGACTTGAGGACCACCAAGTGGACCACCTCAGAATGTGGGCAGAGTGCAACCCAGTTTCAGACCCACATGCTAATCAAGGAGGACGTTGTGGCAGGGAGCCCAGAGGTGATCAGTGCCAATGACCTAAGTAGCAGGTATCCCCTGTTGGCAGGGGCCTTGGGCAGTGTAGCATAGCAGACCAAGGACCACATGGTCACAGCTGGGGCCAGAGAGTCATGGCTACTAGAGGAGGACATCAGTTTGTCCGTAGACACTCATTGCCCGTCTCTAAACCCAGAGGAGAGCAAGCACTGACCGTAACTCCCTGTCGATACAGGCTGGAACCAAGGGGCAGTGGGATTCAGCCAAGAAACAAAACCCAACTAGGAGTCTGGGATTGGAAGCGAGGAACTTTATTGTTACTGACTTGCCTTGTGACCTTGCTGAGGTTTCTTAAAGGGCAGGCACCTTTAAAAAGTAAAGGTACTATATGGGCGAGTCCACAGGTACCCCTAGACATCTATTGACAATGAAGGATGAAGCAGCTGCTGTGGATATTAAGAAGGGACACATAACCCCTGCTCCCTTTCTGGACCCGGGCAACTCATCCCTTGCTCTCTGACACCCAAGACACCCTGTATCCTAGTCCATACTCCCTGAGGACCCAGGTGGTCTGATAATATTTTTAAAAATTCTTTTAAAAGCTTTATTGAAATATAATTCACATGCGATACAATTAACCCATTTAAAGTGTACAGTCCAAAAAAAAATAAATAATGTGTACAGTTCAATGTTTTCTTAATATATTCTGGGTTGTGCAACCTCTGCAAACATTTTAGAACATTTTAATCGCCCATTAAAAACACAATGAGGGCGGGCCACGGTGGCTCAGCAGGTAAGAATGCTTGCCTGCCAAGCCCGAGGACCCGGGTTCGATTCCTGGTGCCTGCCCATGTGGAAAAAAAAAAAAAAAAAAAACCACAATGAGCATACTCATTATTGTCACTCCCCATTTTCTCTCAACACCTCCACCCCCTTCGTCCTTACCCTGGCAACCACTAGTCTACTTTCTGTCTCTTTAGATTTCTCTGTTCTGGACATTTCATATAAATGGAACCATACAATATGTGATCTTTTGTGATTAGCTTCTTTTACTAAGCATCTTTCATCCATACTGTAGAATATATCAGTACTTTATTCCTTTTTGTTCCTGGGAATGTATCAGTACTTCATTCCTTCTCATTCCCGGGTAATACTCCATGTATGGATATAGCAACATTTTGTTTATCCATTCATCCATTGATGGACATTTGGGTTCCTTTCACTTTGTAGCTATTATGAATAATACTGCTGTGAACATTTGTGTGCAAAATATCTGAGTCCCTGCTCTCAGTTATTTGGGCATATACCTAGAAGTGAAATAGCCAGTTACATGGTAATTCTATACTTAACTTTCTGTTTTCCAACAGTGGCTGCACCATTTTACATTGCTACCAAGGATGCACGAGGGTTTCTATTTCTCCACATCCTTGCCAATATTTGTCATTTTCCATTTTTTAAATTGATAGGATAATATGGCAAATGTGTTAAAAGTTGGTAGATCTGGGTATCAGGGTGGAGAGTATGTTGGAGTTTCTTTGTATGGGTTTTTTATTACTTTTGCAAATCACTGAGTTCGAAATTATTTCAAAATAAAAAGTAAAAAAAAAAAAAAAGACCTCAAATCAGATTACATTATGCTAACAAACAACGCCCAAATACCAATGACTCACAGCAAGAGGGCTTCATATAACTATTTTTAACATTTTATTTTGCATTAATTATAAATTCACAAAAATGTACAGGGAGGTTCAGGTACTCTTCACTCAGTTTCCCAAAGTGATAAAATTTTGATAACCCTGGCAACAAAATCAAAACCAGGACACTGGGTGGACAACAGTGACACAGTGGTAGAGTTCTCGCCTGCCATGCTGGAGACCCGGGTTCGATTTCCAGTGCCTGCCCATACCAAAAAAAAAAAACAACAATCAGGAAACTGACACTGGTACAATCCACAGAGTTTATCACATCTCATCAGTTTTACATATATCCACCTGTGTGTACACAGTTCTATGCAATTTTATCTCATGCATAAATGTGTGTAACGGTCACCCGTCAAGATACAGAACTCCCTCTTTCCCCTCCTTTATAGCCACATCCCTAATAACCCCTGGCAACCACTAATCTTTTCATCTCTATGTTTATTTTAAGAATGTTATATATATATTTTGTATTAGGTATAATACATAATGTGTGTGTGTGTGTATATGTATATATCACACATTAAGTAACCTTTTGAGGTTGGATTTTTTTCACTCAGCATAATTTCCTTGAGATCCATCCAAGTTGTTGGGCATCTGAATAGTTCATTCCTTTTTATAGCTAAGTGGGTTTCCATGGTATCGATGTACTACAGTTTGTTTAACCATTCACCATTGAAGGACATCTTGGTTATTACAGTTTTAGGGTATTACAAACAAAGTTGCTGTGAACATTTGTATACAGGCTTTTATGCAAACATGAGTTTTCTTTTCTCTGGGATAGATACACAGGAGGGCAATTGTTAGGTTGAACAGTAAGGGCATGTTTAGTTTTATTAGAAATTGCCAAACCATTTTTCAGAGTGGCTGGGCTACTTTACAGTACCAGCAGTATCCTAGATACTCAGTATCCTAGAGCTAGTTTCTCTGCATCCTTGCTGGCAGTTGGTTTTATCACTATTTTTTATTTTAGCCATTCTGATAGATGTATAATGATATTTCATTGTAGTTTTATTTTGCATTTCCCTGATGGTTAATGATGTTAACACATCTTTTCATGTGCTTGTCACCTGTATATCTCTCTTCCTTGGTAGGTTCATGTCTTTTGCACATTTTTTAACTGGATTAAAAATTGGATTTATTTTATTTTATTGTTTTTTACTGTTGAGGTTTGAGAATTTTTTCTGTATTCTAGATACAAGTCCTTTGTTGGGTTTATGGTTTGCAAATATTTTCTCCCAGTGTGCAGAAAAAAATTTAATTTTAATATGTCAAACTACTTTTTTGTATCTTGTTGAAAACTCCTTCCTTACCCCAAATACAGAAAAATATTTCCTAACCTTTCAGGTTTTAACATTTGAGTTTTTAATGTACCTGTAATTGATTTTTCCTGTTGTGTGAGGTAGTGGTCCAATATCATTTTTCCCCATATGGTTAAGTAATTGATTGAGCACGAGTTATTGAATGCATAGTCTCAAGTTCCCACTAATTTGCAGTGCTGCTTCTATCAACACTTCATTTCCCTAAATGTGTGGATTTCATTCTAGTCTATGTAGTCTGTCCCTTAGGCCTATTTATCTACCCTTTGCCAATAGATGATTTTATTTACTATAGCATTGTAGTAAATTTTGCTATATCTAGTAAGGCAAACCCCCTCTTTTTCCTTTCTCCTCCTTTTGAACTCTCTTGGTGCTTTTTTTTAAAAAACTTTTAATTAAGAGATACTTTCAGACCTTCAGTCAGTTACAAAAATAATACAAACCCCATACAGAGAACTCCAACATACCCCCACCCCACCCCCTGATCCACCAGTCCTAAAATTTTGCCACATTTATTGTATCATTCCATCTATCAATCCATTTTCTGACTGTTTGAGTGTATCTTGCACACATCATGCCCCCTGAACACTTAAAACTGCCATGTACATTTCCCAAGAACACGGAGATTCACCCATGCAGCCACCTTAGGTGAAGTCACCAAGTCCAAGAAATTTAGCATTGATAGGCTACCCAATCTACACCCCAGTTTCTTCCTACGTTCCAATAATGTCCATCTGAGCTTCCCCTCCTCCCTTGCTAAATCCCATCCAGGATACTGTATCCAGTTCTCACCGTTCTTTAGTTGCTAATTCTTTTGTAAGTTTTAATTGTCGGAACAAATGTACAACATAAACTTTCCCATCTTTTTTTTAACCACTCCCAGCATAACATTCAATGGGGTTAATCATAGTCACAGTGTTGTGGTACAATCACCACCTCCCATTATTAGAACGTCCCATCTCTCCAAACAGAAACCTGACACCCATTAGGCATTAAGGCCCGTTCCCCCTGCCCCCTACTCTTGGCAACCTGTACTCTAATTTCTGTCTCTATGAGCCCACATATTCTTTGTGGTTACCATAGGACTTAGATTTAACATCCTAAACCTGTACAATCTCATTTTCTTTTATATCAACTTTAATAATATACACAAAATATGTTCCTATACCCCTCCATCTCGCCCCCTTTATGTTGTTCTTATCACAACTTATATTTACATAAGTCCAAAACCACTGACTTCTCATTATATTATATGTATTTGCTTTTTAGATACTGCAGGAAGTAAAAAGTGGAGTTACAAACCCAAAAATAGTTCTGGCATAATAGTTCTGGTAAGCCGTGTCCTTATCCTCACCAGAAATCTTTATTTCTTTATATGGCTTCAGTTTATTGTCTATTGTCCTTTTCTTTCAACCAACAGAACTCTATTTAGCATTGCTTCTAGGGCTGGGCTAGTGGTGACAACTCCTTGGCTTTTGTTTATCTGGGAATATCTTAATCTCTTCCTCATTTATGAAGGACAGTTTTGCTGAATATAGAATTCTTGGCTGGCAATTTTTGCTTTCACCACTTTAAATACATCATCCCACGCCTTCTTGCCTCCATGGTTTCTGATGAGAAATCTGCACCTAATCTTTCTGAGGCTGTCTTGTACATGACGTGTTGCTTCGCTCTTGTGGCTCTCAGGATTCTCATCTGACAGTTTGATTACAATGCTGCCACATGAATCTATTTGGGTTTATACTGTCTGGAGTTAATTAAGTTTCTTGGGTGTGTATATTCATGTCTTTTATAATTTGGAGCTAGATAAGAAACAAGGGACTGGCAGTTATCTATTTACTCTTTCAGAGCTGAACAGGAAACCAGGGACTTAAGTTTGTCCTATTTTATCCTGTCACTATTTCTTTGCATGTTTCGATCTTTTGTTGAAACCTAGGCTTTTTCTTTTTTTAACTTTTTTAAATTCTGAAATATAGCATATATACAAAAAAGCAATAAATTTCCAAGTACATATTAACAAGCAGTTATAGAACAATTTTTAAGTTTGCTATGGGTTACAGTTCCACAATTTTTTTTTTCTTTTAGCTACTCCAAGACACTGGAGACCAACAGAAGTATCAATATAATGATTCACCACTCATACTCATTTGTTAAACCCGACCTTCTCTGTATAATTCCACCAATACCTTCAATCTTTCTACAACTCCTTAGGGATACTGGGGCAATGCTCATGCTAACTTTTTCATGTCAGAAAGGGCCATCAATAATATGGGGTGGGGGATGAAACTAGTTGATCTTCTGGAAAGGCTGGTCCCTCTGCACTTCAGGACTTCTCTGGTCCAGGGACCCATCTGGAGGTTGTAGGTTTTGGAGAATTACTCTCTCCAAAGTACACGGAACCTTCGTAGACTCTTATATAATGCCCTAGGTACTCTTTAGGATTGGCAGGAATGTTTTTGATTGGGGTTTGGCAAGTTATGATAGGTAGCAATATCTAACTGAAAGCACGCATAAAAGTTACCTCCAGTGTAGGCTCTTGACTCTATTTGAACTCTCTCAGCCACTCAATACCTTATTTGTTCCACTTCTTTTCCTCATTTTGGTCAGGATGGCATTGTTGATCCCAGAGTGCCAGGGCCAGGCCCACACCCACCAAAACCTAGGCATTTTGATATTTTAATTGAATTTAGCCTCTGAGGCCTTAAGCTTGCATCCAACTAGTATTAGGACAGAGCTTTCCTGGATTGCCAGGTGCTACAAAAAGAAAAGAGCTTTGCCAGCTTTGCAGATTTACCTGTGTGGGTGCTCTCCTTCAGAGCTTATCCATACACTCAGTTTAGAGAAAGCTCCCAAAGCACTGGTTCTTTCTGCATATGCATCTTGTCTTGAGCACCTGCGTGTGGCCCTGGGCACCCCTCTCCCACCCACTACCCCCACAGTTCACAAGGTTCCCAATGTCCCCTCTTCCTTTAGGTCTGGTCCAGGTATGGCATTGTATACTGTATCTCCTACAGCCAGAAATCCCTTGCCCCAAGCAGCACAACTTGACTGCTCTCTCCCAGCTTTCTCTAGGGGAGTTACGTGAACTAGAACATGCATAGCAAGTTCTGGGGTGGCAAGTCCCTGAAGGTCCCTTCAGGAAAGACAGATTGGGCCAGACATACATGTGCCCAGTATTCTGCTCCCTCTGGGAGGCTCTGGCCAAGCCTGTGAGTGCATGTGGCAGCGGGGGGGGGAGGAGGCAGGGGCCAGAGGATGCTACTGCTTTTAAGTAGCCTTTTTTCCTGATTCGATATTTGGCCTGTTACTACAGTCCTTTAACTGTTTTCTGGAGCTTTGAGAAAGATGTTTCTCCCTATTCTTGCTAGTTGTTCAAAGTTTCTTTGAAGGGTAGAAGCCCTAAAACAGCTCACTCCCCCATCTTGAAGCAACAGGTTTATTTTCTCTTACATTACACATCATTTTGCAGGTTGGCTACAGCTCAGCTTCATATCATCTTCATTCTGGGTTCCAGTCTGAAGAAATTTTGATCTGGAAATTGCCAGGCCCATGGAAAAGAGAAGAGAAACTTACAGACTACTGAATGGTACATAAAGATACTACCTGGAAGTGATACTTGATATTTCTGCTCACATTCCTTTGGCCAAGCAAGTCAGGTAGCTAAGCCTGTTATAAGTGGGGCATGAATGTATAATCCTATCCTCCTGTAGTAAGGAGGGACAGTAAATATTTGGAGCGATAATACAGTTTATCACAGGGCTGTGCCAGAGTTGTCAACCACTGAGCTTGTCCATCCTCCCCCCACCAGATAAACATTCTGTTCTGCTGCAGCATTTTGTACCATGTAACACCGCACATAACATGTAAAATCTCAACTCAATGGCAGCTTTATTTCATAGGCAGGTCAGAGTGGCCTGACCCAGAGAGTCAACCAGACCAAAAAGATTCCTTTTACTGAGAATTGGACCCATGAAATACTGAATGAGTGAGGCAATGCAAAGCAGATTTGGGAAACCCGTAAGTAATCAAGGCCCTGTTCCTTGAAAATTGAGCTGAGAGCAGTCAAGCTAGGACTGCAGTGCAAAAAAGTGATCTTTGTCCCCCAGTTTCCCACAGGGAAGGGAAATACACAGGAAAGCCTGTCAAGTCTCCAGGGGATGGATCTGCTTGTGCATTTGCCTGTGCCAGGCCTGCTCAAAAACTGTCCCCACAACACACAAAAGTTCAAACTCCTTAGCCTAGCATCCTGGGGTGCACCTGGCCATATAGCTACCTCTTCCAGAAGGCCCGAGACAGCTTCCTGGGGGAGACAGTCCAGTCCACAGCCCTTCATGGTGGCACTGGCCAGCATGCAGGCTGGAGGAAGAGAGAGAGAATCAGGGAGCCCGGAAACCCTCAGGCTGAATCAGTCTTTTTACTGGGGCAGAATCCGCCCTGTCCCGCAGCTTCCCTATCAGCTGGGTCTCCAGTTTTGGGTGCACACTCTCGGAAATAAGAAACTCTTTTCCGTTGGTGCTTAGGGACTCACCTATACACAAGATACAGGATCTCACGCAGGACGAAGGAGTTGGTATCCTCCCGTAAAAGCTGTGAATTCAGGGGCTGGGGTAACGGTAACCTGGCCACGCCTCCTCAAGTAAAGCTCCTCTCTCGCAGGCCCTCCACCCCTGCCAGACCCTCCACAAGCCCACACTTCCCGCCCCTCGAGGAGCCCTGGCCACGCCTCCCTCCCTCTGTGATCCAATCACTTTTGGGCGCAGCCAAGGTCACCTCCCTCCTCCCGGCTGCTGATTAGTTGTCTGAGGCTCAGTCTGCTTCCGGCAATCTGGACCCAATTGTTATTTAATACTGGGGTGGCCACGCCCCCACAGACCAATCCTAATGCTCTTCAGGGACCACACTCAGCATTGTTGCCCTATCGTTTTCCAGTGCTGACCTAGCACCGCCCCCCTCAGCCACGCCCCGTACACTTTTACGCCGGGCAGCTCGCCACGTGGGTCCTGGCGCGGGCGCCGCGTATCTGCGGCCACTCGGGGGCCAAGGGGCGAAGCTGCCAGCGACTGCCCCCGCAGAGTATTAAAAGCAGACTGGCGCTTGGCTTGGCCCCGCCCTTGGACCCAGTCCCTTCCTCTGGCCCCACCCCCCCAGCACAGGTCCAGGGGCGGAGTCCGAGAGCGCACTGGTGCTGTCATGTCCAGCCCTTCGGAGACTCACATCTCCCAGGCACCCACACCTGAGCCACCCAATGGCACTGCGGCTGGCCAGACTTGGCAGCCAGGAGCAGCACTGGCAGAAGCAAAGGCCTGTGGGATCAAAAATAGGATAGGACTGGGTAGCCTGAACCTGGCCCCAGATTTTGGGATCAGGGCCAGGTGTTGGAGCCCAGGGCCAGGAGCCATGACTCCTCCAGAAACTAGGGATCTGACCAGGAACCGGCTTACCTTAAGAAATTTAGACTCAGGGTCTGGAGCTCAAGTGCCTCAGAAATCTCCAGAGCCTCTTCTGCCTCCTGTACCATCTTCAGCCAGAAGACCCCTTAGAAACCAGAAAGCCTTATCCAGGGTCATTGGCTCTCCCAGGTGAACTCTTTAAAAGGCAGTGCATTTTTCTGATCACCACAGGGGCTGGTCTGCTAGTCCCCCTACCTGAAAACCTCTTTCCCTGCTTCTTCCCATAATTGGCTCCTCCTCATTTAATATTCCACTTTACTGTCACTCCTCAGAGTGGAGACCTCTCCTGATCACTCTATCCAAAATAACAACCTCAATGACTCTTTCACTTCTCCTTGTTTCTTGGCCTCCAGAATGCCTGACTGATGCCCTACTAACCACCTCCTGCCACCTGGCCCAGCCTCATTGTTTCAGGGATAGGCCCACCCAGTGGTCTTTACCATGAACAGTACTGAGTTGGGAACCAGATGTGGCTGGGCCTCTTTACCTTTTACCTCTCCTGTGGGAGAGAAGGCCAGGCCTGCCTGCTCTGGTCACAGCGCCTGGGGCAGTCTGACTAGAGCCTGCCTGGGCTGGGCCTTATCCCAAGGATGGCCAGGGGGGCGCAACATTGGATAATCAAAGGCCCTGGCAAGCCCTTCCAGGAATATACATTCACAGGAGTCACCAAGTTTTTTTTTTTGTTTGTTTTTTTAATTTCTTACAAAACCACCAATCCCATCCAAACAATGCTGCAGGCCCTCTCCCAGGCATCTTGGCCTGAGGAGGAAGACCCCCCAAGCTGAGTGCCTGCTAGCCCCAGAAGAACTGTCTTCCCCTTTGCAAAGGGGCCAGTGTAGGGAAGGGGGTCCAGCTGGAGGTTTTGCCCTGTCCCCCAGCTGCTGGGAGAGAAGGCCAGACCCTGTGTCCCTGGTATTCCCAGTGCCTGCAAGGGAAGGAAGGAGAGGAAGGTCTGAAGGGAGGAGGAAAGAAAGGCTAGAGCCACAGGGAGTCAAGGCCAGGGGTTAGGCGTACAATATTTCACCAAGAATGCAGATGCTATCCAGTCGCTACGGTGACACCTATGATGATGGCCAAAATGAGGACGATGATGAATACACAGATGGCAATCAAGAATTTCTTCTGTGGGAGAAGAGGGATTCAGGGAAGCGTATTCATAAGAAGAGGGAAGGCTGCCTGGGCCTCAGGTGGAAGGAAGGAAGCTCACCTTCCGTGCCTTTTTCTGATTCTCCAGTGCTATCTTGACATGTTCCTGTCCACGTTCCACATAGTCTGCTGAGCTCAAAATGTTCTTCTCGATCCGATTGATCATCTCGCCCTGCTCAGAGGAGGGGCCAGCTTAGGGTGATCGGGGTGAAGGACCCAGCAGCTTCTCTGTCCACTCCAGCCTCCACTGACTGAAGAATATCCCTGACAAATGAAACTTAAGCCTCCTGAGGGTATCTCCCAAACCCCCTTCTATCATGGAGCCCCTTCTCCCTGGCTCCCCATACAACCTCTGGTTGCAGTGGTAACTTGGAGCTAAGGCCCCTAAATGGCTCATATATTTCCAGAGAGGATCTGCTGGATTTATTCCCTTCTTCCAGACCTGTCTCCCTGCTGCTATGAAGCCCTCCTCAGCCCTCTCTTCTTGTGGCTCCATCAGTCTTTGGGGTCCTGGTACCATTACTGAATGAAATCACTTCCCTATGACTCCCAGCTGCCAAAGGGCCTTGGACATGGCAATGGGTTCAACAACTCTAGGACAGCTGGAAGCTCACCTCACCTCATTCAACCCGAGTCAGAGAAAGAATGACCTCCCCCTCTCGAACCTTGTACAGATTTTAGGAGACAGGCCCTCTAGGAGGAATCTTTGACTGGGGCTCCAGGGCACAAAACGGTGGGCTCTGTAGGGGAAGGAGGGGCAGGGAGGAACAACGCAAGCTCAAGTCTGGGATAGGCTATAGGAGGGGGCGTGCTCTTATGTATGGTGGTGCAGCCAGGCTTCATGGAGTCAGACACTTTTCTGGGCATGCCATGGACTGAAATAAGCCTATGGCTGAGGGGATAGGCAGGCTATAGCCTCTTGTCAAGGGAAAGGGCCAAACTGAGGATGTAGCCAAGTCTGGAGGAGACCAAAAACTTAGGGGAGAGGTTAAGGGTGGAGGTAGGCTGCCAGTCCTGGCTGGGGGCCCAGACAGTGTGGGCCAAGCTGGTTGTCTGGGGTGCCCACCTGCATCTCCACCTCAGTAGCCATAAAAGTGAAGATGTCATGAAGCTCTCGGATACTGCGTTCAAGCTGCTGGATCTCACTGTGTCGAGCCGAGATTTCATTTAGGGCCTGTCGGGTCATCTGCGTGTCCTTCAGTATCTGAGGGATGGACAGGAGGGGAGGGCAGTTACAGGGGGACCAGCAGTAGGTCAAAAGTTCCCATTGAGCCTCGGGGGAAGTCCTCTGGCCTGGAACGGGACCAGAGCCCTAATGAGTGACCCCAGGCAAGACAATTTATTCCCTTCTGGGCCTCCATATTCCCTGTATCAAAGAGGGCTCAGAGAGCATAGGAGGTCCAACAAAGGGGGGCTGGCTGTGGCCACTCACATTGGACACGAATACTTCACTCTGCCCACTGTCCAGCATCTGATTGAGTTCCTCGTCAGACACTATTCCAGCATTGGCTGTGAAAGCAGAGGCCAGGCTGAGCTGGGGTTCAGGGTACCCCAGCCCTCCCCTTTTATACCGGCGCTGAATGCCGCAACGCACTGATCTTCAGCTGCCTCCGAATCCGCTCCACATTCTTCTCCCGGTAATCAGACTGCATCAAGTTGCATTTGTTGATGAGATCCACGAATTGCTGGGACAGAACCCCATGCTGAAGGTGGAGAATATGGGATGGTTATTGCCGGGGGTTGGGGTGGGAAGGGAATCCCAGCTGGGTTTGGCACTTGGCATTCCAGCATTTATAGTGAGCAAACAGCATGAACTGTCATGAGGCTCTGGCTACCTTAAGCACCTTGTGACGATCTCAAAAGGCTCCCCATTTCTCTGAGTAAACGCCAAAGCCCTTCCCAGGGTCCACAAGGCCCTCCATGATCTGCCCCTCCCCTGTGTCCCCTCAGTCCCTTCCTCTCACCACAGTGGTCTCTTCCCCCGGAACACTCCTGCTCATGGTTCCTTCTGCTTAGAAAGCTCACTCCTTAATGCTCAAATGTCACCTCTGGATAAGATGTACACCTTATTTTGGCTGCAACCCTTTCTCTCAGCACTCTTAATCTCCTCCCTTGCTGTATCCCCACCCCCTTAATACTTATGTTCTAAAATAATTTACTTATTTATTATGGTGGTTGTCTCTCCCCAAAGGAACATAAGATCCATGATGATAAGGGTTTTTATCTTTTGGGTTCACTGCTATATCCCAAACAGCTAGAAAAAGGTCTGGCAGATAGTAGGCACTCAATGTATGATACAATCTGTCCCCACTATTTGAGGAGTTCCGTATTTGCCAATTTGCCCACTCCCTAAAGTTGCTTTGTAATCCCAAAATACATCCCCATGGTGCTTTAGCAGTCATTCACAGATATTCAGAGAGTGGTAAAAAAAATCTCAGTCACTCAGTTCATATGATCTCGGCTGATGTTCAGTAAAGTGATGCTCTACCCTTCTGTTTCAACTCTTATAGTGTAATCAAGTGTCCATATTGTGATATATTTAGTGCCACATTTGTCACATTTTTGTGCTTTTTATTGGTGATTTCACTATTTACAATGACCTCCGAGTGTAGTGCTGAAGTGCTGTCTAGTGTTTCATAGTGCAAGAAGGCTGTGATATGCCTTATGGAAAAGACATATGTGTTATATCAGTTTCACTCAATCATTATTTATGGTGGTGTTGGCCATGAGTTCAATTTAATGAATCAACACCTTATTAAACAAGCTCTAATTACCTGCCCCCAATGCAATCTGTGATTAAACTTGCTTAAATTTATGTTCAGAGGCTTTATTTAAATGTTGCTTTAAAATGTTCTGAAGGCAATGATACTATTTCTAGATGAGGTTAAATGGTAGCAGTGTCTAAAAGACTGGTGATCAAAAGAACTTACATTGTATGCACATTAAGAGAAAGAAAAGATATAAGACATCTTTAAAAAGAAGTACACCTGACTTTCCAGAGACCTGGAACCTTCAGATGGCTCCCTGGTCCAGATAAGTCCTGAAACCTAGAGGGCCCAGCCTCTCCAGAACATCAGATAGTTCCATCTCCCTTCCCCATATTAGTGACATACCCTTCCAACATGAAAAAGTTAGAATGGCTATAGCCCAAACACCCTTAAAGAGAGGGATGGAAAGATCAAAGGTGATGGTGGAGTTATACAGTGAAGGTAGAATTTAACAAATAAATATGAATGCTGAATCATTAAATTGATATGTCTTTTAGTCTCCAGGATCTTAGAGCAACTAGAAGGAAAAACTTAAAATTATGGCATTGTGACCCATCAAACTCTAAAATATGTTCTACAACTAACTGTTGTGCTGTGCTTTGAAACTTACTGCTTTTTTGTATATATGTTATTTTTCACAAAAAAAAAAAAGGAGAAAAAGTCGATTGTGATGATAAAAAAAATATTTAAGCCTTCTAGCCGCCTATATCCTGGAGCAGCTAGAAGGAAAAATCTGAGAGGATCATATGGTAGCCCATAACAAACTCTGGGATCTGTCCTGTAACTACCTGCTGAAGAGTGCTTTGAAAACTATTGCTTTTTTTATTTCATTGCTTTGTATATATGTTATACTATACAATAAAAAAGCTAAAAAGAAAAAAAGAAGCACATCTAAAACAAGGTCATGTATTGATTGAGGAAAAGTGAGTGACTGAAGCCTCACAGGAACCTAATCCCAAATTTCCCCTCAGGGCAATGTATTCACTAAATTAAATATTCCCTACTTCAGTATACACTGAGACTTTATACAACGTAAGTACCAAAAATAATGAGAATCGAATGTATTTGTTGAATGTCTGCTGAACATGACAGCTTAGAGGCCAGTCAGTAAGCCTGATGCCAAGATTTTAACAGGCCCACCTAGGACCTTAGTCATCTCACACAATGACCAAGAGTCTTTGCTCCTCCTAAAAAGCCCACTCTGGGCTTCTGCAAGGCTGCTTTGCCCTGCCTTGTCCCTTTCCCTGAATCCTTACATATTGTGAGTTCCTTCCTCAGGGGCACATCTACTCTCTTGGATTTAGCCACCCTCTTTCAAGATGCTCAAATTTGTCCATCTTCAATTTGGTCTTTTTGCTGAGTTCTGGGCCCACCTACTTCAATCCTGACTTCTAGCAACCCCAAAGCAGTCCTCGCTGGGACTGCAAAGGGACTCTGGTCAGATCCCTTCAGAGCCCCTTACTAAGACATTCAGTGACCTTCCCCAGCATGAAAGTTCCTCTTTCTGACTTCCTGAATTTTGCCCATGGATTTTCCCTGTCACATGGACTGGAAACCTCCCAGAGATGACCTTTTACCTTGGGCAGTGTCTTTAGCCACCAAGTTCTACCCCAGTAACATCTTTGTTACCTATTCAACCCTTAACTCCCCATCTGAGCTCCTGGAAAGTACATCTGCCACAGCTGAGCCTCACTGAATGGAGGAGAAGAAGACAGGGTGTTAAAATATTTCAAGCATCAGGAGTCCTGGGCTCTTAACCTTGGGTGAATCCTTTCTCTCTCTTAACCTTAGTTTCCCCAATAGAAAAATCATCAGATGGGATTCAATCTCTAATGGCCCTTCCTTCTCACTTCTGCCACCTAATAATCTATTGAAACACTTGGTAAAATAGCCTGGTTCTGGGAACAACAAACCCACCTGGGTTTTTCTCATCCTCATGTTGACTGAGTTATAGTTGTCATCAGCTTCCTCCTGGGGCTCTATGGCTGTGGGAAGACACAGGAATATGGGGGGAAAGAGGGATTGACTTGTGACTTCTGAAGATTGTTTGGGGACCAGAACACAAGGCCAGGGCCATATTCCAGTTACAAAATTAGTGATCTACATAGATTTTGTTAGGGAAATATAATTTAGCACAAAATGACTAATTTTGGGCCTCTGACAGGAGAAAGTGTATTTTTCTTTGCCACGCATCCATGAATTCCCACAGGTATGCAGAGGCCCCCCTAACAAAACCCCTACCTGCTTGTTCAAAGAATGCACAATGGACAGAAAGAATTGTAGGAGTAAGTAGTTTCATTGCAAATAAGAAAATCCCAGGGCAGCCATGGGCTGTGGAAAACGCATGGGACTTGAAGCCAGTAAACTGAACTTCTAGACTCAGGCCTGTGTATAAAGTGAATATATCACCAGCAGCTCTGGGCCATCACTCTCCTGTACACCACAGGGCCAGAGAAAAGGATCTGAGGTCCTAGAAGCTCACCCTTCAGCTGTATCTGGATGTCCCTCCCCAGCTCTTTGATTTCATCCCGCAGGTTCTGCAGGTCCTGCTTCATACCTGAACAAAGAGAAGACCATGAACCCCAACAGCAGTCTATACCACAACAAACCACTCTGGCCACCACCTGCGTGGAACTACAACCCCCACAATCCCACAAGTTGAGCAAGCGCTCTGCACTGGAGTTGTCACTCACTCTTTTCGGGAAGGGGCGTGGCCAGGATGGTGACCTGCTGCTTCTCCAACTCCCGCACTTTGTTCTCCAGTTTGACAATAGTCTGCCGAATTGTGCGGACCTAAGGAGGGAGACAGAGAGGGCTGAAGGAGACATGGGGTACTCCAGACTGCACGCTGCTCGTCAGCCCCGCCCCAACCCCAGCCTTGCCCCCTCGTGAAATACACGCCGAGGCCCCAGCTTACCTTCTGGAAGAATTCTTCGTCCGGACTTCCCAGCCGGGCCGTGCCCGGGTGCACCACCAGCGCGATCCGCAACTTGTCCTCATCGTCCGAGCTGTCATCCCCCTGCCAGGGCCAGGGTCATTAGCACCACTTCCTTTCTGTCGCTTTTGCCCCGCGGGACCCACGGCCTTCCGGGTGTTTCCTGCCAGGCCATCAGCCAACCCCTTCCCACCTCCTGTCCTGAGGTCCAGAAGTCCTGCGTTCCGGCCAGATCCCACCCCGTCCTCCCGCCCCCAAGCCTGCTCCCCCGACTCCTCACCTGCCTGAGCTCGTGGGTCCTGTCCCGCATGGCGGCCCGAGCTCCCTTTGCCCGGCGCTTGAGCCCCGTGGGCCTCAAGTTCTGAGTCTGGAACTCCCGTGTCCCTCTCGCACCCTGACACTCCCCTGTTTCACTAAGAGGACCCCAAAAGCCCCACTAGCCGCCAGAGGCCCCACCCCTTGCAACGTCCACAGCCAATGGGAAGGAGCCGGCCGCGGGGACCCCCTGGAAGACTCCACAGGTTGGAATTCCCTCCTCTTCCCCGCCCCCTCCACTCCCATAGCCTCGGCCCCACCCCCTGAGCAAGGATTCGGAGCATGCGCACGAGGATGCGTCTCTTCCTCGCCGGAGGGAAAGGGCGGAGGTCGGAAGCTGTAGTGCCCTGAACGGAAGCGAAACTGCGCTAGGTGAGAGCCCGCCTCCTTTACCCGAACCAGCTTCCATTGGAAATTCAGTTGCCAAAATGGGTGGAAATGCGTCATTTGTACGTAATCTGAGCGGTCCCGTGTCTCACATCACCCCATAGTGCCCTCCTCGTCACGTGACCGGCCCGGTCCCAGCACCGTGGACCGCGGAACGTGATGCTCCAGGTGTCACGTGTCCCGGTTCTCTGAATGCGGTCCCTGGGACACCCTTCACCCCACGACGCCCCTGGGACCCCAGCGTCCGGACTACGCTCCCACAGCCCCTACAAGCTAAGGCTGCGTGTGCGATTGGGAAGAGGCGCTGACTATCCCCAGAACCCTTTGGAAGCAGTGGGTAGTAGGACTCTTGTTCAGTCCGTTTTTGTTTTTCGGGGGGGCGGGGTCCAGCGGTTTGGGCAGAGACTGCCAACTTCGAATTGGGGGCTGTCAGCATCATGGGACTTTGAAAATCAGAGAATAATAAACTCCCAGTTTTCAACGTCAGAGAATTGCAGGGTTTTCTTGGCAGAGGTACTGGGGGTGGGAAGTGACCTCACCCAAGGCAGAACTCTCTCCTTCCGCAGACTCCTGGCACAGTCTCTGACAGGTGGGTGGCCGGACGCCCTGCTTGAACACCGCAGTCCCACTGCACTCACCACCTTCTGAGCAGCGAGGCCATTTAGGGGCAGCTCAGGCTAAGAAAAGCATCGCGTTACCTTGAGCCCTCTACTTCCCTGCCCCTTACACCCCATGCCCACCTCATGCTTGGTTCTACCCCCTGGGATCACCGAAAACTGCCCGCTTCGGACCTTACTGTAGGCTATGAACTTTCTAGGTTGAAGTATGACTGCCTTTTCTTAACTGAATCCCCAGCGCCTAGTTTAGTAATTACACACATAATGAACCCTGTGTAAATATTTGTTGATAGGATTTTAGCCTTTCACATGTCTGAAGATGATATAGCTTATGGTTCCCTGGTCTCTTCCTTTGGGTTTCAGACTCTCTCACAGTAGCACTTCCCTGGCCCTGGACCTCTAGACATTGATTTGTGCAACAAATATTTATTGAGCACATACTATGTGCCAGGCATTGTTCTAGGAATACATCAAGGACGTAGCAGACAAAAATCCATGCAATCAAGGAGCTTATATTCTATGAGAGGAGTGCCCAAAGCCAATCAGTGAATTTCAGCACGGCCAGGAGCAGATCTCAGGACTCCTGGATCCCAGGGCTCTTCCCAGGGAACTATTATTTGAAGCCTGAAGCAAGGAAGGGATGGCCTCTGTCTTCTATGCTCTGGTCAAGAGACCTGTATTTCTGTCATTGAGTGACTTCCGGCTTCTGGCAAGTCACTTTTTATCTCTGGGTCTTGATCTCCCATCTGTTCAATGGGTTAGCAAAAGGGGGATATCTCTAAAGTTTGCTGATTATGAACTTGGAAACTTCGAAAGCTGTCTGATTCTATGTATAGGGCTTTGATCGTTCTCTAACCTCTAAAACCCAGCCTGGGATTGGGAGTGAGGGAGTGAGTATGATAGTCCTCATCCATCCACAGGGGTAATGAGGATTGGAGGGCCTGGAGATCACAGAGAATTTCTCTGCTCTTGGGTCTTGTAGGTAATTTCCTGCTTCAGTTAACTGCCACTTGCCTCTTGCCTCCCTGTACCTGTCTACACCCCCACATACCCCACTCCAGTCTCTTTATTTCTCTCTCTCATACTCTGTCTCTGAGTGGTTCAATGGAAAGGCTTGTGGGCAGCTGACTTCTAATCCTGTGTGTGACCCTAAAGAATTCATTGTTCCTCTCTGGGACTCAGTTTCCCCATTTGACAATTTGGTCTGTTAATTTCTGCCTTGCCTAGGGTAAGAACTGGGAAATATCAAGTGAGGGGTTAGGAAGAATGAAAAAGGGTCTTGTGAACTGTGAAGGACTGCCCTCCTCTCTGGGCTTCTACTGCTGTGGATTCCAGCTCTCTCCCGTCCCACCAGTCCCATTTTCCACCTCTCTGTATCTCAGTCTCTTGATGACTTTCTCAGTCTCCAAATGCAATCTGGAGTTGTTGGTGCCTCTGTTAAACTTCTCAGGATTATGAGATTCATAATTTCCTTTGGTCTCTGGGTGAAATGGTGACCTAAGGTCACAGGAGGCTGGGCTTAAGGCCACATGGGCTCATGTGTGGAGGGGGCAGGGGAGCAGAGGCCATGTGGGGAGCCTGCCATTTATGTCCCTAATGCTTTGGGGGTTGGGCCCTCCAGAACTGAACACTGATGTTTATTTTATGCCTCTTTGTCACTCTTCCAGGCCCACTGAGCAGCCTTAAAGCTGGGTGTGTGTTAAATATATTGGGTTTGGTGCCTGTAGGTGTTGGAGTTGGCCCTACCTTGTCCTGAGGCTGAGTAGCCAGTCCCGTTCCCTCTACTCACAGGTCCAGCCCTCCAGACACTGGAGCCAGATGACCTGGGTTCAAATCACAGATCCATCCCTACTAACCCTGTGACCTTGCTAGGCAAATTACTTAACCTCTCTATGTGTAGTACACCCAAACACATGGAGCCCAGAATGGGAATGAGGATTTGTAATTGTGTATAGCTTAATGTAATACCCAGATTCATCCCAGAGTATGCTGAGCAGATAATTAAAAAGTATTTGCAAAGTCCCTTGAGGGACTGGAGAAAAGATATGGAACTATTAAACTTTAGCACTAGGGAAACCCCTGATACCGTCTCAAACATTAGGGACTCCCAAATCAATAGGCCAAGCCCTTGATCTTGAGGCTTGCTCTTATGAAGCTTATTTCTGTAGCAGAGAAGCTAAACCTACCTATAGTTATGCCTAAGAGTTGCTTCCAGGAAAGAAAACCTCTTTTGTTGCTCAGATGTGGCCTCTCTCTAAGCCCAACTCTGCAAGGAAAACCATTAGTTTCCCCTTACATGGGACATGACATTCAGGGGTGAAAGTCTCCCTGTCAACGTGGTACATGACTCCCAGGGATGAGACTGGCCCTGCACCTTAGACTCAACATCTTCCTGACCAAAAGGGGGAAGACAAATGTAACAAAATAAGGTATCAGTGCCTAACAGTGTTCAATAGAGTTGAGAGGCTATTCTGTATGTTCTGTATATTCTGTATGCAGGCTTCAGCTAGATATTGGTAATTACCACAGTTTTCCAAGCCCCAACCAAAACCATTCCTGTTAACCCTAAAGAAGACCTAGGGCTCTATCTGAGATTATACAAAAGTTGCATGCACTAAGATTACTATCTAGAAACCTACAACCTCCAGATGGTTCCTAGGCCAGATAACTCCTGAAACCCAGGGCGTCTCCAAGAACATCACCTAGTTCATCCTCCTGTCCCATAATGTCGACACCCCTTCCCAACATGAAAAAGTTAGAATGGACATAGCCCAAATACCCCTAAAGATTGAGAGAAGGTTCAAAGGAGAAGGAGGAGTTGTAACAGAGAAGATAGGATTTAACAAATGAGTGTGACTGTAGAATCATTATATTGATAATTCTTTTAATCTCCAGTGTCTTAGAATAGTTAGAAGGAAAAACCTGAAATTGTGGAACTGTAACCTGTACCAAACTCTGAAATCTATTCTATACCTACTTGTTACAACGTACTTTGGAATTTATTGCTTTTTTGAATGTATGTTAGATTTCACAATAAAAAATGTTTGAGAAAATGAAAATAGCAATAGTACTTGCATCATATGGTTGTTGTAAGGGCTAAATGAGATCATATATATGAAGTGGTTAAAACAGTGCCTTCTACAAAATGAGTGCTGTATAATGTTTGCTGCTATTATGTCACGGTGATGAAAATGATCATTACTCCAAACATTTTATCAGCTCCAGTGTCTCCACCAGGGATTCTACGCTGCTGCTTATCCAGTGTCTTCATTCCCTTTTCCATCTTCTGAGCCCTACTCTGCAGCAGGTCGTAGGCGAACAGCCTTACCAGCTCCTGCACAGCTCTCATTCCTCAGTTTGGAACTAACTGTATTATTTATTATTTTATTTTTATTATTATTATTATTTTTTGACATGGGCAGGCTCCGGGAATCAAACCCGGGTCTCCAGTATGGCAGGTGAGAACTCTGCCTGCTGAGCCACCATGACCCACCCCCTACTTGTATTTTATTAGTCATATATTTTGTTTTTCATTTTGTATATTGTCTGTCTTCACTGGCCTCCCAAATAAAATGCCTAGAATGTAAAATTTTCACCTGCCTTACTCACTGCTGTGTCCCCAGGACTTGCAATAGTGCCTGGCACAATAAATGTCCACGAATGAATGGAGTTACTTATTTTTTATTTTTATTTCTTTTTAATTAAAAATTTCTTCTTAAGTTTTAATCCTTTTAATTTTATATTTACATAGTGCTTACTGTGTTCCAGGCACCAGTATAAGTGCTTTATAACTGCTAATTCAGTTCATCCCCAAGACAACTCTATGAGATGGTGTGGTAGTTAGATTCAGTTGTCAATTTGGCCAGGTGAACGTGCCTAGTTTTATTGCTGTGAACATGAGCCAATGGTACGTGGACCTCATCTGTTGCTCATTACATCTGCAGTCGGCTAGGAGGCATGCCTGCTATAATGAATGATGTTTGATTTAATTGGCTGGTGCTTAAATGAGAGAACTCAACGTAGCACAGCCCAAGCAGCTCGGCATACCTCATCTCAGCACTCGTAGCTCAGCCCACGCCTTTGGAGATGCAGAAAAGAATCACCCCAGAAAAGTTGTTGGAACCCAGAGGCCTGGAGAGAAGGCCATCAGAGACCATCCTGTGCCTTCCCACGTAAGAAATAACCTCAGTGGAAAGTTAGCTGCCTTTCCTCTGAAGAACTAACAAAATAAATCCCCTTTTATTAAAAGCCAATCCGTCTCTGGCGTGTTGCATTCCAGCAGCTAGCAAACTAGAACAGATGGTTACTATTATCCTCATTTTACAGAGTAGGAAACTGAGGCAAAGGGAGGTTAAGTAACTTGCCCAAGGTTACATAGCTTGTAAATAACAGAACCAGGATTTGAACCCAGATACCTGAGCTCTGGTGTCTGTGCTCTGAACCACTGCGTTATGATCCAGGGGCAGCTTCCCTTGCTCCATCCACAGACCTGATGCCACCAGTTGAAGTCCTGCCTTGGATATGGTGGGAGGAGGTAGACTTCACCTACCAGACTGAGCCTTCTCCCAGCTCCTGTCACAGGGTCTTTCTCCTGCATCTGCTGGATTGGGCTGACTCCAGAAAGGTGGTTTTTCCTCCTCCCCCTCCTGTTTGCTGTGACCCAGGAGCCAAAGGCATCCACACGTTTCACCTAAAATGATTCTGTTCACCGTACAAGCATCTCCTGGGGCTGTTTCTGTGCCAAACTCCAAGTGCCACGATGCTGAAGTCCCCGTAGCTCTTGTGAGCCTCACACCTGATTTGACACTCCCAGAGCTCTGTCGGAAGAACTCTCCCCTTCAAACTCTATACACATTTCTTGTCACTTCAACAAGCCATACTTTAGCTCCCAAGCCCGAATTTTTCATAATTCCAGTCCGAATTTTTCTCCTGAGCTCCGTAACTCTGAATCCACCCTCACCTTGGACATCCCACTTGGAAATCCCACAGGCACGTTGAACTCAATATGTCCCAGGTTAGGTGCATCATCTCTGTTGAGTACCTCCTAAACCAGCTTCTCTTCCTTCTGTTTCCTCTCCAGGTGGGTGACATTGGGTCATTCATGCCATAAACTTCATTCAAAAGGTGATGAATCACACAATCCATCAGCATAAACGCCATGAAAATACTAGAAGAAAATATGGACAGAATCATTTATAGCGCTTAGAGTGAGAAAGCCTTTTCCAATTCCAACTCAAAATTCAGAAGCCATAAAAGGAAAGATTAATACATTTGTCTACATAGAAAAAAAGTTCTGCTCAGCAAAAAATGTTATAAGCAAAATCAAAAGACAAACAACAAACTGGGAAAAAATATTTGCAATTCTTATCATGTACAAAGAGCTAATCACCCTAGTATTTAAAGAGCCCCTGTCGATAAGAAAGACCAACGGTTCAACAGAAAAATGAACAAAGAACATGATAGACAGTTCACAGAAAAATATATGCACAAAACCTTAAACATACATACAGATATTCAACAGATGCTCACAAAATAAAAATGAAAATTAAGGCAATATTTAAATAGCATTTTTATTGCATTAGCAAAAAATCCATAAATTTGATACTCTTTTTGGCAAGACGATGGAGAAACTGGTCCTCTCACCCATTGCTGTGGGGATTCAAAATCATACACCCAGACATTTATCAAAGTTATAAATTCAGATACTGTTTGAACCAGCAATCCTACTTTTGGAAATCTCTCAGAAGGTTATTCCTGCTGTTATCAGCTACTGCTGTATAACAAACCACTCCAATACTTACTGGCACAAAATGACAATTTTCTTTCTCCAGACTCTGAGGAGGGCTAGGTGATTTTTCTGCTGGTAATGGTAGTGGTGGCAAACTCAAGTCAGCTGGCAACTCTGCTGGGGCTGAAGGTGCAAGATGTCTTTGCTCATAGTTGGCATTGTTTAGAACCTCAGTTGTGATAGTTGTGATGGCCGATATGTGGGCTGGGATGCTTGAGTCACTAACTCTGGGTTTCTTCGCAGTATGGTGCCCTCAGGATTACCAGAGGGTGGGATGGCCACTTGAGGCCCTGCTTAGAAGTTGTACAACGTCACTTTTGTCTTAGTCTGTTGATCAAAGCAAGTCCCAAGTCCCAAGAGCTTTAGAGGGTGGAGGAATAGACTGCACTTCTTGACAAGAGGAGCTGCAAAAATTCTTGTCACTATTTTTAATCCACTACATCTGCACATATATGACATGACACATATATCCAGTGTTATTCACATTGTTTGCAGTAGATCAGAAGCTTGTCCATCAACAAGCTATGAAAGGTATGCAGCTGTGAAAAAGATGAGGAAACTCACTGCATAGAAGTATGAAAGAAAAATAAAAATAAACAAAAACAAATTTTTTTTCAGATCAACACATTTTATTACATCCAACCTTGTATGACTAAACACAACATCAATAAAATCAAGACATAAAGGACAAAATGGACAGAATTAAGAATTATATGTACCAGAGAAGAGAGTTATCATATTTTCTATAAAAGTAACTCTAATTAAAAAAAAAAAAAACTCATTCAATAAGAAAGAACAAACCAAGAAACCATTCTCCCCAATGGAAAAATGGGCTAAGGACATTAAATCATCATTTTTACTAAAGGAGTAACACATTTTGGCTAATAAATATATAGAGAAATACATGCCCAACCTTATAAATAAGTGAAGGAATGCAAAAACAAACAATGAGATTATTTTACTTATCAGATAGAAAATAATTTTAAATGAAAAACAAAATTTTAAAAATAAAAAAAGTGTGAAAAAGCTTCAAGATATACTGTTAGTTAAAAATATCAAGATGCAGAATGAGTGTATTATGTTATTGTTGTATGAGAAAGCAAGTATATGTGTGTGTTTGTACACATATATACTTGCTTGTACCTTCATAAATAAATGCCGGAAAGTTTTATGACACTAATGAAAGTCGCTCCCTACGGGTGCTTGTTGGAAACAAAGAGGGTGAATAAGTTGTGAAACTCAGACTTCTCACTGTAAACTTTTTAATATCGTTTAGATTTTTGAACCTACACAGAAAAAATGATATCAGAGAAAGAATGGTAAAGGAGCACCTTTGGATAATTTTAAGCAAAGGAATAACATGATCAAACTTTCATCCTTACAAAGATCCCTCTGGTGGCCGTGTCAGATTGTAGGACAGGGACGCCACACTTAAGGGGCACGTTTCACACTATAGACACTGTACATTCGAATGTGTCCTATAACAATGATCTGTTGGGCAGAGATAGAGTGGCATGAGGAAGAGACACCTTTTTTAATTTGCACAAAGGTGCCGAGAGGGTTGGCAGCAGCCCCAGCAATGGAAAGTTGATTGGGAGGTCCGTTAGAATCACCCCAGGCCAAAAATAGTGAGGTCCGTACTGAAGTCATGGAGGTGGGGACGGGACCTCCATTAGGGAGATGGAATCATCAGGCGCGGCTGCAGATTGGAATAGGTGGTGCTAGAAAAGGAAAGTCCTAGATCGTTTCTGAGCCTCTGGCTCCGGGCTGTGTGTGGAAGCAAGTTTGCTGGACTAAGAATAGTATCTTAAAACGAATCGCCTTTTTTTTTATATTGCAGCAAGAAACTCTTAAGAAATGTAAAATCACCACTTATAGAAATATCAAGTGTCTAAGGATAAATCTATAATTTCTTTAAGCAAATAAATCTATAATTTATCCTTATTATTATCCATAATATTATCCATATGTCTGTGCCCTTTATGAGAGAAGATTGTAAAATGCAACTGAAAGACACTAAAGAAGTCTTAAATTAATGGATAAAGACATACCATGTAAATGGATAGGAAGACAATATTGTAAGGAGATCAATTCTCCTAGAATGTATCTATGAAGTTTTGGGAGCAGCATGATCAAGTCACTGCTTCACAAAGTTGACTTTGGTTCTGGTGTAGGGAAGGGCTGGGATGAGCCTCCCAGGAGGCAAAGATCAGGTGACCAAGAGAATATTTTTATAGCCAGGGATTTCTCCCTGGATTATATCCTAGCTCCTGCCTTAATCAAATTACATAAACCCTTTGCCCTTCAGTTTCCTTATCTGTAAATGGAGATAATAAAAGCAGTAACATTAGATAGTTGTTAGGAAGATTAACTGAGTTAATAAGTATAAAAAACTTAAAACAGAGCTTGGCACATGATACAAGAATCGGCTAGTACTACCATTATCATTATTAATGTTACATCAATTTATAAATGTATGTACTTGTAATGTACATCACACATGAAGGTTAACATCATATTCACATCACAGGATCATAATGATATGTGTGAATGGGCAGTAGAAATAAGGAAGACAGGTATGTGTGGCCACCTCCAAGTGTCCAATGAATAAAACCTGGAGACCAGACATGAGGGAAGGGTGGGACAAGGCACACACAAGAATAACAGTGCTTTGCAGGTTACAAATTGATTTTGTTCTCATTCTCTCAATAAATCCTCACACCATGCCTGAGGTGGGTATAAGAGCCCATTTTACAGATTTGGAAACTGAGGTGTGGAGAGATAGATGACTGGTTCCATGAGGACAGAATTGATGCTTGTTTTACTCACCACTGTATGTCAGCACCAGGACGTAGTACTGGCACACAGGGTAGGGCCACAGTAATTACTTTCTGGTAAATGGGAGGGATAGGTCAAATGGGCATCCATTCTTTTGTTCCTGAGCACAGCAGGTGTGATAGGTCCTATGGAGGTGCCTTGGGGAGGCAGAGATGAATCAGAAGGGGTCCTTGAACATGAGAAACTCAGAGCCCAGCAGGTTGATAAGCTATATAAAAATGTCTCCACCTGAAGCACTGAGTGGTCCTTGAAGGACAGATGCTCTGAGAAGTAACCGGAACCCACTGGAAAAATAAACCTTTATTGTGTTAAATCATTGAGAATTTGGGGATGTTTGTTATGCAGCATAACCTAGCCTAGCCTACCAAATATACCGTGGTTCCCAAACGTCACTGAAAATCAGACTCACCAGAGATAATTGCTAAAAACTCAAATACCTGGCCCCATTCAGATCTACAGAATCAGAATTTCCAAGGAAGAGGCTTCTCATAATCTGTGTACTTAACAGGCTATGTCTCCAACTGCAGAAGGGTCCAGAAAGACTTCAATGGCTAAACTTCGAAGGAAGTGTACATTTGAGCTTGGGGATATGAAAATGGAAGGTTTTTCGGGGGGTAGGAACAACATGAGGAAAGTTACAGAGGTGGGACAATGCAGGAATGAATTGAATGGACTCAGAGGGGATTGAGGAAAGGTGGCATGAGCTCGGGTGGAAAGCCAGCTTAGGAAGTTTGGGCTGTATCCTCTGAGTGATGGGAAACCATGGAAGGCTTCTGAGCAGAGGCTGGCTTGGCCTTATTTATGCCTTACAGAGACCATTCAGGCAAGGAGAGTGCTGAGAAGTGTGTTATCCATGGGATTCATCTTGTGAGGTTAGGACTTGAAGTGGATGCAACGAGCTCAGAATCACTGAGCAATGAGAAGCTCACCATTGACACCACATCGCACGTGCCCATGTCCATGTACTTAGAGCTGCAGCCAGATTTGACTTGTGCACCTTTAACTCATTCATTCAACAAATATTTATTGAGGACCTACTACATGATGGGTGCCAGGCACTGGAGAACCAGCAAGAAGCAAAACAGACAACAATCCCTGCGCTCATTGAGTTTATGTTTTTTGTGTTCATGCCTGGGTAAACGTGTGAGGGAACATGTCATTCATTCATTTCGACTTTTAGTGTACATCCACTTTGTGCCTGGTTTCGTGTTGGTTGCTGGGGAGAGGCAGAAATGAATGCGACCCGGTCGAGTGTAGTGGTGGAGCAGACACAGCCCACACCTACCGGGAGAGGCTGGAATTGGGCCTTGAAGGGTGAGAAGAAATTTAACTATCAAAGAAGGAGTATTACAGGCAGAGGAAACCACACAGTGAAAGGCTTGGAGGTGTTTGCAGTCCGTGATTGGTTGGGGTGGATTCCTGGGTATGGGAGGGGAGGGAGGCAAGTGGTAGGACAGATGAGGTGATGGTGGAGGAATTGGAGTGTCAGAGCAGGCTTTTGAGTGAAACCTGCCTGGGGAGGCCGTGGGGGCCAATGGAGGAGTTGGTGCAGGGGATGGACATTATCGGATTTGTTTGGGGACATTACGATGGTGGCGGGAGAAGAAGGTGGACATGAAACAGAGAGGTTTAGGTGGGAAGAACAGGGTGAAGGAGGCTGAAAGATGACGGGAATGGAGAAGCCCTAGGAGGCAGCTCTGCTTTTGGCAGTTGAGGGAGGCGCTATAGCATTGTGGTTCAAAGTCTGAGCTTTGCCATCCAAAGATGCAAGTTGGAGCCCAGCCCTGCCTGTTACTAACTTGTGAACTTAGTGCATTATTTAACCATTCTAAGCCTCAGTTTCTTTACTCTGTACCCTTGGGATAAGAGCAGTGCAGCAGCAGGGGTTCCGAAAGCTCAGAAAACGGTGGCTTTATCATGATGGTAGAGGGATTCGAGGACAGCTTTCTGTCTGCTGGTGGATGTGAGTTCCTGTGATTGGGTGGATGAAGATGCTGTCTCTGATGGAGAACCCAGGAAGGAGCACTTTGGGGGAGGTCATGGCCACCACTTATCAAGTTTCTCTATCAAAGCCTAGGGTTACAGATCTATAGATCACGTGCTATAGTTACAGATCAACTCACGTCTCTCTGACAGCATCTTTTGTTTCCATATCCTTGGTGCCCAGCTCAGCACATAGACACATGGTAGGTGCGGCTTGGAGGAGAGGGGTCTGACTTGCAGGTACAGATGTGGGCATTTCAGGCAGGAGCAACTGAACCCAGGTAAGTGAGAGGGTAAAGAAAGAAGAGAAGAGAAGACAGGGCTCAGAGAACCCTGACATGGAGGGATGTGTGAGAAAGGAGAGGCCTGGAAGGAGGCAGGGAAACTGCATCCAGAAGTTGGATGGGGTGGGGCAGGAGGAAAAGCCAAGGAGGGGAGGGTTTCCAGACGTGAGAGATCATCAGGTCAAATGCCACTGGAAGGTCATGGAGGATGAGGCCTGAAGACTGGCCAATAGATTTGGCATCAGGGAGGTCACTGGGCGCTTGGTAAAAGCAGGGTCAGTATTTGCATACCAACGTTCGAAGCAGCCTTATTCACCATTGCCAAAAGGTGGGAGCCACCCTAGTGTCCAGCCACAGATGAATGGAATACAAATTGTGATACATCCATACAGTGCAATGCTATTCCACCAAAAAGCAGGAATAAAGCTCTGACCCAGGCCACAGAATGGATGAACCCTGAAGACATCATTTTGAACAAAATAAACCTGACACAAAAGGACATTGTATGATCTCACTGATATGAAATCCTTAGAATATGCAAATTTATAAAGTCAGAAATTGGAATATAGGTTACCGAGGGCCTGGGGTGGGGTGGTGAATGGGGAGTTAATGCTTAAAGGATATAGAGTTTCCTATCTGGGGTGATGAAAAAGTTTTGGTAATGAATGGTGGCATGACACTGTGACTGTGACGGACAACACTGAATCCTATACTTGAAAGTGGTTAAAATGGAAAAGAATGTTGTATATACGCACCACAAAAAAATTTTTTTAAAGCAGGGTCAAGGTGCACTGGGGGGTCAAAACTCCTTCGCAGGGGTGGAGGAGGTGGTGCCATGTAAGATGCCAGGAAGGGGAGAGGAGAGGTGGGAATTAAGTTGAGGGAGATGTAGGGTAACTTAGACCCTCAAGGATAATAGATGTCCCCTCCCAAGGAGGATGAATTTCTCTTTTTTAACAGTCAGAGCCATCTAAAGACGGGCCCAGAGATCTTGAAAGGTAGTGAGCCCTCTGTCCCTGGAGGTAGACAAGCAGAGCTCTGAGACACACCACCGCAGGGGGATGCTCACACTGAGTGGGGAATGTTGTGCCTAACCAGCCCCCTGTCCTTCTGGGCTAGCAATGAGCTATTTCTTTGTATCACAAAAGCCAGGTGGAGGGTCAGCCTTGCCATTTCTAGGGTCTAAAGAGCCTTGGGCACAAACACACACACATACACACACAGAGATGATCATGCATAGACTCACACAGCCACACACACACACACACAAAACATATCTATCTCTATCTCCTGGTATAAAGGGATCCAAGCACCTCTCTGCAGGTTATCCCCTTAATTCATTCCCTCACCCCCTCTTTCTGCCCTTCCCCTCTCCCCGCCCCCAGCATCTCCCCCATCCCTCTCCGCATCTCTCTCTGCGTCCCGGGCTCTGCCCTTCCCCACCCGGCTCCAAGCCTTTCCAGTCCCCCTCCCCGTGGGTCCCCCTCCCCCGGACTACATTCCCCAGGCGCCCCCAGCCCCGGGCGCTGCGCATGCCCCCTGCTCCCCGCCCCCTCCCGATTCCCCCCTCCTTCCCTTCCTCCTTCCCTCCCTCCGCCCCCCTCCCCCGCGCCTCGGCTCCCGCATCCCTCCATCCAACCCTGTGCCGCAGCCGCATCGACACCGCAGCCCCGGCAGAGCCGAGCCTGGCCCAGGCCCCTGCCCCTGCCCGGCTCTCGGCCCGGCGCCCCCGGCCCCGCCCCCGCCCGCCAGCCCCCCGCAGCGGCTCCGGTACCCCCCCCCCGGCGCCCCCAGCCCCGGGCCCCCAGCACCGAGGCAGGAGGCAGGAGGACGAGGAGGAGGAGGAGGAGGAGCCGTCGCAGGATGAAGGATCGGACTCAGGAGCTGCGGAGTGTGAGCCTGGGGGTGGGGAGAAGGGGGGGGCGGGACCCCCAAATTTGGGGAGCGCGTTAGGGTGGAGTGGGGGAGGCGCTAGGAGGTCGGGGCGAACGATGAGACTGGAGGTTGGTGGTTGGGGTGCCCCAATATCTCGAGGCACCTGATGTCCCCAGTGGACCTGCATCTTGGGGAGAGTGGCTGGAAGGGGTTGGAGGCCATTAAGACACAAGGGGGCAGGAGAGATCTCGGGGCCTCGGACACCCCCACATTCCAGAGGAGCCTGGGGTCTAATCTGGGAATGGGGGGAGAGTGAATGTCAGGAGAGGATTTGGGGGGTACTGTCATCCTCTGGGCAGCTTTGCCGAATTGGAAGGCTGGGGGTGGCCCCCAGACCAGGCTGAGCCTAGTAGGACCCAGATTTGGGGGCTGCTGTGGGGAAGGACACAGGTTGGGGCTGAGATGCTGACACCTGGCAGTGAATGGAGCGTGTGTGTGCCTGTGCGCGCCGATGTGCGTTCCTCCCAGCCAGGAGGGAGAAAGAAGTGGCCTCAGGAGGCAGCTGGAAGGCCAGGGCCTGAGATGGGGTGACCCTATGTAGGTGGGAGATGGGGGTGCAGAGGGGACAGGGAAGAGGAGCCATGCACAGGGCCACGGAATGGGGTTGTGTGACACGGGCTGTGCTTGGCTGGGCCATCTGGGGCGTCCTGGACGGTCAGGGGGTGGCAGACGTGGGCCCCGGGTTTGCAGGCCCCAAGAGGCCTGGCTCCAGGGAGCCCGTCCAGGCAGTCAGTTGTGTGGGGTGACAGGAAGAGGGCGGCACTTTGTGTCTGCAGTGGAGGCTGCGATTTGGAGGGGCTGGATGAGGGTGGTTTCAGAGGTGGGGAGGGGGCAGGGGAACTTGGAGAGATGACCTGGGTCTCAGGAGACAGGTTGGCACGTGTCAGTGGCCTGTGGTGTTGAGTTAAGAGGAGTCCCAGCCCCGGCCAGTATGCCATGCTGCACGGGGTGGCTGTTACCCCGGGGCTTAGTCCCCCACTGACAGACGGGGAAACTAAGGTTCAGAGATGGGAAGGGATTTGTCCAAGGTTGCCAAGCAAGTGGGTGGGGGTGGGGGTCAACCTGGAATCTGGGTTTCCCTGTCAACTTGTGTCTCTGCTCTTCTGGCCTTTGAAACAGAGGTCCCGACGTGGGGGTGAAGAGCTCTGTCTGTGGAGAGCCCCCAAGATTTGGAGGTGGGACAGAGAGAAGGAGGGAGGGCGGCTTAGGGACAAGGGGCTACTGGCTCTGGGGAGAGACAGTTTGGCAAGAAGGAAGAAAGGAGGAGCTGGAGTTCAAAGGAGGGAATTTTGAAGGTTGAATTTTTTTCTTTTTTAAACCTTTACTGAAAATGCCCTCAGGTGTCAGGAAAATGATGCAAATGCCCAACACTCATGTACCAGACACTATTCTGAGTGCTTTACGCATATGAACTCATCTTAATCCTCACAGCAACCTTACGAGACTGGTACTAGTATATCCCCATTTACTAGAGAAAGCGACTAAGGGCCAGAGAGGGTAAGTAACTTGTCCAAGGTCACACAGTTAGTAAAAGGTAGGCTTCTGACCCAAGCCGGCTGGTTCCAGCATCAGTGCTTTGAACTCCCCTTTGCTCAAGGTGCACTTTTCAAAGCTGGTTGTCCTGCAGAATCTCCTGCTGAAGTAGAAAAGCCTGAGACACTACCTCATTTAACAGTTGGGGAAACTGAGGCCCAGGGCTACCTGTTAACTTGCCCAAGGTCACACAGCTAGCCAGTGAGAAATCAAGATTTGAACGCAGACCAGGGAGATAAGTGAGTTGGGGTGAGGTGAGGAAGGAATGGTAGTTCTAATTAGAGGGAGAGGGAGGGAGAGGGCTAGGACAGGGGTGGGGAGTCCCTTTCTGCTTCAGCTGAGTGTGCCAAGGAGCCTGCTGGCTTAGGCTGCAGGGGGTAGCCAGGTCGGGGAGGTGGGAGGTGGTGTGGGGGGAGAAGAGGGCTGGGTGAATGCAGATGGGTGTGACATTAGTCACAGCTCAGGGAAACTGGAGATTTGGGAGGGGGCGGGCAGGGCGGGACGAAGCTGCCAGATGCTAGGAGTGCCAGGGTCTCCCCACCAGAGTTGAGAGCCAGGAGGCTGGGAAGTGGGAGAGACTGGGTAGGCTTTGGGGTGCTTGGAAGGGGGTCCGGGATGTGCTGGGGGCGGCCAGCGATGGGAGGAGGACCAGCCCCGGGGCCAGCCTGGCTGGCTGGTGCAGAGTGGTTGAGGACACAGACTCGGGAGCCAGACTACCTGGGTTTGAACCCCAGCTTTGAGCCTTTCCGTGTGACCTTGAGCAAGTTGCTTAGTGACTCCCTGGTCCTCAGTGTCCCCCGTCTGTGAGTTGGGAGGATGACATTGAGCTCATATGTGTGAAGCGCCTACCAGGGGCCCTCGTGCTCAGCAACATGCCTTGAGTGCTTGCTACTCCACGGGTGGCTTGTTTATTTGTATGCCCTGAGCTGGGTAGGACATGACTCCCAGTTTATCTTGGAGTAAATTGAGGGCCTGAGAAATAGCTGATAATGGCAGAGGGGGTTGAACTGGGGTTTTCTGTCTCCAGTTCACCAAGCACTTTTAGCTGGGAGCTGGAAGGTGCTGGACTCTTGTGGAAGATACAATGGGAAGTTTCTTAGCTGAATGGGGGGCCCCAGGGCATAAGAGGAAGATGGGAGGGGGCAGGCAGAAGACAATGAAGGGACATATTGTAGGCTGGAGGCTGGAGGGAGGCCGTAGCACAGCAGGCAAGAGAAGTGGGGAAGACAGGGGAGAAGGAGCCAAAATGGAAGTGAGATGAGGCCCGGAGTGAGGGGCTTCGAATCCGAGGCTGCTTTCTGCCATTCAGAGACACATCAAGTTCATCCCTGCTTCTGGACCTCTGCACTTGCTGTCGCTCTGCCCAGAATGCTGTTCCCTCTGCCTCAAACACTGTTCCCTCTGCCTGGCATGCTGTGTCCCCCAGTGCGGCACAGTTGGCTCCTTCTAGACTCAGCTCAACTGTCAGCCCCCCGGAAAAGGTCTCCCTGACCATCTTGCGTAGCCTAACCTTCCCAGTCCCCCATTCTCTCAACTCTTGTACTGTTACTTGGCACAATCTGAAATGATCTTGCTGGGTTTTTAGTCTGTCTCTCCCCACTGGAATGTCAGCTCCTTGCTGCCAGGGCCTTCTTGCCTGTCTTGTTCGCCCCTGATACCCCCAGCACCCCAAAGAGCGCTTGGCACCAATTATACATATTTGTTAGATGAATGAATGAGTCAGTGGGGAAGAGGGAGGCTGAAGAAGAGCGGATGTGGGGTAAAGCAGGGAAGGTGGAGGAGACAGGTTGGGGTGGGGAGGGGAGAGGAGAAGGAAGAGCCCAGGCCAGGGAGACAGATGGACAGAAGGGAGGTGGGGGAAGGTTGCTGCCTCTAGACCAAAGGACACTTGCACCCCTGAGGAGCATGTGTGAGCCCGTGCGTGCTAGCGTTTACACGGGCGCAGGCACGCACACCTGCTATGACTTTTCGGGTACCTAATTCCAGTTTCTTTCTGCCTCTGTTTTGGTCACCGTTTCTGTGTTTTGGAAACTCCCTCACCATCTGTCCCTTTGGTCACTACCTTGCTGGCTCCTGTTGTCCCTCTCCTCCTTCTGTCTCCTCATCCGACACACACTCCAGGGCTTCCGGAGTCTCCATCGTGGAAGGCCTGGACTTTGGGGAGAGGGGCGCCCTAAGGAGGCCAAACTGAAGCTGGAGCTTGAGATTCAGTGTGTTCCCAGGGAGACACCAAAAAGGTGCCCACAGATGCTGCACTGTCTCATTTTATCCTCTCAAGTGCCTGAAGAATTGCTTAGCAGTAAAGAGCAGAGGGCCCGAGTTCAAATCCTGACACCACCACCCATCAGCTGTGTGATCTTGGGCAAGTTAATTCGTCTCTCTGTCCTCAGTTTTCTCAACTGTCAAATGGGAATAAGAATAGTTCATACCTCTTAGGGGAGGTTGTGAGGATTTCATGAGAAATGCAAAGCACAGTCAGGACCCTGCCCAGGGCATGTCAGAGTGTTAGATGTCTGTAGATTATTATTGTCTTCGTTTTGCCCACGAGTAAACTGAGGCTTGGATCATCTATCTGTAACGTGAGACCACCAGAAAGTGGGTCAGGGCACATTTGATTATCTGTTTCCTGGGGAGTCTCATTTGCCCATAGCCTGCTTTCTTTTAGGCTGTGCCTAACTTCTTCCAGAAACGCAGCCATGCTCACTATCACTCGTGTACACCTCAGAGCAGGGAGGGTCCTTGGAGAGCACATATACCAGCCTGCGCATTGGCAGATGAAGGGACCAGGCCCAGAGAAGGCTGAGATTTGCCTAGGGTCACACAGCAAGTCAAGGGGAGGCTGGATCCTCTGGCTTCTGTGTGGGCTTTTCTTGTAGCCCTGGGGTAGACATGGCCCGTCTTACTTGTTTGCTGACTTGGCCCCGGGAATCTGAAGACACAGCAGAGTGGGCTCTTGGGGGCTAGGTGGGAATCAGGGAGCTGCTGTCTATCAGCTGGATGGAGGGGAAAGAACCTGCGAATAAGCACCAGACAGGCCCAGGTTTAGGATCCACCTCCAGCCTTATTCGCTGTGAAGCTTCAGGCCGGTCAGGCAACCTCTCTGAGCCTGTCTCATCTGTAATATGGGATGGGCTAGGCAGGGGAGACAGCCAGCCCTCACTGAGTGCTTCTTCTCTCCTTGGCAGCAGGAGGCCTTTTTTGCTGCTTCGTCTCGTTGCCTCCTCTGGACCACCATTTGGGGTAGAAAACATTATTGCCATTCTGCCAATGAGGAGACTGAGGCTCAGAGAGAAGTCACCTGACCAGGGGCAAATTATCTAGCTGCTCCATGCCTCAGTTTCCCCATCTAGAAAAGTGGGTTCTCATAGTACCTCCCTCAAGAATTTACTACTGTAATGTGCAAAACCCATGGATAATGCCCGATATGCTGAAAAGTTGCCACATAAAGGTTTGTCATAAGTAGAATCACGGCCAATGGTCCTTATGGGGATTTTGGTGAAGAGGAAATGAACAAGACTATAAGATCTGTGCAAAAAAAAGTGTTATCAAATGAGAGTAAATTTTGTGAGGTTTTCAGGGCCCAGAGCCTCATGCAGATTGGGCCTTAGTAGAGGCTGAGCTGAGAAGGAGAACAGCTGGTGGCAGAGTCACTGGGGGAGAGTGGCCTAGTCTGCCCCTCAGAAGGGACGAGGAGGGTGGCGTGTCCTAAACACTGGTGGTCCCCCCGACCCTGCTCAGCCCAGTTTGCCCTTGGGTAGGTCACTTTCTTTTCTCCCTTCTGACCTCCTGTTCCCTCTTCTATGAGACCAGGGACAGTGTTATTTGCTCAGCCTTCCTCACCGAGCTCTGGTGGAAAGGGTTCTAAAGGGATTACGGATGTAAATATGCTTTGTAAACTGTAAAGGATTATTTGTCATTGTTATATCAGACACCTCGTACTCGGCCCTCTCTCTCTTTTCCTTTCTTAGGGCCAAGTAAACAGACAGCTCAGGATGTCCCAAGGCAGAATCTTTGGGGACTGGCTCTGGGAACAGCAGGAGAGATAGAGATTAGACTTTAGGAAGGACTTCCCAAAGCCAGCATGGGAAAAGGAAAGAGACTGAAAACAGGAGAGTTCCCAGGCACCTGCCAGAGCTGGGCAGAGGGTTCAGTGAGAAGGGGCAGAGAAATGGCTTTTGGCTCTCAGGGAAGGAGGCCTCATGGGCAGCTGGCTGAGAAGAGAGAAGGAGGAGAGCCTCATGGGAGGCCAATGCATCCTCACAGATGAGCTCAGCATCCCAGAGCTTCTCGGGGCAAAGCCCTATCTGGGGTGGTCCCAGGTCAGGTGGAGGCTTAAAAGCCAGAAATTCTACCAGGGGTTCCAACACTCACCTGGTGCCACCCCTCCTCCTGGGGCAGAGATGGAGGAACTTCCCTTTCCAGGCAGCTGTTTGGGGTTGCCTGGAAATTAAAAGCAAGTGTTGAGAACATTTTCTGACATGGTGCGGGGCCCAGCCTGAGTCTCTGGGGGGATCCCTGGAGCTCCTTTTGGGGAGGGCTTGGGCAGGAAGAGGGGTGCTCTCAGGAGGGTGTAGCCGGGGGTCTCCACAGCGCTGTGCGGGTTCTCCCAGGTTCTCTTGGGGCCCTGCTGGTGCTAGGTCCCATCTGGCCCTGTCTAGGTTCGATCCGAGCTGTCTGGGATCTGTCTGGGATCAAGTCTCCACCGAGTGTAGTTCCGTCTGAGTCTGGCTGGGCTTTGTCAGGTTCAGTCTGTGCTGCTGGGAAACTGTCGACGTTGCCTGCGAGTTCTTCTCTTGAGATCCCAGCCGGGCCCACGCCGGGTGGCCTTCTGTTTGGATCCTGCCTCCATTTCATTCAGGCTCTGGGAGTTCAATTTTGTCTGAGTTCTGGCTGGGCTCTTTCAGGAAATTAGGGTGAACCCTGTTTAAATTTCACCCGGGACTGATGAGGGCTGCAGGATGTAATTAAGTTTTGATGGGCTCAGATTTTACCCTCAGACCTCGGTCCCAAGCAGACAAGAGCCCGGGAACCAGAAGTGTGCCCCCCCTTTCCCCTTGCCCAGCTCTTAAGGACTGTGCAGACCTGAGGTTCGGAGAGGCTGGGGGGAATAGGCCCAGAGGCTCTCCTGGGTGCCCCTGGGGTGCAGCTGAATATCCCGTGGCCCACAAGTGCCAGCGCGTGGCTCTGCCGTGGGTCTGTGAGCGGGTGAACAGCAGCGTGTCAGCGCGTCTCCGCGTGGGTGCCGGGGGGCCTATTTCGGTGTGCCTGCGCATCAGCCCTTCTGTCTGTGTCACTGGTCTGTCTGTCGGTGGCGGTGGTGGTGTGGGTGGGTAAATCCCTTTGTGTCTCTGAGTCCCGGGGGTGGAGTGCTGAGCAGCTGCAGGTTGCAACTGGGAAATCCAAGCAAGGGAGAGTAGGTGGGTGTGAAGTTGGAAGGAGCTGGGAGAAAGGGGGTAAATGCAAGGGGAAGAGTAGGAGACAGGCAGAGCAGCTGAGAGGGGGGCGAGAGGGGGTGGGGGAGGGGGGAAGGCGCTGGTGTCGAGGGAGGTCTCTCACCCAGTCCTCGCTGGGCCTGACCGTGCTGGCTCAACCTGGCGCCTGCCACCACTAGCGATGATGTGACCTTGCACAGGGGACATGGCTGGTCGGGTGGAGGCTGGAGGGGATGAGCAGAGGAGTGAAGCGAACGACCAGGGTGCGTGGAGAGTGGCGCCAACCCAGACCCCTTCTCCGAGCCCAGAGCCAATGGTGCAGTGCAAGGCTGACACTTAGCTGGTTGTTAAAATATTTTAGTGCTTCGGGACTGGTTGGGTGACTGCAACTCCGGGCCCCCCCCCCCAAAAGGTGCCTCTTTTCACAATTCCCTCCAGTGTGTCCCTGGGGCTATGGGCCTCTAGAATCCCATTCTACAAGGTATCCAGTGTCCTTTCGGACCAGTTGGGGCCCTTGCCATCACCCTTCATCCCAGCCTACAGCTGGGAGAGTGGGCGGGGGGGGGGGTGGGGGGGGTAGGGGGGAGGACTAGAGAGCTGAGGGCCAGCCTTGGGGACCAGGGTGGGATTATGCATGGATTCAGTCTTCCTTTGCTCCCAGGCGAAAGACAGTGACGATGAGGAGGAGGTGGTCCACGTGGACCGGGACCACTTCATGGATGAGTTTTTTGAGCAGGTAACAGAGTCTCCCAGTCCAGTCTTGGCACCCCAAGCCAGCACCTTCCTTCTTTTCTACCCCCTGCTCTTCTCCCCTGCACCCTCCCTGGCCTTTTTTTTTTTTTTTTTTTTCCAACCCTTCTGGACCTGTCCCGTTTCCCTAACCCCAGACTGAACCCCCTGGAGCCCCTGGTGATTTGAACTGGGTGTAGCTAGGTTTTTCGCCCCAGGTGGAAGAGATCCGGGGCTGCATAGAGAAGCTCTCAGAAGATGTGGAACAGGTGAAAAAACAGCACAGTGCCATCCTGGCTGCCCCCAACCCAGATGAGAGTGAGTGCCTGCTGCCGGATGTCGGGGGGGCGGGGGGCAGGGGAGAAGGGGTCTAAGGTCCCAACCCGGGGCTTCTCACCTGCCCTGCCTCTCCCCGCCTCCCCACAGAGACCAAACAGGAGCTGGAGGACCTCACTGCAGACATCAAGAAGACAGCTAACAAGGTGCGGTCCAAGTTGAAAGGTAAGGAATCTAAGAAATGATGAATATGCAACTAAGTGATGATATTGTGAATTATTGATTATATATGTTACTGTTTTATTTGGTTTGTTAATTTTTTTAATTAATAAATAAATCTAAAAAAAAATAAAAAGGTGAGGAATGCAGTCCCCTCCATGGGATCAAAATGGCCCTTTGCTTAGTAAGGAAATGTCTACAGACTCCCATGATCCAGATCCCTCAACCATGAGAAAGCACAAAGCTCTTTGCCCCAGATTCCCTGGAGAAAGATAACATGACATGGGGAAGGAGGGAGAGGAGTGTGTCTGTCCCAGTGAGACCTGAGCCCTGCTTCGTTCCGTCAGCTTGAAGGCCCACCAGGAAAATCTGGTGTCTCCCAGAGCAGCTTTGGTTTAATTAAATCCTCACTTCTGCAGAACAGTGGCCGGCACGGAACTAAGCACTCAGTAGGTGGGCTCAGCCATTGCTCGTGAATTGGTGTCCTCAGCTCAGGACAGATTGGACCATGTGGCTGACATCAGGGGCTGGCCAGCTTTCCGGAGGGGCTTGCCAAATACCCATGTATTCATTCTAATTTAAGGACTTGGGGGCTGGTAATAACCACCCTCCCCCAAAGCATTGTGGGTTGAGAACCTCCTTGTCTGCCGGTGCCAGGGGAATAGACATGTTATGGGATGCTAATTGGTATGCTCCCAGTAGTTCAGCATCAGGGAACATTTTTAAAGCACCTGCTATGTCCCGGGTCCCGGGAAGAGGGGCTCCGTCAGGTCTGGCCCTAGGAGCACTGACCTTGATCCAAAGAGATGGGGACATCGGTTCCATCCCTCAGGAACTCAAAGAGAGCCTAAGCATAGGCCCGGGGCACTGATTTGTAAAAACAAAGGCCTTTTGCACTCACGAGAGTATGCTCGGTTGGGAAATGCCCTAATCTGGGAGCATATTAAGTGCAAAACCAGGCAGGGGAGTCCAGACTCCACCATCAACCTGTTCTGGACCAGTCCCTTCCCCTCTGCTTTCTCCTCTGTGCAGTAAGGAAGATGGAAGCCATTTCAAAGCTGGGTTCTTTTGTGTTTTGTTTTTGGAAGCAAAATCAGTTTTTTTAATGGAATCTTACAAAGAACCCCAGTGGATAAAATAGAGAAAATTCAGGCTACTCTGACTGGCCTGGAGTTGGGAGGCCCAGGGCCTGGCTTGCCTTTTACTCCTGCAGCAGCCCCTGAGGCTCCTTCTCCAAACAGCCTTCCGAAGAAGACAGTTGAAAAACCCCTGGGCTCAATGAGCTCTTTGGGTCCACTCAGTTCTGACCTTGAACCCTCCAAGAAGGCCCCCTCTAAGAGAGCTCTGTATCTTAGGGGTTCAGGAAGAGACCAAGAAAGAAGCTAGGCAAAGAGGCAGTGACTTAGAGAAGCTGACCCTCCACACCTCCAGAAAAGAGAGATTCTCCTCTTTTCCTTCCTCCACCTTCTGATGGAATGCCCTCAGGTTTTGTGCATGACCTTGAGGGAGTCATCTCACCCACCCATGAGAGCCCCAGTTTCTAGTCTGAAACATGGGCTGCTCCCATTGAATTCCCAGAAGCGCTGTAAAAAGCCAATGAGGTCATGTACAAGAGCTCTCCGTCTAGGGCTTGGTCCCAGCCCCAGGCTGGCAACAGCGCCCCCGTGTGGGAGGGCAGCTTCCCATATCCCTGGGTGCCTGTTCCTGCACTCCCCCCACCCCTCACTCCCCGCAGTGCTGGGCCAGGCTGTCGCTCAGTCACTGTGTCCGCCATCGCTGGCAGGGGAGCCTCCGGGTACCAGCCAGCCCTATACCTTCCCCGCTGCCAGAACAGAGAAGCGATGTTCTCAGGAGTGGCCCCGAGGCCCTGCAAGGTCTGAGAGGACCTGGTGATTCATCTCTGCTGCATTTTCTGAGCACATTTCTAGAAAATCTGAATGGTAGTGTCACCAGTGCATGATCCAGAATCTGGATTCCATTAATCTGTGCACTTTTTCCAGAACAGCCTTTAGCTGTGGGAATTCCGGGAGCAGGAATCAGCGTGCTGGACTGGGGAAGGGCTATTTTCTCTAGAATTTCCCAAGGCAAGAGCGGCCATTAGAACCTGACCCTGGTAGAAGTGCCTGCCACCCCCCAGAAAGTCCCAGCGTGGTTTCCTGCCCCTGCTCTGGGCTGTAAGAAGCTGAGGATCCCCTGACATACACCGGACTCTCGGGTGGACTGGGCCCGCACCCCAACTTGGAATTGGGGGAGGGGGAAGTTACAGCCCCTGATATTCCCCAACCTCAATCCTTCAGTCAGAGTAAATAGTTTAGTGACCACCCGACCTTTAGTCTCTCCCCTCCTACTTGCCCTTGGGACCCCCTGGAACATTTGTCCCTTTATTCGTCGGCCTCCTGCCCCTGGATCCTCCACTGCCCGCCCTCGCCGTGGGTGTGACATCTCTTCGCCGACCCCGGGGTGTTCACCCTCATACCTCCCGGCCTCCGGCTCAACATGTCCCACATGCCCCGAGTCCCCGCCCGTCACTGAACCCTATTTCTTCCGCAGCGATCGAGCAAAGCATCGAGCAGGAGGAGGGGCTGAACCGTTCCTCCGCCGACCTGCGCATCCGCAAGACCCAGGTAGGAGGCGGCGGACTCGTGCCCGGTGCCCAGCTCGGGCAGCAGTGGTTGGCCTCCGCAAGGGGGCGGGGGCGCGGCGCGGGGAGGGGCGGGGCCAGGGAGGAGCCCGGCGCCGTATGGGGGCGGGAAAGGGGCGGGGCCAGGCGGGGCGTGGGGCGGGGCCTGGGCAGGGGCGGGGCTTTGGGCGGGATTCCAGGGGAAGGTGGAACGGGGTGAATGAAGTCTTAAGGCCCTGGCTGGGTCACCAGCTGGTGTGGGCATACGGTGGGGGGTCCAGGGGCAGAGAGGGTGGTCATCGCGGGAACTAACTCACTCCCTCCTCCCCGACTCCATCCTCTCTCCTGTCCTCTCACCCCCTCCATCCCCTGCTCCCTTACTCCCTGATGTGTTTGTCCCCTACCACCACCCCAGCACTCCACACTCTCCCGGAAGTTCGTGGAGGTAATGACCGAATATAACGCGACCCAGTCCAAGTACCGGGACCGCTGCAAGGACCGGATCCAGCGACAGCTGGAGATCAGTGCGTGTGCCAGGCCAGCCCCTACCCTATACCCCCAATTCCCCAGGCCTGCCCAAGCCCCCTTCCAGTCCCAAAGGCGGGAGGGTGGGCTTCCGGCTCCCTGACCTATCCATCTACCTTGGGTGCTCACGGTGGCCCAACCTCTGAGGAGGCGTCCTTTCTCCCTGCAGCTGGAAGGACCACGACCAACGAAGAGTTGGAAGACATGCTGGAGAGCGGGAAGCTGGCCATCTTCACAGATGATGTGAGGAGGCCCGATGAGGCAGGGTCTGATTTTGGAAAGCACTGGCCTCTGCTCCCCAAGCTTATTTGCACCTGAGGTCCCAAGACCTCCTTGGGGTAACAAGCAGAGAAGTCCGGATGGGGACCTGCGGAAGTTTCATGGGGGCAGGGCAGGAAGGGGGGGCAGGGCAGGAAGGCGCCTCCAGGAAAATGTCAAACCCACATTCTTTGTGTGCCAAGCATTGTTCTAAGCACTTTTTATATAAACTCATTTAATCCTCCCCCCAGCCCCATGAGGGAGGCCCATTTCACAGATGAGGAGACCCAGAGCCTGAGCTGTTCTGTGTTTCTAGTTTCAGCGCCTGCTGGGATGACTCACTGGCCGAGGATTTTTTTTCTTATTGACGAAAAATAACAACATACAAACACAAACATTCCTTATTTTTTTAATTAATTATTTTTTTCATCACATAGTTGTATATTCATCATCATGATCACCTCTCAGAACATCTGCATCAATTCAGAAAAAGAAACAAAAAGAAAAAAATTCATACATACCATACCCCCTTCCCCTCCCCCCACCAATCACCAGCATTTCAATCTACCAAATCCACCTTAACATTTGTTCCCCCTGTCATCCATCCACCCTCAATCCTTATGCTTTACTCATCTGTCCGTAAGGCAGATAAAAGGAGCATCAAACACAAGGTTTTCACAATCACACAGTCACATTGTGAAAGCGTTATCATTATACAGTCATCTTTGAGAAACATGGCTCCTGGAACACAGCTCCACACTCTCAGGCAGTTCCCTCCAGCCTCTCCATTACACCTTAATTAACAAGGTGATATCTATTTAATGTGTAAGAATAACCTCCAGGATAACCTTTCAACTCTGTTTGGAATCTCTCAGCCATTGACACTTTACTTTGTCCCATTTCTCTCTTCCCCCCTTCAATCGAGAAGGTTTTCTCAATCCCCTGGTGCTGAGTCCCAGCTCCTTCCAGGATCCCTGTCCCATGTTGCCAGGAAGGTCCACACCTCCGGGAGTCATGTCCCACATAGACAGGGGGAGGGCAGTGAGATTGTCCGTCATGTTGGCCGAGAGAGAGAGAGAGAGAGAGAGAGAGAGAGAGAGAGAGAGAGAGAGAGAGAGAAAGAGAGAGAGAGACCACATCTGAGCAACAAAAGAGGTTCTCTTGGGGGTGACTCCCAGGCCCAATTTGAAGTAGGCTTAGCCTGTCCTCCATGGGATTGAGTTTCATATGAAAAACCCCAAGATTGGGGGCTCAGCCTATTGCTTTGGTTGTCCCCACTGCTTGTGAGAATATCAAGAATTCTCCACTTGGGGAAGTTGAATTTTCCCCCTTTCTCACCATTCCCCCAAGGGGACTTTCCAAATACTTTTTTATTCACTGTTCAAATCCTTCTGGGATTTATCAAGGCATCACTCTGGACAAACCTACAAAATCTGATGCCCTGCTCAAGGTTCCATGTACTTATGTGTTCATTTAAGTTGTCCACATAAGTTATATTAGGAAGTTCTTAACATATGAACATTCCATTCTTTATATGTATCAGTGACTCACAATATCATCACATAGTAGTATATTCATCACATAATGAGTGGTATGATCATTTCTTAGAACATTTGCATCACGCCAGAAAAAGAAAAAAGGAAAAACTCATATATACCACACCCCCCACTCCTCTCTCTCATTGACTGCTAGTATTTCCATCTACCCAATATATATATATATATGCTTTGTTTTGTTTTGCATGGGCAGGCACTGGGAATTGAACCCAGGTCTCTGGCATGGCAGGCGAGAACTCTGCCTGCTGAGCCACCATGGCCCACCCTACCTGATGTATTTTAACCTTTGTTCCCCCTATTTTCTCCCATCCCCCTTGCCACTCCCTTTCATTGATCACTAGTATTTCAGTCTACTCAATTTATTTTAATATTTGTTCCCCCTATTATTTATTTTCAATCCATATATTTTACTCATCTGTCCATACTGTAGCTAAAAGGAGCTTCAGAAACAAGATTTTCACTATCACACAGTCACACTGCAAAAGCTGTTTCATTAAACAATCATGTTCATGAAATGTTTGCCTAGGTTTTAAAGGTTTAAGAAAAAAAATCCCAAACACCAAACTGTAGCTTTGAGGAAGCTTTGCCCACTGCCCTGCTTTTTCATTTTACCTGTGCCTGGGTGGGCTTTCGTGGTCTGTTCTCTTTTTGTTGACTTGTGCCCTGTCCTGTATTCGCTCTGTTTCTGGTGGCAAAATGGCTCTGGCGAAGCGCTGTAGACCAGGTTTAAAGTACGGGCAGTGATTGTCTAGCAGTTTTCAGCAAATTCTTACTTGGATAATCAATCTTTGTTGGATTGGCTTTGAGCAAATTGATGGTGGGCCCATGAACCTGGAGCCCTACCCCCTCACCCCCACCCTCACCCCCGACAGCTCTGCCCAGGCCGTCTGTCTGTCTGTGGATGGATGGCAGTCTGGGGTGGGCTGTTCCAGGAATGGGCACTTGGATAGACTAGAGCGGCCACCTGCCACCGGAGGCTCACAGGCAAATTGGTCCATCATCATGGCACGGGGCAGGGGGCTGGTCAGGGGCCTGGAGGGGTAGTCAAGAGTGAGTGTTTTAGTTTCCTGGCTGCTAGAGCAAATACCATGCAGTGGGTTGGCTTACACCAGGAGAATTTACTGGCTCACGGTTTTGAGGCTGGAAGTCCAAAATCAACGCATCCATGGCGATGCTTTCTTCCAGACCATTATGGCATTCTGGGGCCGATGGCCAGTGATCCTTGGTTCTTGGCTCCTCTCTCACATGGCAAGGCCCATGGCGGCCTCTCCTGGCCTCTCCCTCCTCTTCTGGGTTCTGTTGACTTGACTCTGAGCTTCTGGCTTTCCCCCTCTCTGTCTGAATTTCATTCTGCTTATAAAGCACTCCAGTAATAGGATTAGGATCCATCCAGATTGGGCTGGGCGACAACTCAGCTGAAGTCACTTCATCAGACTTTCCTACTTACAATGAGTTCACACCCACAGGAATGGATTAAGTTTAAAACATGTTTTTCTAGGGCTATGAAGCTCCAAGCCACCCCAGAAATTAAAGTTGGAGTTGGGGAAGGCTTCCTGGAGGAGGTGGCATCGAGCTGCACCTTGGGGGACAAGGAGTCATTTGGACATGGGCAGGGTGGGGATGGGTAGGTGAAGGGCCAAGGGACCAGATCACACAGAGACAGAGAAAAGGGACCACTCGCTGGACAGCCATTAGATGACTTGGACTCTTATAGGATATAAGACTCTTATAGGATATCCTCCTATAGGATATGTGGGAAAGGAGGCCATAAGGCAAACTGGGGCTGGATAATAAAAGGCCTAGGCTGCTAAGGTGAGGGAGTCACCTCTGGGCAGTGGGGAGCCCTGGAGGACTTCAGAGCAGAGGAGTGACTGAACAGTGACTGGTTTGCAGGAAAGAGGTGTCTGGTTTGGAGTCCCCCCACCTTGACTTGCCAGGGCTGCCATGCATTTATTTATCATATGTGTCCCATCTCATGTCATATGCAGCACCAGGTGGCTGGTGGGCCTGCTGCCTTCTCATCTGGGGCTCCATATCTGCCTGCTACTCTCTTATCTGCTGTATTGTCCTCAGTCACCTGTCTGCCTCTGATCTAGTGGGGGCCCCCAGTGCTGTTAGGGGCCCTGGTGCCTCCATCTCCCTTCCCTACAGTGCCTAGCCAATGCTTGCTACTGCTCTCATCGATGCTCACATATTAACTCAGTTTTCACAACAACCCAGAGAGGCAGGGGCTGTTACCATCCCCGCTTTCTAGGTGGGAAAACTGAGGCCTGGAGAGGTGAAATAATTGGCCCAAGGTTACCGCTAGCAAATGACAGCTGCATCTGAGCCCAGCCACTCCGCCTACCGAGCCCAAGCTCTCACGGAGGCCAAGGGTGGTCTGCAGTTCTCTCACCCCACCCCACCCCCTGCCCTCCACCCCCAGATCAAAATGGACTCACAGATGACGAAGCAGGCACTGAACGAGATCGAGACGCGGCACAACGAGATCATCAAACTGGAAACCAGCATCCGCGAGCTGCACGACATGTTTGTGGACATGGCCATGCTCGTGGAGAGCCAGGTACTGGCCATGCCACCCTAGGGGCCTTGTCATGCTCCCCGAGGTCCCCGGGGGCCCCTCCTCCAGCCCGGGCCCTTTCCCCCCCACCCCCAAGCACGTCTCCTCTTGGCTGTAGGGTGAAATGATCGACCGTATTGAGTATAACGTGGAACATTCCGTGGACTACGTGGAACGAGCTGTGTCAGACACCAAGAAGGCTGTGAAATATCAGAGCAAGGCCCGGAGGGTGAGCTGGGGGGTGGGGGCGGCCGGGCTGGGGGGCTGGGAGCAGGGTGGGGGGGCAGGCCAGGGCAGAGGTGAGTGAGGAAATGGGGGGTGGGGGGGCGAGGAGAGCGGCCTTATCTCTGGCTCTGACCTCTTCCTACTTCTGTTTTCTCTCTCCTCTTCTCCTTCCTCACAACCTGCCTCCCTGTGTTTTCTCCACCGTCTGTCTGTCTGTCTCTGCCCTTCCCTCTTCCCCGTTCTTGTCTTATTTCCCTGTCCTTGTCTCTCTCTCTCTCTCTCTGGCTCTCGCCACTGCCCCCCCCACCCCCACCCCCACCTCGCCCGCCCCCCACCCCCCACCCCCCACCCCCCACCCCGCTTCCTGCCTGCAGAAGAAAATCATGATCATCATTTGCTGTGTGGTGCTGGGGGTGGTCTTGGCGTCATCCATCGGGGGGACGCTGGGCTTGTAGGCCCCCCACTCCATCTCTCCCAGACACCCCCCCCCACATCGGGAGCAATACCCCCCCCCCCACGCACACACCTCTCACTCCATCCCCTGCTCCAGGCTCACCCCCCCCCCCCCAGACAGACCCAGGCAGCCCCCTCCATCTGACCCTGGCGTCCCTGGCCCTCACCCTGCCACGGACCACCCGCCCCCCCCGCGCCCGCACGTAGATAGCAGCAGGCGTGATTACACATGCAACCAACATGCATGCCGCCGGCACATGCTCGAGACGTGTGGACACCCCAGCGTGTGTGTGTGTGCGTGTGCAAGTGTGTGTAGGTGCCCCCAGTCGCCCCTCCCACTCACCCCTGGAGTCTGTGTGTGGTCTGAGTCTCCCCACCCCCCACCCCACCCCGGGTTGTTGTGTAGACTGTGGCCAAGTACAATAGCAGCCCACTAAGCCTGCTCTGTCTTCCGCGAATAGGGGTGTGTGTGTGTGTGTGTGTGTGTGTGTGTGTGTCTTCAGGTCCACAGGTCCTCAGACACACAGTTTGCATACCTGGAATTTTGTGGGTGTCTGAATCTAATGCAGCAGCAGATCCTCCACTGACCCACACCCACCCCCCACCCCCGTCTGCCACAGTGAGGCGGGTTGTGTGTGGATGGAAGTCCACACACACCTTCCAAGGGGATCCAGGTAGGCCCAGATGCCCACCCTGACCCATGGCGGACACCCCAGCATGCTGTGGAGCAGAGCCACCTGGCCGAGCCACCCCAGGGGGGCTGCTACATGTCCTGGGGAGCATGAGTGTGCAGCATGCACCTGTGTCTCAGAAGCCCAGGTTCCTCCCGGGTGTGTGGAGGCGTTCCACGTGAAGATGACCTAGCTGGGTCTGTGCAGACACGTGGCAGAGAGGTGATGTGGGTGCCCGGGTGCATGTCCCCAGGACAGCCCTGAAGCATTGCCAGTTCTTCTCCCAGCACAGAGCCCCCCAACCCTGCCGATGGACGCCTGCTTGGGGCAGGCACCAAAATCTATATTTCTACGCTGTCTAGAATGTCTGCGTGGCTGTGGGGGTGGGGACGGGGGGCTTTCTACCTCGCGTTTCCCTGCCCCCTGTGTCTTACACACATGCACACACACGTGTTTGTCTTGAAGGTTGTGTAATCCCCACCCCACCCCCCAGGTTTGTGTTCCTTCCCCCCCCACCCCCGGCTGCTCGCCCTTGTGTGGCTAAGGCATGGGCCCAGATGCATCAACATTGTGCAACCCGGGTCCCCTGCCCTGCCAGGCCTGGGGGCCTCTGTGTGCACAGACCAGATCCTTATCTTCCAGTGTCGCTGCCAGCTGATAGGTCTCAGTGTCCTCACAGGCCAGGTGGAGAAGGCTTGTAAAGGTGGCCACAGCCAGGTACACACACACACACACACACACGGGAACACACGTGTGTGCCAGCCTTGGCCTAGAGACTGGCCGGGTCTACACCCCTTTGTCCACGATGTCCGTCCCAAGGGGCTTTTGGGGGGCGGGGAACGGTTTCTGAGGTGGTAAGAACTGCAGGCGCTGCCCTTTCCCACTGGTACCACCTGCCACACACTCACCTTGCAACTGAGGAGGCCAAGTGTTTGTCCCCAGGCTCTGGACTGACCCCAGGAGCTTCACCTCAGGGATCTGGGGTTTGGGGAAATGTTTATTTCAGACTCACCGGAGCAACCACGCCTGGGGCAGGCAGGGACTGGGGACCCTTCCTGTCTCCTGCTGAAATGTCAGCAGCACGATGCTCCTTCCAGCAGGGTGAGATGGGGGGCCTGGGGGTTCTACTGGCGAGGAAAGGGCTAGCGTGTCCCTTGTGGTATAGCCAACCCACGCATGCCTCATGCACTCTTGGACCTGCCAAGTGGGAGGTACGGGAGGTGAGATCAAGGTTAAAAGGCCCCAGGGATGCAGACTGACACACGGACGTGTGAAAGTGCCCTGCCCGGGGGTAGGACATCTGTGTGCACAAAAGTAGAAGGACCCGAGCATGTGTGTATAGGTCTCTCAGGGTCCCACTTTGTGTGTGTGTGTGTGTGTTTGTGTGTGAAGACGTGACCTTCCAGAACCTGATGTCCCTCCTAACCCCATGCCAGCTCAGAGAGGGAAGCCACCTTCCTTCTTGCTGCCCGGCCAGGAGCCCCTTTCAACCCAGGTGTTCCTGGAAGCCCCAGAGCCTCGGGGCCACGAGAAGGGTGGAGTTGGGGCCAGGGGCGCTGCTGCTGCCTCCGCGAGCGGTATTAAGGCCCCACAGCCGCATCTCTGCGCCTCTGTTGGTCCAGGGAACCCCGAGGGCCTGCTCCGAGGACCTGCTCCGCCCTAACTTGCTCTGAGTCCCACACATTACACTGTGTGTGTGCTTGTTGGCTGCCCCGCGTCTGTTCGTGTGTCCTGGAGTGGTGTTTGGGGCTTGGTGTCTTTTGCATGTTCTCGGACAAGTGTGCGCTTTCCACCCTCCACACCCTTACAGCTGTCGAGCCCAGGTGTGCCCGTGGGTGGTCCCGGGCCTGGCCAGGGCCCCCCCCCCCGCCGCTCCCCCCACCCCCACTTCTCCCTCACCTCTCATGAAGCACACTGCGTGTCCACCCCATGTGCCCATGGGTCGAAGCACGCTCTAGCCACGCCCTGAGCGTGTACACATGTGTTCTATGCATTCACCCTGTCCCCCCCCCCCAGCCCGCCCCGCAGAGGACAAGATGGGTGGCCCCGGCTCCCTTCTCCACCCCCCCAACCACCCCCCCTGCCTGCTGTGCAGCCGTGTGCGTTGGCGTGTGTTTTCCGTGTCGCTGGCGTGTCACGTGATGTAGCCGTGTTTGCTGACATGAGCCCCTGCCCCTCCTTCTCCGTTTCTCTGTTGGTTTCTAGAGCTATCCATCCCCCCCTCCCTGGAGGGGACAGGACTCCTGAGGCCTGGCCGGGTTGGGGGGGTTTCCAGGGCCAGGCCACCCTCTCCTGTTAGCCCTCAGGGCCCCATTTCTCTCTATTGGTAACCAAGTTGCAAATGGATAAAACACAGGATAAGTCTGCCCTCCCCCCCCCACCCCAGCCCTGCATGTCCTGTCCCCAGAGCCCCCCATCCCCACTCTGGGCCGGTTCGGGCCCCGTGGGACGGGAGAAATAGCAACCAATCCAACAGCGGGCTTGCTGTGTGCTCACATCCTTCTGTCCCCGCCTGGGACGGGGCGCCGTGGAGAGAGGTGCTGGGGGGGTGGTGAGGGGAGGGAGCTGGACAGACACACGGACACAGGCTTGGACCCAGGAACTTTAATCCAGGGCTTTCGCCAGGCACACCATGGTGGGGGCACCTACAGGCAGAGATCAACAACGTCGCAGGAGCTGAATTTGGGTGGAGAGGTGGGAGGAAGTGAAAATGCACCAATCTCAGATTTCATGGAGGGGAATTAAAAGATAAATGTCTAAAGGTGACAACATGTTTTTAAATAATGGGAATCCGAGCCCCGAGGAGGAATGAAGGTGGAGGGAGGGGCCAGAGAAGCATTTTGCTCGCAATCCAGGATGCCAGGAGGCCAGCATGTGGTTCTGGAAGCCTTGCCCAACTTCCGCTCCAAAAGCCAGAAGGTGTGGGACAGGCAATTGGGAAGGTCAGGGGAGCCTGACCCCCATCAACCAGGGTTGAGAGTGTAGATGTCCCCTGCCCCGAACCTTTATCCAAGGACAAACCAGGACAAAAAACCAGAATGGGGACAGTGCGGAGGGCTCTAGCGGGGGTGCCGTTTCCACTCTGGACTCCCACCTCTGCTCTAGAACGCCCCCCTCCCTCTCCATCCAGGCCCTGAGAGCTCGGACCTGGAGCGACGTGCCTTCCCGGGCCTCCCATCCTAGCGGCGTCATCACTGAGCTGTCCCCTCCGTGGCCTTCACCCAGCGAATGGTGCGAGTCCGGCTATCCTCCCAGGAGAACAGGGGCTCGTAGCCAAAATGGCGCCACGCCTTGTCGGTGCTGACCGTGAAGGTGGTGTTGGCCATGGCCAGCGTGTAGGGGTTGAGCAGGGGTGCATAGAGCAGCAGCGGCCGCAGCAGCCATTGCAGCAGGACGTTGAGGGTAGCCAAGAGCACCAGCAGCCAGTAGGGCAGCAGCGGGCGGCTGCCCACCAGCCGCAGCCCGCAGGGGCCCAGGAACTCCATGTTGAAATCCTCATAGCTCTTGTAGGGCGATTGGTCATAGCAGAAATACACCTGGCCGCCCATCACTGCTGCCCGCTGCTCCAGCTCTCGGGCCACCAGCACATGCATCCAGGCCACATTGCCTGCCGGGAGGGTGGTGGGAGGGGGCATGCCCTTGAGTGCCCTTGGAACCCTGTAGATGTTGCTTTCTCTTGGACCCACCCTTGTCCATGCCGCCCACTCTTTGGGCCAATAGAAATGCCGCCCGAATAACTACAAGTCCCAGTAAAAGCTGCCTGTGTCCTGGCTTTCCTGGGCCAACCTGTCATCTCCTAGGGTGATGCTGCACCCTTAGCTGCCACCCCCCACCCCCTTGGCAAGGATACTGCTGCTTCTGTGGCCTCTGCAGACAGGGCCTCCTGTGATCCTAGTTGCTACCCTGGCCCCTGCTAGAGACCACCCTTTCTAACTAATGAACCCTCTGCCCCTTCCAGCACCACTTCTAGAATAAGCCTCCTGCCCTGTTTGTGGCCTCCCCCTGGCCTCCCTGGGCCTCACCCACATAGACCCGGCCATGCTCCACGGTGGCTGGGATGGCCCGGAAGAGCCGACCCCCCAGACGCAGGCCCTGGCGGTAGAAGTCCCTCATGATCTGGTGGCCTTCACCGTAGATACCCGTGGGGCGCAGGGCACATGTCACCAGCGGCAGTCCCCCGTGGACCTGATGGCACAAGGCAGTCACTGCTAAGGCTGAGGACCTATGCCTGCCTTGGCCTCCCCGGGACGGAGGTAGAAGGAGGGGGGCCCAGGGCAGGAGGCAAGGAGACAGGTCTGCCTCTGCAGGCCGCAAGACTTCAGGCAGCCCCTTCCCCCATCTCTCTGTGCCTCTTTTTCCTCCACTCTCACCTTTCTTCCATTGGCCTCTAGGACTAGCCGCTCAGCTAGGGCCTTGCTGCAAGGGTAAGGGTGTGTGTGTACTTCTTCATATGGGGTGTCTTCATTACCCCTAGTGGGGGAGAGGGAAGTTCTTAATGCAGTGGGGAAATGGTGCCCTAAAAAACCAGCAGGGGACTTTAGCTCACCTGTAGAAGGGGTGGCCTTTGATGTTGGGCCCCACGACTTCCATGCTGCTGGTGTAGACCAGGAACTGTGTTCCAGTCTGCAAACACGCTTCAATCACGTTCCGTGTCCCTGCAGGGAGGGGACTATGTAACCAAGCTCAGGCTTCCTCCCGCTCTGGGTTTTATCCCTCCCCATGCCCATCCTACATCATGAAGGGGGATTGTGGCTTCCTGCCCCAGGTCTGCAGAAAATCACAGTAGGTCACAGGAGGGCAGGACCTGCCATTATAGGGTCAGGGCTGGATTTGGGATGTATTGCTACAGAGGGAATTGCAAGAGATCAAGGTCGAAGAGGAGGTGGAGAAAACAGGCAAGAGCAGGCCCTGGGCCAGGGAGTGTGAAGTGCACTGGAACAGGTAGGGGGCTGGCCCAGGTCTCACCCTGCACGTTGACATCGTGGATGGTCTGGGGACTGGCTCTCCCAAACACGTCCACCAACCCAGCCGTGTGGATAACCACGTGGGCTCCAGCCACAGCTGCTGCCACCTCGTGGGCCTGGGTCACATCCCCCTGGATGGCGATCACCTGCACAGGCCCTGGTGAGGGATTCAGGGAGGCCAGAGTGCTGTCAGAGCTGGGGCACCATACAGCTGCTGGGTTCAGCCCACACCCTTGGGAGCCACATGTTCCCCGTGTGACTCATTCATCCCATCCATGTGTGCTGGGAAACAAACAGGCATCATCTTTTCCGCCCCAGGGTGGGGATCCCAGCTTATAGGAGGGGATAGGGAAGGGGATCCACATACAACTCTCCATCCCCCTACCTTTTACCCCCACCCCCACCCTGTTGCTGCGATCACCTGTCTTCAGCTCCTCCAGCCAGGGGCCCAGGTGCAGGTCAAAGATCCGCAGCTCCCGGAGCCGGGGCTCCCGCTGCAGCAGCATCCGTACCACATGCTCTCCCAGGAAACCACAGCCACCTGTGACCAGGTACACCAGCTCCTGGGTCTGCAAAGGGTCTGCCATGCTGGGCTGGTGGAAGAGGCTCTGGTTCACCTGGGCTGCCTGCTGCCACCTGCCCTGGCACCAGCGGCCCACCTGTCTGAGAAGGCCTAGTGGGCCTAGTGGGCTGAAGCACAGTGACTGGGGACTAGAGCTGTTCCTGGAGGCCACCACCAGCTGCAGTACAGCTGCAGGTCACCTTCTGACCCTGTAGACTTAGTTACTGAGACGGGAGGGGGACAGGCTTGGGAGAAGAAGAAAGAGGAAGGCTTTTTTAGGGTAAAAAATAAGTAAATAAAGGGCAGGAAGCAGGGAGTTGTGGGAGGCAGGGAGGGAGGTTTGAGGAAAGTGGGAAGGCCTGGCACTAGGGGAAGTTAAACCAGGGCTCAGTCCTCACCTCCACCTACCTGTAGCCACTGTCCCAGAACTGACCCACAACTGGTCACTGGAAGGGCTGTCTTCTCTCCTCGCCCAGAGCCAGTCAGCCAGGGACACACCTTCCCTCTTCCGTTGGTTCCTCCCCCCTCCTGGCCCATTCCAGGAACAGAGATCAGCCCAGCCTCCACTTCCACAGCCCACAATATTGCCACAAGGCACCCCCTGGTGGCTACCGGCCATTCTGCACTTCCCTAGTTTCCAGCTCCAGCAAACTAAGGGAAGGGATTGGGGGCGCCAGAACCTGCTGGGTGGGCGCTGAGGGGGTTGGGGGGCCACAGGATGGGGGTGCAGGGTGATTTCATTCCCACGGCATGACCTCAGTCCTTCCCTCTTGTTGGATCTCCCAGGAGGCCAGAGGCCAACAGCAGCTGTACATCTGAGAAGGGAAGGGAGGCTTGATCTTGGCTCTGGCTGGCCTTGGTCGGGGATTTCTAGCACGGCTGCTGCAGCCTATCAGGTGCCAAACCCGCGGTAGCTGGGTCTGCAGGTCTAGGCTCTGGCCCAGAAGCACCTCTACTTACCCCAAACTTCAGGCCACCCATTCTCTCTTCAACTTGCCCACCCTCTTATGTCCTCAATCCCTGTCCCACCCCACACTTCCCAAAGATACTGCCATAGCACTTTTGTACAATAAAGTTTAATCACAATTATAAAAATGTGGCGTTGGGTTTGCACTATTAACATATGTACAATCCAGCCCAACAAGAAGGGCCGACCCCCCACCTCCTGGCCTGGATGAACCTGGGGCCTCCAGACACAGGGTGGGAGGGGGCCCCCGCAGGGTCTGGCAGGAACAGATGTTGAGGCAGGGTTCCAGGCACGGAGTCCCCAGGACCTGGGGGCGCAGGGCCCCCCCCCAGGGGGAGAACATGGCCACTGCCCCTAGAGACCCCCAAACTGGGGAGGGGTGCACGCGGGGCACGAAGAGGAAATCCCCATTAACACAAAGCAAGGGGGCTAAGCAGCCCCCAAAGAACAGGATCTGTACACGCCGGCACCCCAGGTTTCCACAGGAAACAGCTGCTGGCAGCTACAAAACATTTACAGCTTCTTCTCCGCAAAGAAAAAAAATCAAGGGAGGGGATAGGTGGGCAGGGGCGACAGGGGAGGCAGTAGCTGCCTCTAGGAACTGAGGCTCCCTCGCTGGGGTCAGGGCCCTCTAACTCCAAGCTTAGAGCTGGGGGCAGTTAGGCCCTGTTGAACCCACTAAGGGTGGGGAGGGATACTGGGAGCTCAGGGCACCAAGGGGGAATAAATAGGGGTAGGGGCACCAGTCCTGCCCCACCTCAGTTGAGGGAGCCTCGGCAGCTCTCGGTGCCGCACAGACAGGGGATTTTGTTGTCCTCCAGTGGGAATTTGTAGTCATAAGTGATCTCCTCATCTACGCCGATGGGCTGTTTGGAGTAAATCACAATCTTCTTCTGGGACTCGATGGTGATCACCTTGGCGTAACAATTGGGCTGCAGGAGGGGAGGGCAGTGTGAGCTGTGCCCAGCCCCCCAGGACCACGACACTCCCACCCCAGCCAGCCCCCAGCGCACCGTGCAGCAGTGGTTGATGAACCTGGCCAAGTTACCGCACTTGGTGGCGTCGATGATGGTATCGTGGTCCACTCGGAACAGGTAGCTGCTGCCAATGCCCTCTTGCACATAGCGCTTCTCCCGCATATCAGCCACCATCTGGAGGAGGGCATGCAAAAGTCCAGGACCTGTCCTGCAGCTTCCTGCTAGCCCAGTCCCACCAGTCTTTGTGATGGGAGTCTACACGGACCACCTACCACCCAGGGCTGATGCCAACCCATCCTTGTCCTGCAGTTCTTCCTCTGGCTCCCTCTAACTTAAGGCACTGACTCTCCCTGTCCCAGCTTTCAACAGCCCTCCCTCTGTGGCCACCCACCCTGAACTTTGGGTTGCCATTCTGACCAAGTCACCTAGGACAGGACCCCAGAAGAGCTCCTGACTGCTGAGGGACTAGGTGATTCTTCTTCCAGGATACACACATAAAGAGGAACCCTTAGCTGCATTTGGGAGGCAGATAGCCAGCCATTCATGTTAGGGTCCACACCCTTGTGGGAGAGGGGGCAAATGATTTGCCAGAAAATGGGATGATGGCCCTCTGTTTTGTCTCTGGATGATCTCATTCCCTTCCAGGGCTTCATGAGCTAAGTGTGGGAACTCCTCACAAATTTTCATCTCCAGCCAACATCTACCTCCATGGAACTGAGCTGCTGGGTGTTCTTCCAGGGATATGTCCTCAGTATCTCAAGATCCATGTCCAGATTGGAACTCATCTGGTCCCCACCTCACTAGTGCCCTGATGCTGAGGCCAATGCCCCAAGAAATGGCCTCTGCTCCTGCCTTGCCATTGCTCTAAGCCACAGCCAACTCACTGCCTGTTCCTGCCAACCCCGTTGGACCCACAGACTCCTTACCGTCACCTCTGCTGCCACTATCTCAGCATGGCTACTCCTACCTTTGGCCTGTGTCTCCACACTAGGTTCAGTCTCTAGTTTTCTCTCTGCCATGGCCAGAGGAAGCATACTAACCTCCTAGCTAAGTCCTCTCCTGTAGAACCCCACCCAGCAACTGTTCTTCTCTTGGTCAGAGGTTCAAATTTATTAATGTGGCCCCAGGTCTGCAGAAGTTGAGCCCTGCATGTCCTCAAGATGCTGCCAACAGCCCCACATTTTACCAACCAGCTATGCTAACCTGCTCGCACTCAGACTGTCCTACCTCAGGCCTTCATACACGCTGACTCTGCCACCTACAGAACACTTTTCTTCCTCTGAGCTAGGGATCCCCAATTATCTTTCAGCTCTTGGTTGAAACATCACTGCCTCTAGGAGATCCTTCCTCAAACTTTAACAAGAAACCACACCATTTATTGTCAATACTCCCCATTAGACTGTCAGCTCCTTAAATACCAAGACGATGTCAGTCTTGTTCCCTGCTGTATTACTAACAGGGTCTGTTCACTAGTCCCTATTAGTAATTGCTAAATATAGGAAGAGAAAAAAACTCTTTTTTCCAGGACTGGCTGAGTCCTGGAAGTGGGTCAGTTGAGGCCTCACCTGGCGGATGTTCTGACCCACGTATTCGATGACCATCTCATCAGCTGCAATAGGCTCCATGGCAAACAGACCCCATTCGTGGATCCGGCTCCGGCCAAACCGAAGCTTCTTCTTCCGGAACTGGGGGGAAAAGAGCAGACTGCTGCTGGCTGCCTCCCACAACCTAGCTCAGCTCCTTGCCTTTCCTGTAGCCCTCCCCATGGGAGGCTGATCTGGCCACTGGCCTCCCCTTCCATACCCACCCCCAGGTCGGAACCACACACTCCTGCCCTGGGCCATTCCCCTTGGTTCCACCTTGTCATGGAGCCTCCTCTCTTCCAAGGCTCCTGCATCTTACCTTGAGTTGGTTCAGCTTCAGCAGATCACTATCCATGATGGCCGAGGTGCCAATAGCACTCAGCAGACGCCGCTGCTCAGACCGGCGCTCTGAAAGCACTCGATTAGTGCCCTGTGAGGAGGAAGGGAGGGGATGAGTGCCAGAAACAATGGGAAGAGGGTGCCAGTGGGCCAGGGACTGGGCCAGGGCCTGACCTGCGTGTCCACACCCTCCAGCTGCCGGGCCGAGACGGGGCACACATCCAGGTACTTGTCCTTTTCCTTCTTGCTGATGGGGTAGTAGCCTTCGCTGCGGGCTGAGCCTGTCTGGTGCTCCCGGGGCCCATCCTGGGGTCGCCGCTTACGTTTTGGAGTGCTCAGATTGGTAAGTGCAAGGGGTTAAGGAAGAGGATGGGTTCCTCACTGGCCAGACCCCTGGAACCCCAGTCCCCACCATACACCCCAGCCCCAGTGCAAGGAAAGGGCATCTGACCTTGGCTGGTGGCCCCAAGCAGAGTCTGGATAAGGGAGACGAAAAGGCAGAGAGAGACACCCAGGCTGATGGTAGTGAAGAGAAATGAAAGGATAGGGAGGGAGAGATGCAGGTGTGGGGGATGTTGGGAAGAGGACACAGCCTCCATGCTCAGGATATTGGTGTGATGGACCCAGTGGGTATCGTTGAGCCAATCAGCCCCACTGGTCTGCTGCAGCAGCCGCTCATAGGTGAGCCTCAGGTAGCCCATGTCCTCCAAGTCCAGGCCCGAGTTCCAAATGTCATATAGGATGGTCATTTGCTCAAACTCACTGCGGGGATCGAAGGAGGGGGGCGGGGGTGGAGGTGGGGGCGGGGGTGGCCTCCGGCGCCGGGTGTGAGAACGGAGGCTGCGCCGCCGGAGAGCCCCTTCCCCATCACTGCTGCTGCTGCTGCTGCTCTCGGATGACTCAGACTCCTCCTCTTCTTCCTCGTCTTCCTCATCACCCTCCTCCTGCTGCTGTGGCTGCTGTTTTGGCTCCTCTGCCTCAGCTACGACCACCTCAGGGGCCTCTAGGACCTCGTCAGCCGGGGAGCTGAAGAGGGCTGCAGGAGCGGGGACGGGCTCCGGTGGCCGAGGGGCAGGCACAGAGGGTGTGGGCTTCACAGCCAGAGCATAGTTGTGCTCTAGCAGGATGTGGCTGAGAGGCGGCCCTAGGCGCTCTGCCTCGTCTGATGTCTCTGTGGCCTCCGAGTCATCGCCAGGTGGCAGAGTAGCCGGCCCACGTCGGGCTGGGGTCAAGGCCAGGTCAGCCAGCACTGCTAGGTCCACCTCTGTCCCTGGCTCAGCCTCTTCTTCCTCAGTGGAGCGGCCTCGGCCTCCAGCTCGGCTCCGACCTCCTCGAGACACCTCCTCAGGCCAGCTCTTGACCAGAGACGCATGGTCCAGGGGCAGATTGCGAATGGTCCGCTCCACGCCACGGGGGGCTTTGCGAGAGGCTGGGCCAGGAGACTTGACCCGTGGGGGGGCAGCTGGGGGTGGTTCTGGGGCTGGTGCCTCCTCCACAGCAGAGAAGGAGACAGTTTTCCGGCGTTTCTTGGGTGGGGGCAGGAGGGGTATAGGAGAGGAGGGGCGCTCGTTGGGACATGGGGCAGGGGCTGGGAGCGCAGCTGGTGGCTCTGGGGGAAGCTGGGGCACACTGGGAGGTGGTTCCTCAGTGGAATCTGGGGAAGGAAGCAGGGTCAGAGTGTCGGCCTAGCATTATCAGACTGAGGTCCACTACAGGCAGGGGGCCGGGGGCTCAGCTGGGGTTCCCTCTCTGGGTCATCTGCATACCAGCTGCTTCTCACAGGTAGCACTTCATCATCTTAGCTTCCACCCAAGAAATTCAGACAGACACACAGACCCTTCTTCTTGCTTGGGGAAAACTGCCTTCCTCTCAGCCCTGTGGGTTTCCTTGACAGGACATAACTTTGTACCTGCTCACTCACTGTCAACAAATAGCACTAAACCCCAACCAACCATGCACCAAGTCTAGGGATACTATGGTGGGTGGACAAACACTGTCACAGCCCTTACGCAGCTTCCAGTCTAAGAAGGAAGGGATTACCCAAAACAAATGGACAACCAGAACTGTGAAGAGGGATGGGCAAAGGTGTCAAGGAAACAGATATTCCATTTGAGCCTTTCTGCTGTGAATGGCAGTGAGAGAACTACATCTAAAAATGAGGCCCAAAGATCAAGACAGATGCATTTTGTAACAAGAGCACAATAAGGCGGATCTGAACTAAAACATCCATTACTCAACTATGGGCAATATTCTCAATTTAGTGAGGAGAAAAAAAGATACAATGTAAGAAGCTGAGTCTTTGTATTAAAACACACTATAAAATTTGCCATTCCTCTCCACATAGGCCTGAAGATCTGCCCCAGCAGAGAAAAGGTTGGGGAGTGAGGTTTAAACTGAGCTCCAGAGAACAGTGTGGGGTGGGGATAAACAGTCTTAAAAATTACATTTTTGACTGTTTTCACAGGCAGCATAGTTAAAGCCCTCGGGGGCATGGAAGCACATCCTCCGTGTGCTGGGGGTCCCAAGTCTGCGGCACATGTGGGGGTCTGATCACCACTCAGGACATGGACTGCTCTTTTCCCTGAGATAGACCCTGTCCCCTGCAGACCTGACCACCAGATGACCCAAGCTGGTCGGTCCACAGTCTTGCCCTCTCATCCTACGCTTTACCACCAAATGGACCCCGACCCGATGCTTCCCCTGTTTCCTCGGTTTGAGACACCTCTCACCCAGAGCACTTGGGCAAGAGGCATTCCCCGACTTCCTTGGACACTGCTAACACCTTCCTCTCACAGGTAGGAGACTGGGATGGCGGAGGGTCTCTAGTGCTGGCCTTTAGGTTGGCCACACCTGACTAATAGCTAACATTTTGTGCCAAGCAACAATTCAAGCCTTTTACAGGATTAACTCATTCACTTCTCACAACTCTATCCACTAGATCCCATTAGTAACTCATCTCACAGAAGAAATGAGCAGTTAGGCCCTAGATTACATAGCAAATGACAGAGTGAGATCTGTGCCTGAGCAGCCAGGCTGATCGGTGCTACCGACCCTGTACTAGACTGTGCTGCTCTGGGAGTCTCGCAGTAGGACTCGGTGGTTTTGCATCCAGTGCGACCACTCTCGGAGCCTCAAGGCAGCCAGAACTAAGGCAAGCAGGCAGCAGTCAACATGTGTCCACCACCTGAACAAACGCTCCCCAACCTGGCCCCCTGAGCCCAGCCACTGGTTTGCTGACCCTGTACCCTCTGGGGGTCCTGCCACACCATGCAGCAGGTGAGGCCCCAGGCTCTGCAGCTCCAGAGTCATCTCCACCTTGTGTTGGGGCAACACCCCCAACCCCAACCTTCCAACCCAGCCCACTGTGACCTCTGGAACACTGGCTCCAAAGCAGAATAATTTCTCAGCTCAACTTCTTCACACAGATTTCCCTCTTCTCTCTGTCCAGAAGGACACCTGTTTATCGCTTTTATTCAGACACCTTTTGGGGAACTTGATCAGTCAACATAACTCACCTTTCTGCAGGAACTGCTCTCCCAATACCCCAAGAAGCTATGGTTTCCACTGCCTGACTGGCCTCCCTTCCCAGAGCCACCACTACCTGGACCTCCTAACCCAAGCCAGCCCGACTATTCTCTCTTTCCTGAGAATAAGGAGCTGAGAGAGGAAACGGATCTGCCCTCAGGCCAGTCCAGGGGTAGGAGGGGCAGACATTATCTGGTGGAATGGAGAAGCTAAAGCAGTGCATTTGCAGGAGGAAAGAATGAGCAGGAAGATGGATGAAAGGTGAGGGCTAAGGGCATTCAGGTCCCCCATCTGTGGGTTGTACCAGACAGGCCATACCCTGGAAACAAATCCCACTTCCTATTCCAACTGAGTAAAACTGGATCCTTTCACTATAAATCCGCCTCCACTAAGGATCCCACTTGCCATGAGCCACTTTACCCTCCCCGGAGCCTGTCTTACCCTCCAGGGTTCCTGTCCCCTTTGAAGACTTGTCCTTTGAAACTCGGATTGCCCTCAGGCCCCATCATTTCCTAAAAACCAAGGGACCTGGCTGACTCTTCCTCTTCTCTGCTCGTCATGCTATTCACCAAGGGGACCTCTGCACCCTACGTGTTCACCTCAGTTCTCATGTCTCCAGTGATCTCTTTCCTTCACTCTTAGCAACCTCTTCCAGTCACCCACCTGTACCTCATCTTCCACAAAAAGGGCTCCACTCTGGATTCCCCCCCACCCCTTCTTCTGACAACCATTACCCTTTCAGTTCGCCCCACTGTACCTTTTCCATACCTCACCTCTCTATCTCCCTCCAGCCCATCACCTGCCTCCTCAACAAATTTCTTGCTTTAACATGCCCAGACCCCAGGGACCCTCATCTTGAAATTTGCCTTCATAGCATCTGACACATCCTCAAGCCCTCATCCTTCCACCACCTCTTTCTGAGCCCTCTAACCTTGAATCTAGCAGGCCACCTGCCTGCTCTCCTCCTTCACCCCTGACTCCAGCCTTAGCAGGCTTCTGCGCTAGCAGTGATCCTAGTGGACTTCAGCCTCATCACTCAAGGGGGCCATTACCAATCTCCCCCTCACTCTCCAGAGCCCCTATTCTACCCATCCCCTTCATTCTCAGGAAACATCCTTCATACTGCACAGAGGACAAGAGGCCGTCAGGCATGAAATACCATATCTCCCTGCCTCCCATGTGCCAGCATCTTTGCCTCTGATCCAGGGCCCCTTCATTCTTCCTCCCCTCCCGCCTCCCAGGCATGTCATCCCCAAGAGTATTATCCTCTCTCCTGGTCCATCTAGCAATCCCCTCCTCCCTTCCATGTATAAGCATATTCAAGTGTCACCTACTTTGAAAAGCTAAACCTTCCATCAACCCTGCATTCTCTCCTTGTTACTTCTCAGGCCTGGGAGACGGCCAAGAGCTGTCTCTCCAATCCCAGCTCTCTACTTCCTAGCTGTGTATAACCTTGAACTTGTTCCTCACTAAGGCTTGAATTCTTCTCCTATAAAATGGGAGTGATAATAAGGATGTTGTGAGAACTAAACAAAGCAAAGAATTTGTAGCATGCTTGGCCTAGAGCCTGGCACACAGGAAGTGCTCAGTAATTGCTGGCTGATGGCACTGCTGTTCCTTAACTCTCTTTTCTTTCACAAGAGTCACCCACCCTTCCTGAAGAATAGTTATCTCTATTCTGTCACCTTCTCTCACTCCTTAACATCCCATAATTAACTTTAGTCCGAATCACTGAACTGAAATCGATAAGGTTAGCTGTCCCTCCTAACTGCCAATGCAACAGACACTTTCCTATCTTACAGTTTCTCTGCAGCCTGACGATACAGACCACTCCCTCTTTCAAAAACCTCTAGCTTCCCCTGGTGTCCAAACGCTACTCTCAGTTTCCCTCCCACCCCTCTGACCATCCCTGCTCAGCCTTCTCCAGTTCCCCACTCACCTTCTCTCACCCACACACCCTCCAGAGGAAAGCACCCACCCCCACACCCTCACGACTCCCAAAGAGTGACCTCATTTCCAACCTACTTTTCTTTTTCCAGAGCTTCAGTTCTGTTGATCCAACCACCTGTTGAATGTTTCTACCCAGAGGTGCCGGAGGCTCCTCAAACTTAACCCCAACTGAATTCCTTACCTCTCTTCCTGATTCTGGTTCTAGATCTTGAGTTTCCTTTCCTGAGAAATAGTTCAACTAAGTCGTTCTATCTACTCAATTTCTCTGAAATCTTCACACCCACTTACACTCCCAGCACCCTGCTGTACCAACCAGTGCTTTCATTTTTGCCCGTGTCTCACCAGTTTCCCTTTAGGCCTTCTATCAGTCATCCTACTGCCTGTCTCACCTTTACCCATTCCTCCTCTGCTGTACTGCCAGGACAATCTTCCTGAAATGGAAACCTGACCACGCACCTCCCTGCTGTCTTCCTGCCCCACTGAGAATGAGAATATTAAGGCTGCTGCCCTCTGATGCACCCATCGCCCTGTAGATGAAGCAGGAGAAGCAGGGAAATGAGAGCCTGGACCCCTCTTCTTCTGGGGTCTGAGCTAGAACAGAGTACACCTGTGCTGGGAGGTCTCCATCTGGTCATTGCCTAGCCTGGACCACAGTTCTCAATAATTTCCAAGTGGGAGGTCCCTGGGAATCCGTGTGGGTCTTTGAAGCAAAATCTGAAAACTCAGATAATTGATTCCCTCATAGAAACACTTCAGTCCAAGCTACCACCGTTGTTCGCCTGGACTATTTACTGCAATAGCCTCCTTAACAGACTCCCTGCATCTACTCTGGCCCCTCTCCAAGCTTTCTCTGCACTGCATCTTTCCAAAACACAAATCTGACCATGTAATTCCTCTGATGTCATTCTACTGCCCTCAAGATAAAGACCAAATTCCTAACATGGCCTCCTCATTTTGCATGGTTTAGTCCCTGCCCATTTTGCATGGTCTAGTCCCTGCCCAGCTTCAGCCATCCCATGCTGCCCTCACTTCTAACCCTGCAGAAGGCAGGCCTTTCTTTCAAGTCTTCCAACATGCTCTGGGCCTTTGCACCTGCTAATCACTCCTTGCACTTGCCTGCTTTGCCTGGATTGCAGCCCAATGAGGCTGTAGCAAAAAGACTTTCCCATCCCCACAGATGAACTCACTTTCAAAGTACCCTGTATTCTTCCTTCATGTGGCTGAGTTATCACAGACTGTAATCACAGATTACTATTTGACTAAAGTGTATCTCCTAGACTGCAAGCTCCATGAAAGCACCCACTGGACACACCATTTTATCCCTGTTCCTAAGTGCTTGGCTATAGTATGTGCCTGGTAAATATCTGCGGCCTCAACCAATAGATCATCTGGCAGGAAGATCAACTACATTTAAGTCATATAAAATAAGAGACAAATACACAGACCCACGAAAGAAAGCAAAGAGGGATCTAAATTCTGCATTAACATTGTTGATGTCTGTTTCTTATCTGTCCATTGAATCACCTGCAAACCCACACTACACATTAAGGAATGGGTTTAAAAATTTAGTAGGAGGAATCTGTTAACTTGGGAATTTCCCCCCTTTACTTAATTGGGAGAAGAGCACCCTTTTTATTAAGTGGCCAAAACCCCTTGTCTGGCTTTGTAAATCACTGTTAGCAGCACAGTTTAACTGTGTTAGGTCATAACATCTCCAAGGGGGAAGTGACAGGAGATACTGACTTTCATCCACCTCAGTCATCCACAGAGTCACACTGGTACACTGCTAATAAATGCTGGTTCCACTGTTCTCTCAGATACACAAATACACAAGGATCCAATCAACAACCCTGTACCACCTACCTACAGGCTTTGCTGGAGTCTTCTCCTCTTCAGGGAGAGGGGTAACTGGGGAGCCTGCAACTTTCTCGGGTTCAGGCACTTCCACAGGTGCTGGCAGGGGCACTGGGGTTTCTCTGGGAGGTGGTGAGGCTGAGGGGATGGTCGCTGGCGGCTCTTCTTCCTCTTCTTCTTCAGAGGCCTCAGATGAGGAGGAGGAAGAAGACGAGGAAGCCGAAGAGGAGGAGGAAGAGGAAGATGAGGAGCTTGAAGAGCTGCTGCTCCCAGAGCCTGATGTACTATCACTTTCACCATCTGAGTCAGCGTAGAGAGAACATTTGGAAGATGAATCGCTTTCCTCGTCCTCGCCTGGAAATTCAGAAGGGGTGATCAGGCTAAGTGGAATGAACCTTCACTTGGTTGAGCCGTGAGTTCATTCACTGACTCACCACTCTGGATGTTAGGCTCTGTGTGGGGTGCTGGGGAACCCAATAGGAATGAGAGAGAAGTCCTACCCTCAAGGAGCTGGATGAGCAAACAATTGTTCACAATCTGATAAACATCAGTATCAAAGGATAGAGGAGCATGGAAAGAGAAGCCCTGGATTCTGCCTAGAGGGTCAACTCAGGGAATAAATCCCTCCAGAAAGAGAGGTTGAAAGCAAGGGCAAGAGGGAGTCACCATGCAGATATGGGGGCTAAGCAGGGATGTCAAAGGTAAACAGGTGAGAAAAGAAAAGATGGTATGTGGTGCATTTGGAGACAGCCAAGCCGCCTGCTCTAACCACAATAGCTTTTCCTAAAGTGGGTCTTACAAACATTGCCTGGATGATGGATTCTGTGCAAAAGGATTCTAGTATGAAATAAGCTTATAAAATATTACACACTAAATGTTATCTGGAGACTGGCCACACAAAGAGTGTTAAGAAGTCCAGCGATAAAACCTTGTTTCACTTGAACTCAACATTTTCCAAACTTGTTTCATCAAGGAAATCTACAGTCTTTGAGGAGCATAATTTGGTCAATTAGAATAGAAGATGTTGCATACCAGGGAGGGGACTGGAGGATGGAGAAATGGAGCGAAACAGACAAGCAGGTGTCTATAAATGGCCTTAAGCACCAGGCTAAGGAGTCCATGATTTGTCTTGTGGACATCAAGGAGCCAGGAAAACATTCTAAGGAGGGAAGTAAAAGGGTCAGATGTGCATTCTAAGAAATAATTCTGCCAACAGGTTAGAGAACGGGTTGAAATAGAGGGGAAAGGATGGAAACAGAAATGGGGAGATCATTCAAGACGGGTGAAGAATCTAAGTGAGGAATGAAGAAAGTTCAAACTAAGATAGGTAGGAACAATGGAGGTGACAAATTTAAGAAATACTCAAGAAATAAAACTGATGGGAATTGGTACTGAGTGGATGTGTAGGGGTCTCAAGCCCCCACTCCATTCTGTACCTCCTCATTCTCTCATGACTTTGGCCTCCTTCACTGAAATGAGAGGCTCTCAGGCCACCACTCTCACCCTTCTGGCTTCTGCTGAAATGGCACCTTTCAGAAGCCTTCTTTGACTGTCTTACCAAAAAAAGTGATAAACCTTTCCTCAATCCCCCTGCTCCATCACTCTCTATACCACAAACCTATTTTACTTTCTTCAAATCATGTACCTCACACTGAAGCAATATTGTTTGTCCACTTGTTTATCATGTCCCTAACCCATCCAATTGATCACAAGCTCCACAAAGGCAGGACCATCTGTCTTGGTCACTGATGTGGTTCTAATACCTAGAATAGTGCCTGGTAGGGAGCAAAAGCTCAATACATACTTGTGAAGAAATGAAAGAAAAGGAAGGCTGACCTAGGTGCCCAACGCCTCAAAGAATGTGGAAGAACACATCTGGTCAACAGAAGGACAGAATGATGATGGTAGCCATGGGAGAGGAGGAGGGAGGAACAACTTTAGGGCCTGGGCCCTAAAGGAAGAGTAGTGCCCAAGGCGCAAAAGTATGGTCTGGTAGCATTTCAACAGGTGGCAGGAGCATGCAGAGCTGCTGTCTCTAGGGCCTGGGAAAATCAACAGCCTCTGCTGGGTTGCCCTCAGGGGAAAGCCACGTTTCAGTAGAAGGGGTAAGCAGGAGGCAGCATTTTGGGTATTGGGATTATTGTTTACAATGGGTCAAAGGTTCCAAAGATGTGTGTCTAAAAGATAGTTGCTCTTGGGGAGGGCAAAGATTGCCAATAAATCCAACAGGAAGGTTATGGGGGCTCAGGAAAGGGCTAACTATGTGGCTGAATCCCTTTCTCTCCATACCAGAATTCTATGCAACTGCCTGTGCTTACCATCTGATGCCTCTGTCTCCTTCTTCGTGGTATTTATGGCTTCCTCTCGCTCTTCATCATCTTCGTCTTCCTCATCCTCCTCCTCATCCTTAAGGAAAGGGTCAAATAAGGACTAACAGGAAAAGGGCACTGGTCCTCCAAGAGGAGCAGCTGTCTGATGTCCAGCCTGGAGAGAAGCTGGCTGTGGGGATGGAGACTCAGGAAGTAGGTTTTGGGCAAACATGGAGTGCCTTGGCTCCTCACCTTCTCTGAGGAAGACTCTTGGGATGCCTCCTCCCCTTCGCTGTCCAGTGCAAAGGCCTTGCGGTGCTTGCCCTGGGCCTTGCCTCGCTCTTCGTCTCGCTTTGGGGGCTTGGTCCCTGGACGTCCTGGCTCTGCAGCCTCTTTCTCTTGCTCAGGGTCTAGGCCCAAGTGAATGAGTAGTGGTTAGGGCAACTTACCATCAACAGTGACAGTTACTATTTTCCTACCTTGTGCAAGGAGCTTGACATACATTACTGCTAATCTTCCCAACAATCCTACAAGATGGACCTAACTTTGCTCACAAGAAGGTGAAGCTGAGCAGAAAACACAAAACCCTCATAGCTGCCTAACTTTTTATATGGCTTTAACCATATCCTGCCCTTTTCTCTTTCACCCTTTTCTGGGTCAGATGGAAGAGGGAGATGAGTTATTATGCTGGAACCATGAAAACAGTACTAAGGTCCATGGGGATGTAGGGAAACAGATCTGACTCAAAAAGGAAGCACTGTCCAGCCATGCAAGATGTCAAACAATAATTCAGACCTGGACAAAACAGTAGGAAGTTTATAGAAGAGTTGAAGTATCAGATGGTAAATTTGGGCAGATGATCCTTTTTACCTTGAAATTCTGTGACTCTCTAAGTTGACGTCATTATCCCCGAAAAACTGAGATGCAGAGAATTACTCTTACCAGAAACACAACTAAAATCCAGCGCTAACCCTATCTGGTGCTTCTCATGCCTATCTGAACTGTTTCATTTTACCCTATACCAAACTCTCCACTTGGCTCCTTGTTCTCAAGACACCAGGACCCCTGTCCCTATCCCTTGCTTTCCTATCAATATAAGTAGAAAGGGACCCGGTCCCCTTCTCTTTCTGCCTAGCCTCCCAACTCACCATCTTCATCTTCCTCAGCTGGTGTTGAAGGCCGGGGCCTCTTTTCTTCACTGGCCTCTGAAATTTCAGATGGCTCTTTCCGCTTTACCTGGAGAGATGCGGAAAAGTCCTGTTTGGAAACCAATTACCCTAACCCCACCCCCTTCTCCCCACCTTACTCAGAAGGGCACAGTTCAGGGTACCTTGAAAGAAGGGAGCCGCAAGGCTCCTCGCAGTCCTGACCCAAAAGCAAAGGCCTCGATGCCTGTGGTACCTCCACTCTTGGCCCAGTCAACGAGGGACAGCAGGCCTGGCTCCTTGAGCTTTGTTTTCTCTTTATCCTCTTCCTTGGCTTGTTGTTTGGCAGCATTCTGGAATGGCTGTAGGCAGCAGAAGACTGAGCCCAGAACTCAGGTGCTTCCTCCTGCCTGAGAGCTCCACCCAGGTCCCATGAATACAGAACTACATCTACTCACTCCTCCATTCGCCACATAACTACACCACACTCTGTATTTCTCAAGTCTGTTCATTTAGTCCATCAACTTTGTGAAGCAGCCACTATTATTCCCACTTTATAAATGGAGAAGCATTTCAATGGAGAAGACTGCAACCCAGAGATGTAAAAGGCCTTGCCCGCAGCAAGGAAGCAAAGGATGTAGGGCAAAGCTCTTTTGACTCAAAGGCCTTAGAGTCCCCTACTTCTCTGTGCTCCCCCTCCTCCGTCCCCAAGTACCCATGGTCTCACTCTTCACCTGCCTTGAGATGGACTGCCAGAGGTCTATTTCTGCTAATGGAACCTCCCAGGTTTCCCCAGGCCCAGGTAGTGGTCCTTACCTTGGCCTTTTCTTCCTTGCTTTCCCACCACTGGTCAAAGGCTCCAAAGGCGACATTCTCCACCATCTTGCGATTAAGGTCTCGCTGCATGATGCTCTTCATCTCTTGAACTAGGGTAGCCAGCACGCGGCCCACAGTGCCTGCTGATGGCAGAGTCTTGCCCTCTGCCAGCTCTGCTTCCTCCCTGGGAGGCAGCCGGGCCTCTTCTCCTGAGGTTGAGGAGGAGGGCAAGGGCTCGGCTGCCATGGGCAAAGGTAGGTGGTAGGTCTCCCGGGAGTATGCCCCTCGGCCTTCTTGCCCTTGTGCGTACAAAGCATAGGGCAAGCCATAGGCTGCCTCTTGCGGGGGTGGGAACGGGAGGAAGGCCTCCCCAAAGGCCCCACCTGGGGGACCAGCTGAAGCAGCAGTCAATGCCTTGCCCTGCCGCAGCTGGTGGAGCCGGGTCAACATCTGGGTCTGCATCTGGAAGGACATGGGCATCCCTCCCCACTGAGCCCCGAGTCGATCCATCAGCTCCAGGGAGTTCACAAAATCATAGATGTGGGGTGGGGGTGGAGGAGGTGGTGGGTATTCAGGGGGTAGGGGCCCATCGGGTCGAGGTGGGAGGAGGTAGGCAGGTTGGTGGGGAGGATAACCAAGGGGAAGGGAAGCCAGATAGGGAGGGGGAGGAGGGGGAGGAGGTGGTGGGGGTGGAGGCTGCTGGGGGGGTGTTGGGGCTGGAGGGGGCGAGCCACCCCTGTCGTCGTCGGAGATCTCCATGTCCTCTCCAGAAGAGCATGGAGAAGCCTGAGGGGTGAAGAGGAGGGTCACAGAGAGCTTCTACCTGTTCCTGGGCTTTTCACCAAATCCCTGGATCCTTGTCTAGTTTCCCTTCCCTTTACCCCAGGGCCCAACCCTGCCTCCCAGATCCCAAGCACTGTATGCTGGCTGACTCCAAACTCACCTGGCTCTGTCCGTTGGTCTTGGGAGACTCCCTGGGAGCCCCTGGTTCCCCGCTCCCCGTAGGAGCCACATCCTCAAAATTAGCGGGGGCTGGAGGGGGCGTGCAGGGCCCATGTCCTGACCCAGAAGGCACCTCACTCCCTGTGTCTCTAGCCCCAGGGCCTGCACTGCTGTTCTCTTCCTCCTCCTCCGTGTCAGAGGCCAGGAAAGAAAACTTGGAACGCTGCTCCTTCAGCAACATTTCAATGCGGGAATCCAGGCTGCTGTGTTGCGCAAAGGGCACACTCTCATTGGTAGTCTCTGGTGCTGGAGAGCCTGAACGGGCAGGTGAGGCTGGGCGGGGGGAGGTCCGGGCTTCTTCTCCCTCAGGACTGGGTCCCCCACCCCCACCACCTCCACCAGGTTCTGGAGGCTCTGGGGGCGGAGCCTCCGAGGCAGGAGGTCGGTAGTCCTGGTCAGCAGGCCGGCTGGGTTCAGGGGGCAAGTAGGAGGTGTAGGAAGGTGGGAAGCGCTCAGCTGTGTTTTCAGCAAAGGGGGCCCCAGAGGGCTCCTCGCGAGTTGCTCGGCGGGGTGGGTAGGAAGCATGGCGCTGGTAGCGAGTCCAGCTTTCATAATATGCTGGATAGTTTGAGTCAGAACCACGAAAATGAGAAGACGAGGAAGAAGAGGACGATGAGGAGGACGAGGACGATGAGGAGGACGAGGAGGAAGATGCAGCGGTGGCTGCAGTGGTGACTGAGATGGCCGCAGAGGTGGTTGTGGGGGCAGAGGAAGAGGAGAAATGGCGGCGGGAAAAAGATTCTTGGTAGCTGTTCTCCGACCGCCGGGGTTTGAAGGAGGTTGAAGTAGTGCTGGAGAAGAAGTGGGGGAGTTAGCTGGACTTGTCTCCATGTTACCAAACCCTGGTGTCCTGATTCTCAGTACACCCAAATCCCTCTACACACCCTGAAAGGAAGATCTCAATGCTACTGTTTTCCTGAGTTATTGACTGAGTTGGCTGAGGACTCGGATTTGTTGGTTGAATCCAGAGAAATTAGGACAAATTATTTCCAATTCCCTCTTGGAGAGACCTGGGTTCCTTCTTCCCAGTGGCAGCTCCCAGGATTTGATGATTAGGGGCCCCAGATGGCATCTGCTCTGTACCTGCTGGAATAGGCAGAATCCTGAGAGTAGGGGGTGCTGCCCCGAGACGTGTAGGGAGTTCCTTGGGAGGACTGAGGGGTGAACTGGCCAAAGGAAGACGGGGTGTCTTGTCGGCCGCTAGAGAAGCTTGTGTCCTGGGAGCAGGGGGTGCCATTGCCAGGGGTGCCCACCACAGCACTGCCTGCTGGGTAGGCCGCTGTGTCAGAGGAGGATCGGCGGCGGGATTCAGTCTGGAGGGTGGGAGTGAGGCAGAGAGAAAGTAAAACAGATCAAGTACCATTAGAGAACTCTCCCACTCCAAACCAAGAATTCTATTTCCTTGTCTTTTGAAAGCTTCCAGACACTTTTTCTAACTCTTCCGGCACTTAACAGGAAAGCTGAGAACCTCCCAAAGGCTGCTCTTGCTCCTGCTCCTGGCACCCAGGTGCCATGCCCACACCGCCAGGGCTGTGGTAGCCCCAAACTCCTCACCGTCTCAGGGGTTGCACTACAGCCCTGGAACTTCTCGCTCAGGGCCTTGCCCCCAGTGGGCACTGTCTGGGGGGTGTAGGAGCCATTGACAATCAGTTCATAGTACTTCATTCGCTGCTGTCCTGGAGGAAGAGAAATGGGAACCAACAGGGTCAGACAGACAACACAGCTTCTTCCTAATCTGATATTTCTCCTTCTCTGTCGGGCTTTGCGTTTCCTACGATTTCTTGGAGTCTTAGATTTGGAGATTTAGTTCTTCTATCTTATCTCTATCTTTGGGATCTTATAGCCTGTCCCTAATAACATATGGTATACGTTTATACCATAAACACACTGTATAACACTTCAGATTACAAAAACATCTTTACTTATATTACTATACTTGATGACCACAAGGAAGAAAATCATTGGTGTCCCTATTTTAGAGGAATAAAGGAAACTAACCTGCACAAAGTCACAAATCTATTTAGTGGCAGAACCGGAATTCAAACCCAGGCCTTCTGATGCTAACTCTCACCATGCTCTTTTTCCTATAAAAGACGCAAAATGGCTGCCTGACGGCTAAAAGCAGCCCACAGTGGTATTTTACTTGCAATGACTTCAAAAATTCTGGAGGGAACCAGTATTTAAAACCATGAAATTTCACACAAAAATCTGTATTTCTGGCTTCTTTTTTAAAATTAGATTACTTGGCAACATTAGTCCTCATTGTAAATTGTTGCCTAAAGAAGCTGTCTCTTTAGATGGGACTAAATTTACATACAGTTCACCATAGTCCCTACTTCTCCCTATTGCTCCTTATCACAGAAGCCCCAGATGAAGACAGATCCTTAATTCTGTATCCAAAAGTTCAAAAACCAAAAACCTGGTATTTTTTTGGAATTTGATTTCAAAACCTGACCTGAGCTGAGGCTACTTACTATTTATTACTTCTACTAGTCTTCTATCTAGTGTGACGCTTTATACATATTCTTACAGATAGAGTCAAGTACTTGGCCATGGATGCTGCCCCAGACCCTGCTGGAAATAACAGGCAAAAGACCACATACATACCACACCCCTTACCAAAACTGGAAAAATACCCATTTCTGAAAGACATCTGGCCTCAAGAGTTTCTGATAAGAAATTGTGAACGTGATCATTTGCCTGGCCCCCAAAGGTATCTGAGTATACCACCTCTGCTGGAGACTAACTTTAGACAGGGGGCAAAGGAGTCCTTACCTTTGATGTCAAGCTGGGCATGGATGATGTTGCCCATAACAGATGTAAGGTGGAGGTTTTTGACTGTTTCCTTGGCTCCCCGAGTGCTGGTGAAGAGCACACGGGCCAGGCCCAGGTGCTTGCGAGTACGTGGGTGAAGAAGGATCTCCACCTCTTCCACCTCACCATACTTTCGGCACATATCCTTCAGGAATGTCTCCCGCACGTTGTCATTCAGTCTCGCGAAGGTCACTTCCTTCAGTGGGATCTGTCCGATATAGAACTCATCCAGCTGTGGAGAGGAAGGGAGTTGGCCTGGAGTTTCAAAACTTGTTCTTTTGCCCTAGAGGGAACTTTAGATCCACAAGGTCAATAGAAATGGGACTGAGAAACTGAGGGCCCTGGGAGAAATATCATAAAGAGAGCCACAGCTAAAGGATACACAGAATAATGGCAAGAACCAAGAAAAGAAACGTGCAAACGAAGAAAAAACATACGTGGAAGGAGCAAGTCATAGGGAAATAATTCATTTGCTCATATTTTACTAAGTGACTTCCAAGGCCTGGGCACTAGGAATATGAAAATGGAGAAACAGTGACTCCTGTTCAGAAGAGTGGATAAAACAGATAGATGCAGACAATGACAATGTGACGCGACAAGTGCGAGCAGAGGTGCGGACAAGTGCATTTGGGAGCCAAGAGAAGGAAACCTTTGTTTGGAATGGAGTCAGGGAAGGATTCATAAAAATGGTGCCATTTGTATGGAGTTTTTCAAATAAACAGAAGCTTACCAAGATGACAAGAATTTCTAGGACATGGAGCCATAAGACAACTTGGCATTTTCTGGAAATTACAAAGTGTCTGGTATAGGTGGAACACAGGAGCATGGTGTTAAGACAGGCGCTGAACTGGAGCCAGATCAATAATCATAGACATCAGTGCTCAAAAATGGAGACTGAGCAACAAAGGGAAAGTAAGAGAACAGGAAAATCAAAGCAATAAGTGACAGTAGTGTGGAGTGTGAACTGGAGGTGAGAATGGAGTTAAGGAAACCAAGTGAAATAAATACAAGGATTTGCATTAAGGAAACAGCAACAGGAGAGTTGAAGATGGAAAGGACACATGTCAAGGCATGGGGACAGATTCTTGGCGAGGACACCCTATAGAGGACAGGAGAGTCATAGGATGCCTCCTGGTTTCTAGCTCATGCACCTGAGTGGAAGCTGTGGCCATTCATCAGTAGAGGGAAAACAGAAGGAAGGACTGAAGTGTTAAAGATCATTTGTTATAAACCTCTTGAATTTGAGGTACCTGTGGGATCTCCAGATGGAACTGTCCCTGTAACAGGCATGTAGCCTGGAGTTCAAGAGAATGATCTTGGCTGGAAACAGATTTTGAAGTCACCCACATTTAGGTAACAGTCAAAGCTGTGGGTATGTAAGAGACTGTCCAGGGCAAGTATACAAATTAGAAAAAAAAGAGGGGGGGGGTGAGAGAGCCCCAGAACAATTTATTTAAGAAGGAAGAATAAAGAATTAATGAGGAAAACTAAAGAACCAGTTTGCTAGGCCCATTTCAAGGCCTGATGAGTATCCCACTAGACAGGGAAATGGGAGTCCTCTAGTCCTCTTGAGCTAAGAAGAAAGAAGATCACCAAAGGAGAGGTGAAATACAGAACTCCAGGGAAGCAAGGTCCTTGTCACACACACACACACACACCCCGTTGAGGAACTGGGATACCTAAACAGAGCACTGTCATGCCATGCACCGTCTAGTAATGAGAATAGCAGTTCAGCCTGTCTTTACCTCATCCTTCAAGAAGTGAACATTGCTGCCACCAAGGATATACATGGGAAGCCTCACCTACACCTTTCTAGAAGATACGCATCCCTCTTGTCCATAGCAACTTAGTCTCAGAGCCTCAGAGGTGGTCAGAGCTGGTTGTGCACCTTTCATCAGAAAATCCCTTCCCATTAGGCTACTTTATGACCAGACTGTCAGGATGGAACCTCCACATCCTCCAAGGACTACCACACCAGTAGACTAGCAGGCACATACCTTAAATTTAGGGACAGGGAGGGAAAAGTCTCTGTTTTTGGACCTGACGTGGCAACGGGGATCTTGGAGATCTTCAACTGGTATATACTTTGAGTCCTAGGAAGGAAAGCAGGAAAAGACAGCTTAACATGAAACTAGATTGCTGAGCTCTAGGAAGCTCATCTGGAGACATATATGCACTGCCCATTTTTTTCAGAAGGCAGGCTATGGCTCCAGGAGTTCTAGATGCTGGACAGAGGTAACAGAGAGCCAGGGCCTGGAGTTTCCTACATGGAAAGGAAAGGCCTAAGCACTCACGTTGACACTGAAGTGGACTCCATCATAGCGATACACCTTTTGAGAAGGCCTGCGCAAGGCAGGGTCCAAGGCAGGATCCACGATGAGCTTGTAGTTCCGCCACTGGAAGCTCGGGGCCTTCTGCCCATCTCCCCCACCTTCCTGATCCATCTTTGCTCATTTACACTGTTAGTAAAGAAAAATACGCAAAGGGGTTCAGGACTTAGGCCTGACTGTCTTGCAGCCCCTTACCGACTAGCTCAGACTCCAGGTTCTCATTAGCCCTGTTTCCACACCTCACCAACACTCGTGGCTCTCCCAGATTTACCCTCAGGTACCCACTGTTTCACCACAACACCCCATTCTCTCCCCACCTCCCAACTCTCCCCTCGGGCCCCCAGGGCCATCTCGCGCCCCCTTACCTTCCCGCTCTCCCTAGCGCGCGCCCCACTTGGCCTCGGAGCAAGACCCCTCCCCCGCCCCCTAGTAGGCCCCGCCCCCTCCCGCCTCCTCACCGGCCAGCGGCCCGGGCCAAGCCCGGCTCCCGCTCCCACACACCCGCTCTCGTCCCCGCGCCCCGATCCTCTGGCGGAGAGGTGGCACCTCTTCGGGGCGTTGGAAACACCGCGAGACCGAGCCCGAGACCCGGCTTCGGCCCCGAATCCGGGCAGGGGGGTGGGGGGAGCGCGCGCCGCTGCCCTCTTCTCCCGCCCCGGCGCGCTCTGCCCCCCCACCCCCGGACTCCGCGCACGCGCGCCGCGGCCCCACTCACCCGCTCGTGGCGAGCGGCTCCCCCTCCCCCCACCCCGCGCAGCACCTTAGCGGCGCGAGGCGGCGGCGGCAGCGCGAGACCCGGCCCCGCAGCGGTGGCGGCGGCGGCGCCCCCCCACCACCACCACCTCCCCGGCGCGCGCACCAAACACCACCGCCACCTGCACGAGGCCCAGCGGGCACAGGGTCTGCATTTGCACTTTCGCCACGGCTGCCGCCGGGAGACCCACGGGGCCGAGGGTAGCGGCCTCGTCTCGGCCGGCACCCTGTAAGGCTCGGGAGTTGCGGCCCAGGGAGCCTGGAGATCGGCCGCATTCCCCGGAGAGTGGGCTTCACCACCACTATCTAGCTGCTTCGGCCTGCGTCCCTTGACGAATCGGCGGCGACGAAAGCTGCGACTAGTCCCTGAGGAAAAGGGGGCGGGGCGGAGGGGGAAGAAGCCAGCCAGAGCTGGGGAGGTTTGAGTGGCGCGTTGAACAGACGCAGATTCGTCAGGCGGGCGGGGCAAATCGGTGGACAGGATGAGCGCTCCTTTGCTCCTCTTCCTTGCCCCTTTCTCTCGCGGCGAATGGGCTAAGGGCCCGCAGATTCGCCACGGATCCTGGCTTCAGCTGTCACCTCCCTTCGCCCTCCTTGGCGGAGTCATGAAAATAACGCCGGTTAGCCCACCCTGTTGGCACGTCTGTCACTTTTTCTGGATCTTTCTTACTAGGACAACTCAGAGGGCAGTCCACTTTCGACTCAGAAGGGAACAGTTTCGGCCCAGCGCTCCTCTTGGAGTCCGATGAAAATTTTCAGCCGAGCATACAGGGCCGGAGCAATGTTGAGGAGCGGACCTAGCGAATCTGCTGCTCCCACTGTGGGCGGAGCCAAGGCGCCGCGCACGGAGGGGTGTGGCCAGAGCTTGCGGAGCCCGGTGCTTCAGGGGTGCTTCCTGTTGGACCCACCAAAACCGGGGCGGGCTGGGAGGGGCGTCTGGGAGGTGGAAAAATACAACCAAGCTGTGGTGACTCAGGCCGTTTGCCTGGCGGCGCACAGAATGCAGGGAGTGTTTTTCTCCCGTTATGTCTCTGGGACCTCTAGTTGTCTAGGAACCCCGTTTGACAGATGGGGAGACTGAGGCCTGCAGAGAGACCGCATTTTGCCACGGGTCAGCCCCACTGTTAGTGGTCAAATCCGAGGCTGCCTCAAAAGGGTCTCTGAAAAAGCTTGTTCGGGCTGAACATCTTTAAACGTGTCCTTTACAAAAATACTGGAATAGATCCTACAGGAACTGGGATGGACTAACCTATTCTCCAGGCGTCATGATCTGAGTGCCCGTCTCTTCAGTCGGCACTGAAGTGAGTCTGCTGCTCACACAGTTCGGCCGCTCGAGGGCAGCACCAGCCCAGGTCTACATCGGGGAAACGGGCTAGGGTTGCCCAGTGTCGGGACCCCCCCCCCTTTTCTCTCTTGAACCCAGGCACTCTCGTGTCTGAGAACCGGGACTCCCACGAGACCCCTCTGCCTGAGCTTAGGTCGCCCTGAGGTCCAGCCATGTCTACATCGCTCCCTGGTTTTATGACCTTGGGTAAGTCATTGACCTCTCTAAGCTTCAGTCTTCTAAAAATGGATGTTCATTCCTGTCACACAGGACTAGGGTAGGCATCAGAACAGTGCTTGAAAAGACCTTGGAGCCTGGTTCATGCAGTTTTACCACTTTAACTAAGAGGACAAGGGAATTTGTCTAAGGCCATGCACCACAAGAGTAGAAGAGAGAGGATTGGGGCCCTTTAAATTCTTTAGGAAAATAAGGCTGAAAAAATTATTTTAATGGAGGCACAGTTGAAAGGGCCTGGCTGCTTTTTTCAAGTCAAAGAGATTTCCCAAGGGATGGTAAAGGCGAGTCAATTCAATTTGGGCAAGATGCCGAGCCTTCCTGGGACTCATTTTCCTTATCTCTGAAATGGCGATGATTGTAGACTCCTCTCTTGAGGTGGTTGTAAGGGTTTAAATGAGATAACCTGTGGAAATCCTCTAGCTTGTAGTAGTCACTTAAGTAACTTATTCTAAATCCTCAATGTGAGAGGTGGACACCTTCAGCTCATAGGAATGAGAGTTCCTTGGCCTTTGGAATAAATTGGTTTCCACATTCATAAGCTGCTGGCCCCTTCCAGCACCAGATGAGGTCACTCCTGGCACTGACCCCACCCCTGGGTACCCTAGCCTCCACCTGGTTCTCATGAACAAGTCATCCAATTCCAACAGGTCTCCCCTTCACCCCATTCACAGCTACAGGGACATCTGTGAAACACAATTTATTATATAAAACAAGGTGCGTCAAAAATTCAGTGTCAGTAGCTTTGCATTCCAAAGGATAGGAACTGGACCTTTTCCTTTATAACCTGACATCCTTCCTCCTCACCCCAATCCTCGATAGGGAGTCAGACCAGGCACAAAGACCCTTGGTCTCCAAAGACCCCCTAGTCCTAACCCAGGAGAGTGAGAACCAGATGTGGAAGCACAAGTACATACCTAGGGGAGTGGGGCAGGCCCTGACCCTTTTGTATGTGGCCATGGGCCCCCACAGTGGGGTGGGGGTGGGGGCTTAGACTTCCAGAATTAGAGAGGCTCCTCCTGGAGTAGAAACACTCAAATCCCTCTGCAGCAACTAAAGCAAGAGTGTGGAACTCATCAAAATCGGGATAGGAAAAAGCTTCTCCAAAAATGCCAACCATAAGGTAGATTCCACAAAAACAAAGCAAGAGTTGTCTCCCTTCTGAGACAGCTGGGTGGGTATATAACCTTCTGACCTCCCCACCTTGCACAGGGGTAAGTAGCTAAGGGTCAGCACCAAGGTTCCAACCAGGGTCTCCCTGCCTCCCTTCTACTTCCTGCATGAGCCTCAGAGACTGAGACCCTTCTACTTCCTCCCATGACCAGCCCAAGTGTCACATATAACCTACGATACCTGTGTATGACAGACTAAGAGCAAAAATCTCTGGGAATGTGGGAGTTGCCCTAAGGCCCAGTCCAAAGGACTCCTAAGACAGAATCTGGTCTCTACCTGAGAGTGGCCACAGGAAGTGGCTACAGCCAGGGTGGGAATGAGAGAGGCAGTGCTTACAGCCCTGGCTAACATCAGCCTCACACAGCCTGCAGCTCCCCCTGCAGGCGGCTCAGCTCCTCTAGCTCCTGTTTGTGGCGATCTGTCTTGTGTGCCACCAAGGAGCGGTAGAAATGCAGGGCAAAGGCCACGAACACCAGCCCCACAGGTACCATGATGGCCGTGGAGGCCATGGCTGCTTGCCAGCCTGGCCCGTGGGCCCCAAGAGTACCACACACTTGCCTGGGTAGGCAGGGCTCAGGGGGCCCAGCCTGTGATGGAGCTACAGAAGGGGATGGTGGGAGCTTGGAAGTTGGCCTAAGGGAGGTGGCCATTGGTGACAGAGTCCCAGACACCTGGGAAACAGGTACCACAGGGGCTGCAGTGCCCACAGGGGCTCCAATAGGCACAAACTTGACCCAGCCGACCAGGACAACCTCAGCGAGGAAGAGGAAGGTGCCCAAGGCAGTGGAAAAACCCCAGGCCAGTTCCACATAGCGGTGGAGTCGCTGGTGTGGCGACTGGTGGACGGAGTTGAGGTTGTGGATGTTGCTGACGGCCTCTATGTGGGGCAGCAGACATGTGGAGACCATGAGTGCAAAGAGGTGGACAGCCACCAAGACGGTGGTACAGGCGCTGAAGGCCACCAGCAGGCCTGGTGGATATTCGTGATCGCTTTCCAGCTGTACCTCCACCATGGCCACCTGTGGGACAAGAGGAGCTAGTTTGAGTGTTCATGACTTCTTCCACAGAAGAGAATTCTTTGTCTGTTTTATTCATCATTGTGTCCCTATAACCTAGAAGAGTGCCTGGCATACAAAACAGGGACCTAATCTTTCTGAATGAATGAATGGCAGCCTTGGCAAGGTTCTGTCCTGTCCTGGGCTCAGTTTCTGTACCCTCCTCCACCCTGGCTATTGAGAGGGCTGGATGGTCTGTTTCTAACTTGGTATAACTTTGGGGTTAAGGAGCACAGATTCCAGAGTTGGGCCACCTAGTTACCAATATCAGTTGTGTAATTCTGAGCAAGTGACTTAGTTCTTTCTGTGCCTCATTTTTCTCAAATGGAAAATGGGGATTAAATAATAGTACCAACCTGCTGCATCAGGTTCTTGTGAAAATCAGAGATAATACACAGTGCTAAGAATAGGGTGAGCATACAGCAGTTGCTTTGTATTTGCTATTATCAGACTCATCAGTCTGATAGTCCTCAGCCCAAGGTTGCAAACTGGCACTCTTTGAGCCAAAGCCAGACTGCAGACATGTTTTGCTTAGTTCACACGGCATGTTTTTTTAAAAGAATTCAATTAATTGCCAACTTGTAAAACTCAAGAGATTCCATATAAATATCCCTATTTCCAGATCCTTTTGAAAATTTGGAAGATCTGGCCATACCAAATCCACCTTGCTACAAGGCAATTATCTGCAGGAGCTGAGTCATGGCTGCTCCCCTTGGGCAAGTCATGGGGTCCCTGGATTGCCACAGTCCTCCCACCCCCACCCCCAGCCAACCTGGCATCCAGGTTACCTACCCGGCCTTTGTAAACATTAGAGCTGATGACCCTATTCTAGACTTTTATAAATTTGAACTTCCTGTGGGACCTTGGGCAGATGTCTTAATATCTCTGATCTTCAGTTTTCTCCTCTGCAAGATGGCCACAATGTACCTACTTCAAAAGGTAATAGAAGGATGATGCCTATAAAAGCCCTGTGACCAGTATCTGGTACTTAATGACTATTCAATACAATTTCATTTTAACTCAGGCTAACTGGATTACAGGATCTGGTTCTTTCTCCATTCCTGGTTCTTGTAGGGTCCATTAGACTGCTCTGGGGCTGGGGGAAGGTGTAGTAAGAAGACAGGGCTGAATATTTTGGGAAATTGGGCCATAGCAGGTATCAACAGGTATTTTCCACAAATGGGATCTGGGCCAGGTCTAGTTCTGGTTTCTCCCAGGGCCTGGCCCAGCCTTGCTCTCCCCTGCCAGGACTGGGGCCAGTTCTACTCCCAGAACCTACACATCTGGCTTCTTCTTGATTCTGCAAAGAAGGCCATGCCCCTTAAGCTGTCACCCCAGTAACCTGCAAATCCAGTAGCAGGCCAGATTGTCCCCTTGGGAACTGGCTGGACCATCAGGCTGGTGGTGGGAGGGACCTCCCCCAGTGAGGTCCATATATGGGTAAATGGAGGGGAGTCAACTCTGTCCCCAGATGAACCCCCCCACCCTACCCCGTCAGGAAGGGTAGGCTGGCCTGTGGATCCTGAGCTCCTACACAGAAAACCATAGACCGAGGATGACCTTTGGGAAAGAGATTTCTGTTATTGTTCAAATACAGAAGCTGTGACACAGAGAAGGGCAGGGATGAAGCCAAATCACTTAGTGCCATGACACCCACCTTGTCTGATTCTATCCCCATCTCCATATCTCCCCTTCCCCTGCTAAAGCACCTTCCCAAGAGGTCCACCCCTTCCATCCCACGTCTCTCCCTGTCATAATGGTGGAGACCCTGGGTCCTAGTTCACTGCTAGTGCCCTTGGCAGAACCCTTGCCCCACTCGGGGCCTGTCCAATGAACTGAGGTTAGTTTGAGCCATCTCTGGCATGTGTCCTGCTCTGATCTGCTCAGATCTAGGGCTCCTGGTAAGAAGAATCACAGCTCATCCCCAGGTTGGTACTTGGCAGGCTATGTTGGCCACACCTGCCATGATCTCACTAGATTTCCCACTGGTCTTTGAGGGAGTGGAGGCTTGTTCAGGTCACACAGCTGGCCACAGGCAGGGGGAAGGCAGGACCTCAGTTTGCAGTTTGCTGGTTCCTCGCCCTGGGACCTCCCTCTGCCCCACTTCCTGTGGGTCCAGGCTGGACCGTTAGCTTTTAGCATCCACCCACACCTGAAGTATATCAGCTCGGGAATCATTTATCAGCTTCCTTAATCAGCTTCCTTCCCCAGCGGCTTCCTCAAGGCTTGTCCCTTCTCGAAGCTTTCCTGAGACATGTTCAGCATCCTTTGTGCCTGCTGGGCAGTAGCCCTTCTCCCTGGACTGGGCCCATCTCTCGTGGGTGACCCCTCCATCCAGTTTATTCTCCCCCACCCCCAGCCCTGTGCATAGCCCAGAAACTCTAATTGTTCCGGCCCCTAGGAATCTGGGTAACTACCGCTGCCAGCAGGTTCTCAAGAACCTCTTTGCCCTACTGCTGCATATTCATCCCCCTTGGTGATCTGCCTATGCTCCCGGCAGCCTGTTGACACACACAAACCCAGCCACCCATGAAAAGGCACTTGTGTGGCCCCTGGGACCTTTTGCCCCCCCCTCCCCCTTTAAAGCCTGCTTTACCTTTCCTCTAACCTGTCCCCCACGGGGACCGATTACTTTACCCACGACCCTGTGCCCTCCCCTTATGTGCTTCACCTCAACCCCTTCCTGCCCCTCACCATAGCGAAGCCCGAGAGCAGGGCAGACGTGCGGCTGGAGGCTTTGAGCTTGGCCCGGCTGAGGTAGAGACGGCGCCAGCTGAGCGCCCGCAACGAGTGCTGACTGGCCCCCATGAGGTCCAAGTAGCCGCGGTGCACGAACTCTCGGTACGTGGCCGAGCCCGCGGGGCTCTCGGCCTCGGGGTTCAGCGGGGCCTGTTCGCCCGCGTCCCCCTCGCCGCCCTTCATCCTGGGGGCGGCCACACCAGGTAGGCCAAGCGGTCACGAGGCGTCTCGGGGGCCCCCGGAGGGCCGGCCCGAACCCGAGGGAGGCCCCATCCCCGGGCGGGGCGAGTGGGGATGCGGACGGCGGGCGCCCAGGAAGAAGCGGCGGCGGGGAACCTCAAGGGCCGAAGCAGGACAGCGGAGGCCGAAACAGGAACTGGGGCGGAGGCGGAGCCGCGGCGGCCACATGATGGGGTGGAGTCAGGGGGCCTAGTGAGCCCCTCCAGTCCCGGGCCAGTTAGGAGATACCATGAGGGGCCTCGGTACCCCAGTCCACTTAAAATGTCACCCAGGGGCCGGAATGACCGAGGTGAAACGCCGGCCTCAGGCTTTCATTGAGTGGGGATGCCCGAGCCTCGGTGCCCGGTCCCCGCCCAAGTCCACCTGGCCATCCCTAGGTGCTCCGATTCCATAGCCCCTCCCTAAATAGCGAACTCTAAGAAGGCAAGTCCAGGCACCGCCAACCTATTTACCGGGACCGCAAGGAACGTAGGAGGTCCTAGACCCCAAACCCATCCAGAGACCCTTCCTTAGTCTGGACGTGGGCACTCCTGCCACCCTCGCCCTATCCCCAACGTCGCGGACAGACACACGAACTCCGCGGCCCCGGCTGGAAGATTTTCAGTTTTATAGCAAACCATATTATACAGACCCGGGGCCCAGGGGGCCCAGCCCGGCTGGGTCCCCACCTGCCTACCCGCGCCGGGCTATCTTCCCCTCTTCCCCAACCTCAAGCCTTCCGCGATCCCCAGGCCCCACTCCCCTCCGGCCTTTGGTCCGCCCAGCCCCTCCCCCCACCCGCGCACCTCCCAGTTACCTGAGGTATGTGGATAGATCCCCCCTCCCCTTCATGGTACAATCCGGCCACCCCCCTCCCCCCCGGGAAGGCCAGTGTTGAGGGGCGCCCCGACCCTTCTCCTGGCCCTGAAACCCCGCCCCCACACAGGAGGAAGGGAGGGGGCGGGCCAAGAGAGTCTGTTACTAAGTTCCCATGGCAACTTAGAGGGGCCATTTCCAGCCTTAGCACTGGCATCGGGAGGTGTCCATTGGCTGCTATTTCCATGGCAACCAGGAGTGGCAGTTCCCTGGGCAAATGGGATATAAGTTTCAATGATGATGAAAGGGTGGGAAGAGCCAAGCTGGAGGAGTCCCATCTTCCCCATCATTGGCTCTGGCATTCCACCCCCTCGGGTCAGGAGGGGTGAAGCTGCTCAATACAGTAAAGCATGAGAGAGCCTGGGGGTGGGGCATCCCAAACTGGGTGCCCACCGGTCCAGTCTCAGTTCAAGCTGGTCTTGTTCCCTCACACTCCGGCTCCCCCAGGTCCGAGGTTCCCCCAGTTCAAGTAACACTTCAGTACAGATGAATGTTCAAGTATTGTGTGGGGAGGCAGGCAGGGGGCTGGGGCACCCCTCACCACTCCCCAGGGCCGTGCTGAACAGCGGGTAGGCCCACGGCCCCCACTCCTTGCAATAGCTGCCATTGTCAGTGACGTTCAAGGAGTCAGGGTTGGGGAAAAGGAACTGAAATCTAGGGAGTGGGGAAGGAGAGGGATGACCCTTCCCCCTGAAGGGGTACTACTACCCCCATACCTGTTCTTACCCCCCACCCCCCACTCGGTTCTGGCTTTCCCCTGGCTCCCCAAGCCCATCTCTTGACAGTCAGATCCCCAACTGCTCCTCTGGTTTCCCTTTTTGGCCCCACCCACCCACCCCCCAACTCCAAGTATCTGGTCTTTGTTCCCTGAACCCTTGGTGGCCTGCTCTCTGCCCCCCTCCCCCCAGCCCATCTTCCACCTCCCCCAGCCCCCTGACTCCCAGTATCTTGTGTACAGGTACCCGTCCCCCATTCTCCCCCCCTTAAACTTGCACCTTAACACCCCTCCCACCATCCCTTTGGCTCAGCACCCCCCAGTACCTCTGACCCACTCCCCAGCAAGGGGAAGGACAATGAAGTAGGTGGAAGGGGAAAGGGATGGGAAGGAGAGACCCCCAGAGATATCAGTGCAGGGGGAAGGGAGGGGGGAGGCTGGCTCCAGTCCCTGGGCAGGAATCCCAAGTCATAAAACTCAAGAATTCCAAATCATGAGGTGGGTAACCTGGCCTCCCAGCAGGGGGAAAATATGAAAGCCCGAGGTCCAGGCTCCTAGATGATTCCTGGGGGAGGGTGGGGGGCACCCAACTAGCTGTCCTTGAGAAGGAGTTTTTCTTCTGGGCAGCGGAAGGGGCCTGGGGGCCCAGCGGCCGCCAGCCGGGCACAAGCTTCAGGTGAAAGCTGGCGGCAGGAGCGCAGGTCTAGGCGGCGCAGGCGTGGGCAGCGGCGGAACAGCGGGAGGCAGTGGTCAGTGAGGCGGTGGCAACCTGCAAATGGGGTGGTGGCAGCTGAGACTAGGTATGTGAGCGAGGGACAGGCATTGGCAAGGGGGACAGTGGGCTAACAAGGATGGACAAGGGACCATGCTTACCAGCAAGATTGAGGTGCACAAGGGTCTCGCGGAGTGGGGAGGTGGGGGCCGTGAGGAGGTGGACGCTGGGGTCCCCGACATGGGCACAATGGCTCAGGTCCAGGGCGCTGAGCTGGGGTGCATGGCGCAGCAGTAGCCGCAGGGAGGCATCGGTCAGCTCCAGGCCGGCCAGGCGCAGCTCAGCCACCCCTTGCAGCCGCCCCCGGCTCTCCGTTTGGCCTGGGTAGGCAGATGAGAGGTCAGCACTCCCAGCTACTCCCAGCCCCCCAGGCCAGCTGTGTCTTTGTACCCATATTCCCTACTGTCCCTGTATACTCTTCTCCCCAGCATCCACACCCAACTCACTCCCTTGTCTCACTGGTCCTCTGCTCACATCACTTTCTCTGTTAGACTTTCCAGGACTAACAGAGTCCTGGTCCTACAGCACTCCATGTATTCCTATCTGCCTCTTACCTAAATTATTTTTCTCCCTTTTTTCACACACACACATTTTTTTTTTCCTCCTATAATATAAGGCCCCATCTAGTAAGACAGGAAGTTTTGTCTGTCTTGTTCACTGCTGTATTCCCAGCAGCAGGGACTTAGTAAGTGCTCAGTAAATATCTATTCATTTATCCAACAAATGACATTTCTGAAGGAACAAATGTCTCAGGTTTTTCTCTATCTTCCCTCCCCCCATGACAAGGTGCTCCCTCCTTGAATTCCTCCTAGTCACCACTCTGGGTCAACACCACTCTTGCTGTTCCAGCCTCTTCACCCATTTTTCCTCTTCTTCCTGGCCTCCCAGGGGTTCTCAAACACAAGCCAGACAACATCCTCCTCTGCTAAAAATTCTCTGAGAACAACTTAAAGAAGTCCAATCTCCTTGTTAAAACATCCTAGTTTCTTCAAGGTCTAGTATCTTTCTCACCTCCTAACTCTTCTCCCTCACCCCAAATGCTTGGGCCAAGTTCCCACCCAGCCTGACCCCAAGACCCTGCCTGTGCTCACTGCTCTGCCTAGCTAGTGTCCCCAGTTTCCCCACCAGAGCTCAGAGGCCTGCTCTTCCCCCATCTCTGGGGTGAAAGAGCTCATACTGCCTTATTTCTTCCCCCAAGCACATGGTCTGCATTTCTTTTTCTTTTTTTCTTTTTTAAACCAAGTGCCTGTGATGCAGCAGCTGCCATTTGTTGAACACTTACTGGGGCCAGGGATGGCTAAATGTCTGCCGCATCCTAAACCAGCAGCTCTCCACTAGAGAGGTGTCGCATCACCAGAGGTGGCCCTACCCCCAGAGTTTAGGTAGGTCTAGGAAGGGGTCTCAGAGTTTACTTTTCTAACAAGTTCTCCAGTGATGTTGAAGCTCCTGGTCTAGACACTACACTTTAAATACCATAGCCCTTGAAGACAAGTTCTCTGATCATCATCTCTAAGAAAATAAGCTCAAATCACTAAGCAATCTGTCCAAGATCATATGAGTATGAAGTCTCAGAGCCAGGAAACCCAGGCCTGATGACTCTTATGTTGAAACTCTTCCCGCAACACTATATGCCTCCCAGGCAACAGCCTAGCCTCAAAATGAACTAGATCAAGCGTCACAAACCTGTCACTTCTGTTACCTGCTTGGCCATCTCTGTGGGTACCTGACTTTGTGAGCCCTGAATCCCAATTACCCCAGTCTTTGAGAACCTGAGAACCTGGAGGGGGATACAGCTACACACACTTTCAACATTGGGCCTCTGGAGCGGAGTAGAAGAAGGAGAGGTCACTTCTGGCTTGTGCAGGGGAAAAAGAATCCACAAGAACCTTCCTGAGGTGATGGCCTTCAATAACTGGGACATGTAGGGAGGTGGGAGAAGACTGAGAACAGCAAGAGCAAAAGCAAGGGAGTAGAAAGACTGATGGCTCAGGGGACAGCAGTGTTGCCCCAGGAAAGTGACAGGGAGCCAGGGAACCAGGACAGGAAAGGTGGAAGTAGAGTCCTAACATGTACTCCAGGCCTCAAGGGTCTGGGGACCTCATCTCTGTGTGCTCCTGACACAGGCTTGAACTGTAATGAATCCAGCAGGAGGAGGTGGGTCTGCCAGCCAGCCTTTCTCACCTCATGGAATGCATCATTCCCCAGGTGCACATCTCTCTCTGCCCAAATCTTCCTGGCTCAGTCCAATTCCAGTAAGAGTGAACAACAACCAAACGCCTGGCCCGGCTCTGCCTGTGTAGTCTGCAGCAGTCACTCAACCCCTCTGGGCCTCTCTCTGATGCCTTGTCCAGAAAACGAGAAGAATCCTACCTGCTTCTCTACTCCCCTTCCTAGGGCTGCTGCCAAAGGGGGGTGGGGACGGGGTGGTAAAAAGGATCCATGGCTACAAAATAACTCTGAAAAGGAAGATTCTTTTACTCTTATTTTAGGGACCAGCAAATTGCGTTTAAGAAATCTTTCCTCAAAATAGATCTCTCCCTCTTGTTCCTATTGTTGGTTTTGCTTATGCCATTTGTTCATGCAACAGATATTTACTAAGCACACTACTGAGCAAGGTGCTGGGGAGGCAGTAGACAGCAAACACAGTCCTTGCCCTTCTGGAACTAAGAATCTTATGGGAGGAAATAGATTAATTAAATAATTTCCATCCGCACAGGAGGGTGGCAAGCTGGGAGGGGCTCAGATCTCAAAGGGGTGGAAGAATTCTAGGAAGAAGTGGCATTTAAGCTGAGGCCTAAAAGATCATTAGGTGTTAATCCACTCAAGGAGGGTAAAGCATTCCATACAAAATGGAAGAGTCTGGAGGGAATCTGGAAAGGAGGCAATGCAGTGCCAGCATAAGAGATATGGCCAGGCTGGTCCATGGAAGCTGGACTATGCCAGTCTTAGCGGCTACAGTAAAATATTAGTCTTCATCAAAGGGCACTGGGGAGCAACGGGAGTTTAGTGCACAGTGGCATGACAGATTTGCCCTTCTGGATGACTCCCCTAATGCCAGTGTGGGGGACAGGCTGGTGGGGCTAGAGAGAATGCTATGAGCAAGCCCTGCCCTGGCTAGACCAGAAGCCCCCAGCATCAATACCCTACCTCATACCATGGGGCCCAGGTCTCCATATTCAGCTTTCATAGGACCCCCAAGGTGGCCAGCCTCAGTGCCCAGCACACCCCTCAAGACCAACAGGAGCCTCCTGCCCTACCCACTGCTTACGGGCGGGCCTTGCCAGACCTTGACACACACTATCTCCTGGATAGTCCTGTTTGCCTGGACAAACCCTGTCTCTTTAGAGACTCGCCTCAAACAGCATTTCTTCAAGGAGAGTTTCTCTCATTGCCCCTCCTCCTGACCTGGACCACAGCCCCTGCCACATCATGCTGTGACCTTCTGTTTCTGGGTCTTTATTCTGCATGACTGGGGTCCCATCAGGGTGGTGACCAGGGCTGATCCAGTTTGAGATCTCCAGAACCCTACCCAGGGCTAGGCCCAGGGTGTGCACTCAGCAATACAGGCTGACTTTCCCTGACTGGGTCCTTGGGTGTGCCCCACGATGAAGAGGTGGCTAGTCTGACTTGGGAGATGACACCATCATCCTTGCATGAGCCTTTAAGTTTTTCTGAGGGAACAGTGCTGTATTTCCTCAGAAAAATTCTTATCTTTTCACTGTAGAGCAGTGGGGTATAGGGGCTGAATCCATGACTCAACCATATTTTGGCTAGGTCTACATGTAAATTTTAGAAGAATTTGAATTAATTGCAGCTATTTAAAAACTGGGAGATTTCATAGAAAACCCAGGTTTCTGGCTCCCCTTGAAAAATGGAACTGATTGGCCAAAGGGCCTGCATTTTTTCACGGCAACCAACACTGCCCCTTTGCAGAACGCTGTCTAATAGTGCTGCCTACACCCTGGCTTCTCCCAGGACTTTTATTCCATCCTCCTGTGTCCTCTTCTCTGTTCCCTCAGCCCGTATCAGGGCCCAGCAGGTGAGTGAGCGAATGAACAACAAGCAGGGCCCTGTTCATGTTCACATGTTCTTTCCTTTCTTCAAATACTTTCACACCCAGCACGAGTCTCAGAAGAGACTCACACCTCCACCATGCCCAGCCCTTCTACAGATGAGCAAACTGCAGTTGCACCTGGTTTGGTGTCGGATGGAGGCAGCAGCAACTCTCGGAGTTGGGAGTCTTTAACATCCTCGATCCAGCGGAGGTCCAGGAGCCGCAGGGCCGGCAGTGGAGCTGAGCCCAGGGCAGAGACAGAGAGCCAGGAGCAACCAGAGAGCACCAGCTCCTGCAGGCCTGGGGAACAGGTGGGTCAGGAAACCGTGCTGGGAGGGCTGTGCTCTAGGACTGTCCCCTCCCTAGCCTATCCCACTTTACCACCCACCCCTACCTTGCAGTCTGTTCAGAAGCCACATAAGCTGCTTCTTAGAGACACCTGTCCAGCTGAGGTCCAGGGCTCGAGGTTGGCGACGAACCACACCACTCAGCATGGGCGGGGTCAGAGACTTTCGCCTGCTCAGGTCCATCCGTGGCCACAGACGCTTGTCGTAGCACCTGCCAACCACAAGGGGGAGACAGAGACTTCAGTCCTCTGTTTTTGGGCCCCAGCAAACCTCCCCACTCCAACAGTTCACTCCAACCTTCTCCTTGCGAGAAGGGAAAGAAACTCCTGGGTTTGAGGCCCAACTCCACCACCAACTGGATGTGAGCCCCTGGGCAAGTCCATTCCTCTCCCTGAGCCTCAGAGTTCTTCATAAAATGAAGATAATGACCCAGACTCTGTCTGTCCCACAGGACTGCTGTAAGATCAAATGAGGTAATTACAGTCTGTGAGCCTTACAGCTTAGAAAGCATTTTACCAAACACACACACACAAACACCCTACACACTATCTGATATAAGACCAAAGGGATCAGTCAGTAGGAATTCCATCCCCACCCCCAGCCACCTTTGGGCTTCTAGATTTCTCCCTTGCTAAGTTATAGTGGCTCCTGGGCATTTCTCATCTCCTCTACTACTCTCTGCCCTTGATCCACATCTGCCTCATCTTGGGAGCCAGGTGCCCAAGGCCTGACCAAAGCCCTGATATTTTATCTCTTCACTGGATCAGTGTGACCCTTCAACTAGAATGTAAGCTCCACAAGGGCAGGTTTGCCTGTCTTTTTAAAATTTCTCTATCCCCAGTATCTAACACAGAATCAGGTACATAGCAGGTTGAATGAAAGAACAAGTGAATGAATGGTGCCAAGCCAGTGTGAACAACTTGAAACTTCCTCTGAACCACTGATCACTGCCTGCCACCCCCTCACCTCATTTATAGTTTTTTATTTATTCAACTGATCAATTCAGTCCCAGGTACTGAAGCCACAAAGATGAATGAGGCCTGAACAAAAGTAAGCAGGTTTCCGGACTGCAGCATTTATCAGAGCCTCAAATAGGGCTGGTAAACTAGCTAATTTCCCAAACTTATTTCTCCAGGGAACCCTTCTGCTCCCTACTCCTCCCAGGGTAATATAGTAACACTTGGTGTTACATGAAAGTTCCTCAAGACCCCAGATTGAGAAACTCTCTTCCAGTGAAGAAGTTCTCAGACGCAAGTCAGGAGATTCCCAATAGACTGGCTGACAATGCCAAAAGCAAAAGGGTTGGGGCCCAGGGAGCTGTAGCTCATGCCCCCTTCTTGGCTTCTAGAAGCTGGGCTGGTGCAATGATTCCAAAATTCTAACTATTTACTGTCCACTATCTGCAGAACATGAATTATCTTTAAATTCCCTATTTGCACTTTTAAAACCAATATTGTTTCACATAAATCTAAATTAACCTTAAAAATAAATGCAATAAAAACAAACCAGGTTTATTAAATTCTAGCCAGGTGTTGCTGTGGATTTAGGCTAGCACCTAAAGACTTTTTTTGTTAAATAGAGATAACACAAGCATTAGGAAGGTGCTAAAGATACACTAACACCCAATGGAGAAGACTTCCTTTTCAGTATTAACAGAGGGATTAAGCCATGTCTTTTTTTGCCACTTAAAACTGCCAGGCATGCTATAGAGCCCAGGTGTGCCATCTTAGGGAACACTGGCAGCACAGACGCTGAAGCTTCCATCCCAACAACTCTGCCCCTCTAACTCTCTCCCATTCTTTCCCCCAGCCATTTCTCCTTCTTCTAGCATTTCAACCTCTCCCTCTGCTGGTCCCCACCACTCAGTCAATAAACACAAGGGAGTATTTCAGAGTCTAGGAAAGAAAAAGGAAAAACAAAAACAACCCACTCTCTACCCAGTTTCTGCCCTCTAGGTCCTGCCCCTTCTGTCATTCCACATAGTAAAATCCTGCTTCATCCACACTTCTCCTTGTCCACTGTGACCTAGCCTTGAGTCTCAACTCAACTGCCACCACCTCCCTGAAGGCTTTCTGGATTCTCCACAGCTGGAAGGGAACACCACTGATGGGGTGGATGGGGGTGGGGGAGGCCTCAGAGGCCCCAATTTGTATTTTTATACAATACTCCAAGCCAAACCACCTGCCCTCCTGCAGACACTCAACCCTGGTTGGGGCAAACACCTTTTGGCACATGCTGTGCCTCTGCTGGGAATGGGCATTGGTTAATCCCAATCCTTCCAGGCTTCCTCTTCCATGATGCTCCCCTGACCCTTTCTTGGTGGGAACTGATCGATCCCTTTGCCCTTGTGTGACCAGGACACTGGGATTACACCTCAGAGTGGCACCAGCAGTCATGAGGGCCTTACTGCTACCAGGGGCTTGGCCCCCCTGGGCACAGAGCAGGCAAAGACACCAGGCCTGCAGAAACTACAGCAATAACAGCCACCACAAGGGAGCCCAGGGCGGGAGCTGAGAGAGAGGCGTCTCCTGGAGATACCAGGCCTCACTGAGGCTTTGAGGAAAGCAGTAGTTTTAGCCAGGCAAGAGGAAGGGAGGACGAAGAGGTTATGCATTCCAGATGGGGAGGAACCTGTATCCAGACCCAGTGGGGAGAGAGAAAACAAAGAGCTCTGGGAACCTCAAGCATTTCATCATCATCAACGTGAAACTAATGATGGTGACAACCACAGCACAAATAACTAGTATTTACCGAGGGTTTGTCATGTGCCAGCTACTCCTCTATGCAGTATGCAGTTAACCTCAAAACAGCCCCCAGAGGGGAGTACTATTATCATCATCATTGCTTTTTACAGTTTGGGAAAATGAAGCCCAGAAGTAAAGGAATTTGTTCAAGGTCCCATGACTAATAAGTGGTAGCAGAGCTGATGCTTAAACCAAATGTCTTTGGATTTAGAGCCCGAGTTCCAGTGGGGAGGCTGTGGTGGTGGTGAACACTGAGGAGGATGGAATGCAGGCCCCAGAGCCCAGAAGTGAAGAAGGTAGAGTCATGGAGATTTGAATTCCAGCTCTGCCACCTCCAAACTCTGGGTGACCTTAGATACCCTCTCTGGGTCTCCATTACCCAACCCAAATGTCTAACAGGTCACTGGATATTCACCATGAGGGGAATAAGGAGCCACAGACAGGTGCTTTCTAAGCTAGGCAAGAAGTGCTTTCTAATTAGAGGTAAGAGGCTGGGAGAATTCTTAAGGAGCAAAGACACATCATCATCACCCTGCGGAGGTAGGGCTGGATTCCAGCCATCCCCCTGACTGTGTCATCAGCTTACTAAGTCCACCTCCAGAAGCCTCAACTCTAAATCCTAAATTCCCTCTTGTAGAAACCCACTGGAGGCGCTGAGATGGAGCAGCCCAAACTGATGCTTGTACATTCAAAGCCTCTTAGGCTCCAAACACAGCCAGTTCTCATGTCTGGGGGCTCTCTGGGCAACCTGATGCCACAACTCCCCCAGGTCTGTCCACCTCCAGGCCTTTATTCCCAGCCTCAACTGGCCCTGAACCTATGTCTCTGTCCATTCTTGCCACCCTCCCTGCCCGTGCCCTCAAAAACCTGTTTTCTTCCCTGCAACTCAGTAGCAGCTCCACACCTCCCCCAACCCCACCCACCCTCTCTCCTCTCACCCTCAGTGGACCACTGTACTTCCAGGTTCCAAGAGAAGATGGAAGCTACCAGACAGGAAAGCCTGTAAAGTAAACTTCCTGCTCTCCCACCCACAGACTCTTCTCTAACTCCACCCTCCACTACCTCTTTCCCACACTTGCTCCTGATTTCCTCACCTTCATTCATTCAACAAATATATTTTTAGTATCTACTATATGCCAGGCACTGTCTTGGGAAGTAGGGATACAGCAGCAAACAAACAGAAAATCTGTGCCTGGCTGCTGACATCCTGGAATAATTTCTTCCTCAATCCACTGCAATCTGGCTTTACTCCCCATCTCCTTCCCCACAACATAGCCACAGCCAAGGTTACCAGTGACCTCCCTGTAAGAAAATCCAACCGCCAACTCCAGGTCTTTAATCTCCCCTGATGTCTAGCTCATCGTTAGCTCCTTCCTCAACTGCTCTCTTCTGTAAGTCACTCTTCTACTCTGGATCCCCTCCAATTTTCTGGGTGCTCTTTCTCTAACTCATAAATACTGACATTCTGTCCTCCGTCCTCTTACTCAAGGCTGTTAAGAGTAGGTTGAAAAATCCCAAATGTGTAACTCTCTCTTAAATATTAGAGCTGCAGAAGCAACTGTTCTCCTGCTAAATCGACCTGAGTGGTCCACAGGCCTATCAGACCAAACATGTCAAAATCTGAGCTCTACCTCCCCTACAGGGATTCCTGAGCTTGAGGAATGGGTATGGTAGCCCACCCAGGCTCCTGGGCCACAAACTGGCCAACACAGCCAATGAGCATCCAAATCCAAGCCATTTTGCTTCTTAAAAAATTTTCAGCCCGAGTCCCTCCTTTCCATCCCCATGTCCTGCTTCTGTGCTCAGGCCTGACAATCTCCTGACTGTTCCACTCTACTCCTGCAGCCCCCCTGCTTTTCCCTAATCCTAAACTTCTCATCAAAACCCACCATTTATTGAGTGTTTAGTACCCTTCAGGCAGTAAGTGCTTTGCAGATGCATCTCAGCTCTCTCCATTGGATGAATATTAACATGAACCCCAGGCTACAGGAAACTGAGGCCCTGAGAGGTCTAGCCACCCCAGGGCCACCCAGCCAGGAAATACTGTAGTCCCGAATGATGAAATCCCAACTACAAGACTCCAGGCCCCAAGCTGGAAACCACTGTGCACTACAGCCTCTCTGCTCTCCTACTTCTGGTCACAGTCTCTTGGAGGCAGCAATTAGGTCCTCTTCTGTTCTGGACCCCACAGGCCCAACCCAGGGCTGATCTCAATGAATGGGCCACAGCACCCCTTTCCCCAACTAACACATGAGGCAGAGGCACTGCTAGAACTATTTGTGTCTATGTTGCAGGTTGGCAGGGAGCTCTTGCAGGGCACAGTTGGGGGGTTCCAAGCATGCAACAGTCTGTGCTTTCAGTCAATATTGTAACAGAGTGTATAACAATGATAACAGTTAAGGCATTATGTAGTTTCTATTTCCCAGGTAGTGTCTTCAGTTCATTATGTATTTGAAATAGGTTCTGGAGTTATCCTGGTTTGACAGGTAGAGACTGAGGCACCAGGAAGTTAGTAGAAGAATAAGACTCAACCCCAGGCAATTTGTCCCCAGAGCCTTCAGGTCATGCTGGAAGGCACAAACCAGTGCCCCAGGTCTTGGTAAAAGAATAAGACTGGAGTTCCAGTATAGTCACTAACCTGCACTATGCCTTCAGGTGTCCTCATTCTCCAACGGCTAAATAAGGCCATTAGCCTCCCTCCCATGGCTGCTATTACAAGAAACACACCAACTAACATATGTGAGGTGCCCACAGTAAAAGCTTGAATAAACTCATTCCATACATTGCTTGAGCACCTTGCCCTGTGCTGACACAAAGATAAAACAGACACACAATCTGCCCCACCCCCAGCAACCGGGGGGAATGGGAAAATGATTAGGTAAATGAAGGCTCACTGACATGCAAAGCCACTCTGCTCAGGAGGGGCACCAAGTGTTAGGGAAATTCAGTGAGGGAGGAGGAATTCTGTCAGGAGTGGAGTCAGGGAGGAAGGCAAGAGGCTTGGGAAGGTGACTGGCATTTCTGAATAAACACACTTCCAGGAAGCAGTGGTGGTGGTGAGAGAGTACAGACAGAGGTACTGGAGGGGGCTCCAGGGAAGGAAGAAGGTATGTGCTGAGGCAGGAGGCTGAAGCATGGCTACCTCTGAGAAATAGGGGCTTTCTCAGGGATAAATGGGAATGATAAGGAGACTGTGCTCAGTAGGGGGAGAGTGAAAAGAAAATGAGATCAGCACAATGTTTGCCATGTACTGAACACTCAATAAATGACAGCTATTATAAGGAGGGAAGATGCTGGAGCCAGAGGGCCTGAGTTTAAATTCTTAGTTCTATCACTTCCTCCATATGACCTGAGGCCTCAGCATCCTCATCTGAAAATAGAGATAATAGTACCTACCCCACAAAGTTGTTGTGAGTGGTAAATGAGCTCATAAATGGAAAGCAGCCTGCGTGTGATAATCAGGGAAGTGTTACACTATGTACATATATCTATACACACATACACCTTAGAAGTGTTCCTTATTATTATCAAGATAAGAGCGACAAAGCCCAGAGAGGGTTAGAGCCCTGTGGCTCAGCATGTGAGGAGTGCCAGCAATGGAACCCTGACCTGTCCAGGCCACTCACCAGCGGCTCCAAGTCCGGCAGACTCTCATGCAGACACACAGCTCACGGGGCCCAAGATGCTGGAAGACACGAAGCCAGGCAGCCCGGGGCAGGGGGTGGTCGGATCCAGCAGCCAAAGGCAGCGTGTCAGGCTCAGGGCTTCGAGGTGGAGGCCGTACCACATGCCGCTCCAGCTGTGGGGGCCGGGGTGGTGGGGCGGGTCCCAGGGGCCAGCTAAGCAGGGGCCCCCCGCTGCCAGGGCGCACAGCCCGCCGCCCCCCGCGGTTCTCTTTCTCGCCTGAGCTGCCCCGGGCTGGCCGTCGCCCATTCCGGGCCTCGCCAGGGGCTTCATCCTCACTCAGCGATGTCCCTGATGAGTCAGAGTCTGAGTCTGAGTCGGATGAGGATGAAGAGGTATCAGGGACTCGCTCCAGAAGCTGGCACATCCGCTTGAAGCGCTCTAGCTTCTCCCTCTGTGGTGATGGGGACGGCACTGCTGGGCCCTCAGTAGAGGCCAAAGATGGCTTTGGTTTCTACAGGGAAAGGGTGAGGCTGTTTTAGGGACTGGCACTCCATTTCCCACCCCCCAGCCCCAAGGAGTCACCAGGGAGTGAAGAGCCCAAGGGACAGTCCTTAGTTCCAGCCCTAATTCTGCTCCTGATCACTGTGATTTGCTGTGCCATTGTCCCTCTCTGGATCTCAGTTTCCTTATCTGTAACATGAGAGTGCTGATTCAAAACCATACAGGAAACCAGTTGGGTAGGGATTTGAACTTAGTTCTTTCCCCTTTCAGGTTTGGACCAGATGGGCAGAAAGGGCTCCTATAGCCTGGGCCCAACCCACTCTCCCCCTGCATTCCTTCCTAGGGGTTCAGACACCCATTGTGGCCTGGTGGAGCTGGGGCAGGATGAGGAGAGCAGGAAGGGACAGATCTCCTCTCCAGGGTGGAAGGTGGGGCAAGGAAAGGGAGGAGGGGGGAGGAGGTCCCCGGCACACCTCCCAGTTCTCGGGAGGGAGCCCAGGGTGGCAGGATGAGAAAGCCTGGCTCGGATTCAGAACCCTGGGGGGAAGAAGGCCGGGGCCGCCTGGGTCCGATCCTCGGAGGAGGCAGGCATCTCCACCCACCTTCTTCAGGTGCCTCTCTCGGCCTCCTTTCACCTACCAGGGCAAGAGGGAGACGTGGGAGAAGGGAGAGACCACATTAGCACTTCACCGCCCCTAAAACTAAGGTCCATGCCCTTCTTTTAGACTACAAATCCCAGAAGCCCCCCTCCCAGGGAGAACTCTGAGCATGCTCACCTTGCAACCAGTGTCTTAGCTCACTGAGCATGCTCCCATATCCTCTTTCTTCCCCCTCAGGCAATTTCCAGCCCCTCCCTCCTCCTCTGTAGCAGCTAATTTGAGCATGCTCTCTCCCTCCTCCCTAAAACACCCAGGGCTCCCAGAACTCCTTTGACTGATATCAGTTCCCTTACCTGTCCCTCTTCTCCCCACTGAGCATGCTCCTCCCTCCCCCCAACAGCTCCTGAACTACATCTCCCAACAACCCCTGGGGAACTCATGGAGTACTGCCTGGCAGCACAGCACCCTTAACCATTCCAGGACTACTGCTCCCAGAATCCCTTAAGACTTGAGCTAGTGAGCATGCTCCCTGGCTCACCTTTTTCCTTGGGGTGGGGGGCTCATTCCCTGCCTCCCTCTCCTTTCGTTTTGGAGGCCCAGTCACATCCTCTTGGGGAGGGCCAGCAGGTAGGGGGCCCTTGCGCCTGGGAGGGGGCGGTGGAAGCGGCGGCTCCTCCGTCAGCTTCCATCCACTCCCTAGGCTGGCACCCTCCTCACCATTGTCAGCCCTGCGGCGGCCTGGTCCCTCTCCTGAA